>NW_022631045.1:7229686-7741387 GCF_010015895.1 Lontra canadensis
ACCAAAACAAGTTCTTCTTTTTCTTTTTTTGTTTATCTTCACTAATTCTCATTCGAAATGATCTGAGGCATTGTGGAAGGTTACCTGGGCAGGCTGTGTCGGCAAGGAAAGAAGGGGCATGTCCACATGCCTGTGCTGCCATTCACACAGAAGCTGGAGGCTGCCATGATTGAAGGAGACTTTGGTCCTTTCAGGGCTTCTTTCATGGCTTAGAATCACAACTTTGAGGTAAAAGAGAAAACATGAAACCCATGGTACTTAAGGAAGGTAGGATTGAAGGAATCTGTCTAGGACATACCCCCTGACTGACAGATGTGCGAAACTTCAACCCAAGTGGACCACTTCTCTCTGGGACCTATCTTCCTGGTCTCCATATGGTGCTGCATAGGAGACTTGGATCTGTAAGACTTAATTTTATTCCACCTCTCACCTTTAAGGCGGTAAAAAATAAATGTTCTAACAACAATGACGACATGACTGCTGCCATTCTGTGCATAGGGCAGAAGCGTCTCAAAGGAAAAGTCATCAGGGTGACCTTGATTTATGAAAGTATCTTAGAAGGTCCCTGATGAGACAGTGGGAAGGGGGAAGCTAGTTCTTACTGGGGAAAATGGCTATATTGTCAGGAGGCACATGGATCCTTGGGTTACATATGACACAAAATCACATTCTCCAGCTTTGGTTGAGAACCTCCTACATATATGTACACACATAGACAAACACAATCATTCTTATTTCTTGGCTTCCCTAAAGTTCTATGTATCTACCATTATAGCAATTACCACACTATGCTATATTGTTCCTAGTATACTTGTATGTTTTTATAATTAAGCTTATGAACTTTTTCTTTGTAGCTTTTACCTATAAAATACCAGCACGTGTTAAGAATTGTTTGTTGAGTGGGTATTAAGGAGGGCATGTATTGCATGGAGCACTGGGTGTGGTGCATAAACAATGATTCTTGGAACACTGAAAAAATAAAATTAAATTAAGATGTTAGAAAAAAAAGAATTGTTTGTTGAATGACTATTTGAATAAATGGCTACTATACATACTTGTTAACAAGATGGAAACCTGACTCACTCAGCAGAATCAAGTCTCATTTATTATCAAGGACCTGATGTCAAATTTGTTCCTACCTCTCTGCTTGTCCCTGAATTATTTAGAGGAATCCTGGACTTCAGGAAGCATTAGTTCTGAGATGACCCACGCTGGAATCCACAACCCTCCTCTATGTGCTGTAGCTTCTGGCAGAGGAGGACGTGTGGACAGGCTGGTGTGGGCATGTCACCCTCACTGTGCCTGGCAGAGATAACCCTCTGCATTGCCCAGTATAGGGATCAGCTTATCTCCAAGAGCAGCAATGACCTGGTGAATAAAAGAAGTGGGCAGGCATGGCTTTTGAGTCATTTAGCAAGTGCCTGGAAGCTGATCCTTCCTGCAGTCCCCCATATTGACTTCCTCTTTCCTGTCACAGCATCCAAAACTCTTTCACCATTAGTTATTTATGCTTTGGGGTATTTCAGAGCTCTTAATTAGTAAGTGACTTCTTAACTTGGTATCCGTGTAGGATTTTGGAATGGAGGGGGATGTGGAGATAGGTGAGGAAGACAGTGAAAAAGAAAGGAGAAAGAGATATAGACAGATTTCTTCCCCTTCCCAGTAGTTGTGGGTATAAGATAATACTTCCTAGAATATCTTCAATCCTTCCAAAATTGTCCAGACAATATTGAGAAGCAGTGTGTGTGGTGGGGGTGGTGGGGGGCAGAGGACTCACCGCGTAAATTCTTAAAAACATGTTTTCTCTCCCAGCCACAGAGCACTTGAAAAGTCAAGTACATGAGAAAAATGAGAGAGGAGAAGAGACTGCAGTCTTGATGTGCCCCGAGTACACACTTCCAGATTGCCCTCTCCAACCAGATAAGAGCTGAAGGAGAATCTTTTTTGAGATGAAGGCTAAGAACTTAAAAAGAACAGAGGACAATCTCAAGACCCTGAGATCATGACCTGAGCTGAAACCAAGTCAGATGCCCAACCACTTGAGTCCCCCAGACGCCCCTATCTGTGAAGTCTTAAAAAAGGAAAATAAATTACCTTTAGTTTACAGGTAATAAATCACCTTTATTGATTAGTGGATTTAATTGTATTGACCTCTGTTCCAGGAGAGGACTGTCAATGTGGTCATCTGCTCTGCCATTCTTGCGGCTGCTGCTCTGAGCACCGAGACTATCACCCAGGGCACAGGTCAGCCCCCGCAATCCGCATTTCATTTGCCCCCCCAACCCCCCGCCGCCAACCCCATGCAGGACCAGCTTCAACGAGTGATTTGTTGTACTTGCTTTTCTCATTGTAAGTAAATATTCATTTTTGTGCTCATTTTTGTATTTGTGATTTTTGTGTTCTTTTTCATCAAGAGGACCCCCATTTTATGTAAGTTTCAGTTCCCACAGAGTTGGGTCTGCCCTTTTATATTTCTCCTAAAGCAGTGCACATTACACAGGAAATCTCAATTCATGACTGTCCTGATAAGTCTGGCTCTTGATTAACCAGAATGTTCTCTGCATAATGCTCTCAGAGGCAAGGAATGAAATTAGAAGAAAAAAGCAGATGGTAGGGACTTCTAGTTTTAGAAATATAGCAAATGTCTACCTGATTCCCAATCTTTCCTCCACCTGTAGGCACAGAAGTGCCTAGTAACATCCAGCACTTAACTAGTGTTTACTGTGAACTGGGCACCTTTTGAGTGCTCTGGGGCACACAGCCCTTGAGGTGTGCACTGGACTGCACTCACTTACAGATAAGGAAACTGAGGCACAGAGAAGGTCAGCAAATTCCCCAAGGTTACAGCCAGGAACAAGGAACAGCTGGGCGTTGACCGGGCCATCAGGTCCAGAATCCAGGGGCCTTAGCTCTAAGCTAGATCACCTTTACATTTGAAATGATAGCTCAGTCCCACAGAAATGAAATCTTTACTTTGTTTTCAACCAGTCACACAGAGCCGTGCATGGAGCCCTTGCGTTGTATTGGGTATGCACTTTACGACAGACAGTCCTCCTGTTAATCTCCATGGGTAAGTGAAGAAGCCAAGGTCACATAGCTACTAAGTAGCAGAGCAAGAATTTAAACCCAGGTCGGCCTGTCTCCAAAGGCCATGAACGGGAACAAGAGATTCTACCATCCATTCCAACACCTTACATGCAGATTTCTTAACCTGAAGTGACAGCCAAGCTCCAATGATTCTTAATGAGTTCTCTGAGGCTAGATTGGTTAATTAAACTTCCCCTCTTGGCATGTGGTTATTCACCCCGCTCACATTTGGTTATTTATTGGTCCTTCTCAGTGCTACTCAAAAGAAAAGAGGTAGAGGGGCACCTGGGTGGCTCAGTGGGTTAAGCCCCTGCCTTCAGCTCAGGTCATGATCTCAGGGTCCTGGGATCGAGCCCCACATTGGGCTTTCTGCTCAGCAGGGAGCCTGCTTTCCTTCCTCTCTCTGCCTGCCTCTCTGCCTACTTGTGATCTCTGTCTGTCAAATAAATAAAGAAACCTTTAAAAAAAGAAAAGAAAAGAGGTAACTACTATTAGCCCATTTTCCAAATGGAAGAAACTGAGACACAGAGACGTTAAGTCACCCGCTGGGACTCGTCCCCTGGAGCCCGGTCCTGGAAATTTCTGCTTTCACCACTACATACCCTGCAGAATCTCTGTCTGAGTCTATCAAAAATAGCTGGTGGCTTTCAATTTTTTTAAGTGGTTTTCAGTTTGTGGAGTAGGTGTACCAGATCTCTGTGCACAAAGGTTGATTAAGCCACTATAAAATGAAAAAGCAGCCAGGTCTTTGTCTCCAAGGTAATAAAATCACAAATGATTCCTGTTCAAAATGAAGCTTATAATAATCTGTTGCCAGTGGGCTGTGTGTGTTTTTCTCATTTTTAACATGTACTTCTCTCTTCATCAGAAACATTAGGTCACAAAAGCCAATCTCATCTACATCTTTACAACGTTGTTTATCATCTTTTTGCATGCAGGAGATAGAACTGGTAATGAACCAGCCAAATTGGATCCCAGGGAGGATTTGTACTGACTTAGAATACTTTCAGAATCCATTCAGAACGCCTCCGATTTTTCATTAAACCCTCTGAAGCCATTTATTTTTGGGCCAGCTTTTCAGGGATAGGACATCAACTGTGTGCCAGTTATTGGGAATTATAACACAGCTGATGAAGTGTGACAACGGAGTCCATTGGATGTGCAGTAGATTACAGGAGGGTTCTATCGAAGTCAGTGGCTATTAAGCTGAAAATGTTTCTGAGCTAAGAGAGCATGAAAATAAGGAAATTGATTCTATCCTGTCATCTGACCTCTCTCCTGTGGTCTCTGGATTGAGCTTGACTTTCCACTCCCACAATTCCTTTTATCTGCCCCTGCACTCTTTCTTTTTTTGTATCTACTCCCACCCACTCCCTCTCTCCCTCAAGCAGATATCAAAAATCTAAGAACAGGGAGGGAAGGTAGATCGATGTTTGTGGCTATGCCATGGTGGGCAGTAAATTCAGCCACACCAGACTCAGTCATAGTCAGAAAGGGAAGGTGGCATGTGATCTGATAAGGTCGTAGCAGACCCATAAAATCCAAAATACCTCACAAACCACGAATCATATAGTCTTGTTATACTAACAGATGCATCTATTTGAAGGTATCCCATGTCAGCCTGCCCCTTCCCACAGTACACATAATATGCTCAAGAGAAGCTCGTGGGAAGGGCGTGGTGAAATATTTCAATCTTTTTGGTGATATCATTTAAGATTAACCATGTAGGTGCACCTGGGCGGCTCAGTCGGTTAAGCATCTGCCTTCAGCTCAGGTCATGATCTCCGAGTTCTGGGATTGAGCCCCACTTCCAGCTCCCTGCTTAGCCAGGAATCTCCTTCTCCCTATGCCCCTCCCCCTACTTGTGTGTTGGTGCACTTGCCTGCTCTAGCTCAAATAAATAAAAGCTTTAAAATAAAATAAAATTAACAATGTACATACTTTGTGATCCAACCAACATTTTCTGATCCTAAGAGGAAAAAAAAAAGCCCAAGTGTGTAAGGATATGCGTGCAAGGGTATTAATTGCAGCATAATATTTGGTGGTTACTATCCGGTAGCAGACAATTCACATTTTCTGCAATAGAGAACGGCTGAAGAAAGCATGGAAATTATATACCATGGAATATTATGCAGCTATTAAAAAGAATAAGTTTGCTGCATATACATGAACCTGGAAGGATGTCCAAATAGATCAGGAAGTAAAAAAATGTTGGTTGCAGTCTAATGCCTACAATACTGTACGACCAAACTTTACATCAGCAGGGCTTGGTTTCTCCAGAAAGAGTATCATCATGACAATATCATCTGTGAATCTGAGCCAGGCTCATTAGTTTATCATAATGCAGAAGTTTGAATCCTAAATTGGGTTGGTTTTAATCTGGCTAGGGTGATGGGTTTAATAACATGTACGTACCCTGCCCACATTTATATTCTCCAGGTAATCCTCATGCAGTAAAAATATCTTTTATCCTCCAGAGAAGTCCCTTAAAGTGGGGTTCCAATGGAGTGTTAGGTTGAGGTCTAAGATGAGAGAAAGCATTTTAGATATGCTTATTCAAAACATGGACCCTTATGTCTTACCATAAACATCTTGAGTTTGAATTTCCAGCACATTGGAAATAGGAGATGGAGAGGAAGGCCAGATGTATAAAAGTGCTCCAGGTGACCCCATTATTTTTTCCTCCATTTTTTGATGCAACTGAAAATAAAGTCTTAAAGTATATGCCCCACTTCAATTATTGAGGCAGCTGTAATGATGTTAGTGACAATAGCATTTACAATATGCCAGACATTGATCAAAGGGTATTAGTATAAACAAATTCATTAATTCTCACAACAACCTGCAAGGAAGGTGTTCATTATATATTTTATATATACCCATTTTATAGATGAGAATAGGCGAAAAGAATAATGCTCATGATTACAGAACTAGTTTAGTGGTGGAGCCGGAGTTTAAA
Organism: Lontra canadensis; assembly: GCF_010015895.1. Taxonomy (NCBI): domain Eukaryota; kingdom Metazoa; phylum Chordata; class Mammalia; order Carnivora; family Mustelidae; genus Lontra; species Lontra canadensis. The sequence continues at coordinate 7,235,733 of NW_022631045.1, forward strand.
ACCCAAGAAGTTTAATTTTACAGTCTAAATGAAGAGTTTTGAGCCACAGTAAGTGAAATAGAGCAGGCTCATGAGCTCAGTGAAACATTTTCAAGCCCGTTTCTCATTTATCTCATCCCTTGGATGAGACCTAAAGAGTCGTTCCATTTCTCAGAGCTCACCCACTGCCATACTCCTCATCACTGAACTGCCTATACCCTTTGAATTGTTCAGTGTATCTGGAGAAGCAATTCTGAGAAAATATGCTTTTATCATCTTTTTTTCTCTCTTTCTCCCTCAGTTCCTCCTCTGCCATGGGAATAGTTTCCTTTCATAAGTAGAGAACTGTACTCAATCTTCCATTAGAAGTCGGTGCAAAAATGGGCTGAAACCTCATTATGTCTAGTTCTTCTTCACCATGTTCTAACAGATGTCACTTTCCAGACCTGTCTTTAAAATTAGCCTGTAAGTACTGGCTTGCCTCTGAAATCATTTGCTTAGGGGAGGAGGAGGTGAAGGAGACATGCATATCAATGTTCTCAGCCTAAAATGAGGAAATTGAGTCTTTCTTATCTTCAAGAATTATGATGTTGTGGGAAGAAAAAATGTAAAAATTAAGGTCAGTTCTGTCACTTTTGAACAGTGTGTACTCCGCAAAGTCACGTAACTTTCTGAACCTTAGTTTCATCATTTGTAAAATAGGGCCAATAACTGCGGCTCTACTTACTTCGTAAGGTTGTTGTGCTAATCCATATAGGAACCCAGATCTCCTGGCTTCATGTCCATTGGTGTCCATCCATGCATCTCCCCCTTCTTCCATCCATCACCCTTTCATTTCTTCATTCATTCAGTGTTTATTATACCTCCTGAGAGTTAGCTAAGTGAAAGATATATGTTAGGAGGCTGGGGGAAGAAAAGGAGAGATGAACCCCAGGTTGGGAAAGGGGATTGAAGGCAGAAACAATGAGGTGATTAAGAACATAGAATGAGCAGGGACTTACAATAGCCCATCATCCCACATTCTAATATTTTACATGCTATTCAATTCCTCTTAAGGCAATCATACGTGGCACAAAAGGAATTAATTTTCAAGGGTTCCTTAAGACAGAGCCATCTTTACTCTATCCAGGCAGTACTCCTTAGGTAGCATCTTCCATCTTACTTTCTCCCTAGGTCTCTCTGTTAAGTACAATAACTAGTGAGCACAAATGGACAAGGCTTACAAGTCAGGCTGGCTCCTCAGATCCAGCCATAGGAAAAGGTACCTGTGTGGTCCTTTAAATCCACGTGATATAAAAATAAACCTCAGGTATTACACAATGTATATAAAATAGAGATTCTACTTGACCCAGAAAAAGATTTAAAGGAAATTAATGGAATGTACCTCGGCATAATGGCCATATATTAAAATACTTTGAATTTATAATCGTTTTCCATGCATGTTAGATTTATCTTTGAAGTACCTTGAAAAGGTAAAACTAAGAGAATAGGAAACGTTACTTCACTGGCCCGATTTTACAAATAAAGTAACAGAGACCGGAAGAAACATGTGGCAGATTACACAATAAAATCAGCGGATGAGCAAGAACTAGATTTGATGTTTCTTGGATCCCAGGGCAGAACTGACTTCTCCAACTCAGGTGATTACTGAACACAATGAGTTTTCAAATTACGGAGGATTTCACTTCTGGCAATACTGCTGATAGTTTAAGCAATAACTCATTCGTTTATTAATCTCACACACCCTTAACTGGGGAAAGGGGATGAAAAGTATCTGGAGATGAGGCTGGGGCAGGAGGCCAGAATCTCTACTGCCCTGAAAGCTACGCTCAGCATCAGGCCTTTGTCCCGAGGGCAACGGGAAATCACAGAAGGGTTTTATGCAGGGGAATGTCCTGACTATTTAACACCAAACACTGTGAGCCACTCCCCCACCCCGCGCCCCACTCAGGGGAGTGGGGTTGACAATAACAGGCAAATCTTAGAGCAGGTAATCCAGTCAGAATCATGGTCATAAAAGGCACGCAAGAGAAAGGTGGTGGCAGCTTTAAGAAGCAAAGTGACTGGATCATATCAAAATGTGAGAACCAAGGTGTTCTCCTTTCCCCAGATCCTGCGGTTCCCGGATTTCTCCTTCTAGGGTGACTGCAACTGCGTTTCTGGTAGGAAAATCATCCCTGCTCCTTCCTCAGCCTTTCCTAGCTCCCAGTAGGCCCTGGAACATTCAGGAATGACAGAGGAAGCAGAAGGCCCGGGGTCTCCTGGGGCTTTATCACAACCACTAATTGCCCAGACACCCGGATTCCAGAGCCCAAGGGCCAGCTGAGGCCACTTGCACCACGTCGTGACTTTGCCAGCAGCCCGCTGTCCTCGCTAACGAGATTTCGCCCGTCTCCTCACACTGAGGCCAGGCCCCTCAGCACCGGCTGCGAGCGCCCGGATGTTTGATAAAAACACACAGGCGGGGGATCAGCGAACGCTCCGCGGGGATAAACACAGCGAGGAGCCTCCGCGCCCGCTGGCCCTCCCACAGGGCCGAGCGCGGCCGGGGGACAGCCCCACCCCGCCTCTTTCCACAGCCTACTGGCCTATGCTCCTGCCATTCAATCGAGCGCCCGCCCACTGGGTCCGGCCTGGAGGCGGGATCCGAAGTCTCCCCAGGCGTTGGCGTCTCCGGCTGGTTGGTCCAAGTGCTTCTTTGTGTTTGTAATCCTGGTTCCGATTCCTGCTGATGTTTCACGGCCTACAACCGACTTGCATAAACTCTGCCTCTTGGGATTCTGACCCCGTTGAGATGACACAACAGATAGGTCTGCTTTACAGGCAGGAGAAGTAAGGTCACAGAGGTTGAGTGACTGTCCCTTAGAAGCACGTGCTCGGATTTTAACAGTGGTTCTGGACAGAACCGTGTTTGGGGCTTGGAAACGTTGGCTCCGTGGTTAAACTGTTCTGAACTCGCTTCCTTATCTGCGAAACGGGGAAAGTAATAGCCGCCTTCTGAAACTGGTGTGAGGATTACATAAAATAGCAGGAGAAGAATCTGGCACAAGGACTGGCCTCTAGTAGGTTGTTCATGAATATAGTATGTGCCCAGCCTCACAAAGCCCCGGGTCTTTTGACTGCCAGTGTGGAGCACTGTCAGCTAAACCCGTCTCGGGTCCAGAAAGCTCAGAGGGTCCAGGGAAATATTCAAGGGGTTCAGTGAGTTCTCAAGTAGGAGAAACACTGTAGGAAAACAGTCTTCTGAGGCAAATATTAAACATTATTTTTACTACTACTATCAATAATATTAAATGTATTTTTTTTGTCAGCTTTCGCCAGGCATTCTTCTAAGTGCTATATGTTTAGTCTTCACAATGACCTGCGAGTTACATTCTGTGAAAATTGTCATTTTGTAGATGAGAAACTGAGGCATAGAAAAGTTAAATAACATATTCATGTTTACAAAGCTAAAACTTGTCAGAGCTGAGGTTTGTACCCAACCGATCTAGTTCATAAAGTCACACATATCAATATTTGTGCTTTCTGCTATACAGGACAAAATGGGTTTGTGACAAGAGCTCTCTTTGATAGTGAATACTTTTGTCACCATCAACAAGATGCCTCTTAAAACTCCTGAAGGGCAGGAGGAAGAAAAACAAGAGAGAGGAAACCTAGCCCTTAACTGTGAACAGACTACATATGGACTGATGATTAGAAACCCGTCTAAGCTCTATGTTTGGAATTCTGTTTTAGCTGAGCGCTTTGCACTGTCACATCCCTCTGTCTCCATGGAAGTGCCCACTATGGAAGATCTGCTGAATGACAGGGTTGGAATGGAATGTAGCAATCCTCTTATCTGAGCACACGGACACCTGCCAGGAGAGGAATGCCTCGCTTCCTCATGATAATTTTGAAGACTTTTTGAGAAGGTGATAATATTAACCAATTACCTCACAGTCACAAGGTGTACTGCAGTGACTACAAACTGTGTGTGCCTCACAGAACAAGGAAAAAAAAAAAAAAAGATTGAGAGGGAGGTGGGACCTGGTAGCTGGGAGGAGATCAAGGACTCAAACTGAAGGTTAAATCCTGTGAGGTGGGAGCCAGGATTTATCTGTCTGGTGGACAAAAAAGGATAATACCTATATGGGAAAGCAGCAAATAATTCTCCCTGGGAACCAGGTCGGAGTTCTTGCTTAAGTGACATTGGCTTCTATAGCTATGGTGGCCTTGAACAACACAATAACCTTCTGTTTGTCCAGACCAGTCTTCACTCTTGCCTAATGAAAATACCCATGGTCTTGGGCTTCACCCTTCTCATCTGGCTTCTCCTCCTCCACCTTTCCAGTAAACCTGGGAAATAGGAAGTATGAAGAGGGAACTGAATGGAGGGTAAGCTTTGAGGACATTAGATGACATTTGAACCTGATTTAGAGGATCTTGTGTTCCCATCCCCTTTTCTGTCCAGGCCTTTTTGTGGGGACAAAAATCACCCTTCTCTGGGGCTGGGAAACAGAGGTCCATAGATGACATCTGACAGAAAGGGGTGGTGCTGGGGCTTGGTCTCTGGTGCTCTGTCAACATCCTGAGATTACATTCTGAGTAACCAGAAAAAAATGCAGTCTCTATTAAGGAGGGAAACCTAGGGCAATCCTAGAATAGAAATATTGGTTGTGAGATTTTAGCAGTGTAATTACCCCATCGACAGGAGATGAGGCAAGACGCTGGGAGCTAATGACACCATTTGCTTGGAAAATGGAGTAAGGGTAGCATGAGCAATAAAGTCTTAGAAGCTGTGGATTAGACAGTTCAGAGGGCAGCTCAGGCCTGTGGGTGTTGGCCCCATAGGACAGGAGCAGGGCAGTGGAGTTAAAGACTCAGGGACAATAGCCAAACAGTGTGACTCTTGTTCCAGAAATGAAGGGACTACACCAGCCACCATCCCACAAGCTCCTCCATCCCTACCAACTGGTAATTTTCTTTATAATATAAATAATACCTACTGTGCTGCTTAGTTCTCAGTCAAAGAATGTACATCTACTTTACTTTATATACATTTACTTTGTGCTGGGCTTTTATTAATTGGCTATAAAATGCTAACCTTTCATAAGTGATCCTAAAAATATTATTTCTGCATAGCACTCAGCATTTATGATCTTAGGGAGAATGTAAGAAGCAGTGGGCTTAGCAGACTCTTCTGAATAGCTTTGAAGGTATAAACCAGGGAGACCCAGGCCAAGATAACAGTTCTTTCATTTGGAATCTGGAACATTTAAATATAGACACTTCGATGGTCACCTTGGCATCATCGTTAGCAAGTGGATTTTCTAAGTATTAGATTGACACATGTGAAGTGCTGATGCTCCGTTGTTTTTGATGCACAAAAATGGTAACTTGGCTAAAGTTACCATTGTCTAAAATGGCTAAATCTTACAGAATCTCGAATATATGAAGGGATGTTTTTAACTTGATTGAATGAACAGGACTGAGAAACTTTGGGGGTCTGGATCTCTGTAGAGTGAGTACTCCTACCTGTAAACAATCCGCCTGGGTGGCTCAGTAGGTTAAAGCCTCTGCCTTCGGCTCAGGTCATGATCTCAGGGTTCTGGGATCGAGTCCCGCATCGGGCTCTCTGCTCAGCGGGGAGCCTGCTTTCTCCTCTCTCTCTCTATGCCTGCCTCTCTGCATACTTGTGATCTCTCTCTCTGTTTCAAATAAATGAATAAAATCTTAAAAAAAAATAGTCTTGCAGGATCTCTAATTAAAAACACTAGTTTTATTCATTTACACACCCATTATAACAACAAGAATCATTGAGCATCTCCTCTGGCTCAGTCACTGTGCTAGAGACAGAGTAAAATGATGGTATCTGTCCTGAAGATGCACACCGAATAGTAGGAGTAAAAGAGTGAGGAAGATGCAGTGAACAGCATTACGGGGAGAGGCCCTGGGGGACCAGGAGAGCAGCACAGAGGAGGAGCTATGAGCATAGGATTCTGGGGAAAGAAAGGAGGGGTGTGATTTTATTAAAAAGGTTTGATATGGGAGAGAAAAATTATAATTAACCAATGGCCAGGGCAGGAAAGAATATTCCACACAGAAATGGGCAGAGATGACCACATGATTTAAAGAAACAATTTGTGTTTAGAGTGACTGTGCATTTATAAAATCTACAGAAGACATTTCTCAAAGGGCATTAAGCATCTCTGTCAGGTACCATGTCGTCTTCATGTTCGTAGACCCTGAGTTGAGTCTAGGACTTTTCATGGCACAAAGTAGGTGCTCAGTTGATGTTAATTGAACTGATCTGGAAGAATAAGCCTGAAGTTGAAATTCACTCCATATTTAGAAGAACCTTGCTTTTCCCTATTCCCCTTAGTCCAAATTGACGAAATTTCAATGTGTTCATTGAAATGTTACATAAGAAAACGTATACTTCAGTTTATCTCTGAGAAGAAATATAGTTACTTAACCTTTTAATGTGTGCATAAAAGTAGATAACAGAAGTTGTCTTGCTTTAGGGACTTACTCAGTTCCTTATTTGGAATATTTACTGTATATGCTCTATAGGCAAGGCAATGTAACAGGCCTGGGAACACAGTGGTGAATAAAACAAATACAGCCCCTGCATTCAAGGAGCTTAATATTTTGCAGATAAGACAATTGCTGAATAATTAAACAAATATTTTCTAATTATAATCGGTAGAAATAAAATGGAAAACAGCATATAGATGCCAGGGGGATTTATAACAGGGGACATAGACTACCGTGATGGCATTTGGAAAGGTGCTCAGTCAGAGTTCCTTTAAGGAATAGATATTTAAGCTAGAATTACATGAAGAGAAGGTAAGAGCATTCTAAGCGGAGGGAGCAGCATATGTGAGGCCCGTGGAGAAGGGGACATTGGCCTTCAAACAGATGTGATTTTGGAACTGTGACTATATGTTGATGAAAACATCTCATATGATCCTTATAAAGTATAATTGATTTATCCATCATTTTAATCCAGAAGAACCTAGCCCACGAGGAGGAAACCCACTTTATGTCTTTATTCCAGCACATATTAAATAATCGCTATATGCCTGACACTTTGCCAGCCACTGGAAATTACAGAAAGAAAAGCCTCACGAACCTCTAGAAGTTCACCGCTTGTGGGGAAGCAGGTGAACCCATACACCATTACAAGACAGTGAGGTTGTTTCTCTACATTAGAGAGAACACCCTGTGCACAGGAAAGACGTGATCGTGTTTGCCTGGCAGAGTCAGGGGTGGCTCTCTGATGAACTAGGCTCTGAGGGACGAGGGCATTCCAGGGAGTAAGGGCGGTGTGTGAGAAGGCATGATGGACCTGGGGAAGAACAATGAGTCACACCCAGGCTATTGGGAATGTCAAGGGAATGGGAAAGGAGGTGAAGCTAGAAAGGTGAGCAGCAATTAGATCTCTGAAGCACCTCAGAAAGTTTTTATTTTATTCTATAGCCAATAAGGAGATTACACAGGAGAATATGAGAGATGGAGGAATCTGAACCAACCGCCGGGCTTAGAACTTAGTGCCCCTCTCACTTCTTATCTTTCAGACTTCGGCACATAATCATGGGAAGCGCTGACTTACGCATAAGCGCTTGGAGCTCTTGATCACCAAATCAATGGCATTCTTAGGACTTAATATTCTTACAACCAAAGAGAACTCTCTGCAAAGACAGAAAAAAAAAATTCTCAAGAAAATAAAAAATCAAGTCCCAGTCCTTCCCGAACACCTCCTCCTTTCTGACCGCCGCCCCCCCGACCTGCCCCAGTTGTATAGCTAAAGCAATAATAGCCACCATGCATCATGTCATTACCATCTATAGCCAAATAAGTACATAACCACCAGAGGGCAATGAAAATGGCCATAAAGGCACAGAGTAGTAATTATTTTTGCATTAGCACCAGCCACACTAATATCAACATAGAACAATTACCATTCCTAACCCCATAGTTACGCTATCACCTCTGCATGTCTTGCAGGAGTAGATTGATGAATGGCAGGGGAGGAATAAGCAATAAGACATTCGTGCAATGAGACCCCTGCTTCCTGACTATGCCCGTGGGCCATCAGTCATTACGCTGGTGGAAAAGCCAGTGGGAGAATTTGGTTTTGATTACCACGGATCTAGCCAGTCCCCAGGCAGAAACCGTAATTCAGCTCCCCTTTCTTTGGGCCCCCAGGAAGTGAACATTTGAGTGGGAGCAGAGCTCTGGCCATAATAACACAGCAGGCAGAGTCCTTTCATTTATATCTTGTTATTCTGCCCATCACTAGGCAACCATTCTTTGTGCTTAAAACTACACTTCTACTTTGTAACACCTTATTCCTTGAAGTAACCACTCCCATTTGCAGTGTTCTAGGAGATATCCATTCTATTTATTTGTGTGTGGGTCAACCACAATAAAAAACCAAGCGTTTCAAACCTTTAGCCTGATATGGGAGCGTCTCTGTGTTCTCCTGGTATCATATTAGAGCATGGATCAGAAACTTCATTTACAATGGCCTGTTTGCGTATCCATGTCCCCCTCCAGAATGAGTTCGTGGAGGGCAGGTGCTCTATCTTATCTGTATAGCCACATCCTTAGCACAATGCCTGGCTACTAGGACAACACTCCGTAACTGTTGGATGGATGGATGGATGGATGGATGGACAGACAGATGAATGAATGTTTTCCCTGAAATCCGAGTTTGGCGGTCAAAGGTGTGATTATTTGGTTTAAAGAACAAGCCAAGCTAGTTGAATAGACCTGGCTGGGAAGAATTAGGCAAAATGTCAGATAAAGGGCATTCAGCCTCTCTGGGTAGGTGTGATGTGGGTGAGCCAGGTGCCAGCTGGGGAGGCAAAGCCATTTTAGTCTTCTGGCTCCGAGCATCGTATGACTTACCTGAGGATCTGAATAGCAGAACCACAATGAGCAAAACGGCTCGTTATTGCAGAGACAAGGAAGTGGAGCTGTCTCCAAGTAACCATGTTTTAAGCTGGATACCCTAGAAGCAGAGCTGGAGACGAGGAGTCTTGTCTAAGTGATTTATTGAGGACATGCTCTCTGGAGAACAGGAGGGAGAGGAGCAGAGAAAGGCAGGGGAAATGCCAACATGTGAGCCCAGCTTGGCACAAGCTGCAATTTGATTACCATGAGCTTTAGGATTGGTGCCATTTTAAGGCTAAGGCTAGCTCTGTTTCTCCTATGAGTTAGTCACTGGCTGTGAGCTGTCCCTTGGGAGCAGGGGGCCATAACTGCCTGAGTGAACACAGCCTTGTTCGGTGAACACACTGAAAGGTGGAGGGCAATTCTCTGGAGAAGGGGGCAGCTGTGAGCTGTTAGCACTCAATTCCCAGAGCTGGGGGATGGGTGCAGTGGCTGGCAAAGGTAGTCTGGGTACAGCACCAGTGGCATTTTCCGGATTTGGATAGTGAGAGATGATGTTGATTATAGTAATCACTACCATTTATTGAGCACCTACTATATACAAAGGTACTGTGCTAAATGTTATATCTATATCTATGTATCTACCCATATAGTCCTTAGAATTAAGCTATTAAGTAGATAATATACTACCATTTCCATTGGACTGATGAGGAAACTCAGAAAGTACCATATTTCATGCTTAAAATATTTCCTTTTTGCACCTGCATTCCTATGGATAGAACCAGGATACTGCACACCCACCTGGCCTAAATTCCACGCATTCATTCAATTCATGAATTCCACCAATGCTTTCGAGCACCTATTACATACCGCAACTTGGCTAGGCCCTAGGGAGATTATCAGTGAACTGATAGTCTTGGACCCTATCCTCAAAGGGCAGAACTAAACCTCAGACCCAGTTCTAATACCCATGTGACCCAATTTAAAAACATAGTTTGAAAAAACAAATGTTGTTTGGACACCTGTTGTGTACATTCTGCTCCATCAGGCCTTGATCAACAAAATATCTAGACCCCAGGCATCTATAACAATCCCCTTGAATACCTCACATAAAATGTGCTTCTGGGGTCTAAAAATCCGTTTTCAAGATTTTGTACAAACCAGGCACTGTAGGCCTTTTCCGTGTGTGCGGAAGGATTGAGCTTGGTGATCTCCAAATCCCCTTTCAATAGCCGAGGTTTCCTTCTGCTCATCACTCTGCTCTTGGCCAAATCCTTTGTAGGGGACTCTCATGGTCAGTGTCACGTGTCCACTTGGCCGGGCTATCGTCACTTATGGAACATTAATTTAGGTGTTGCTGAAGAGGTATTTTGTAGATGTGATTAATAGCTGCTTAAATTGATTTTAAGTAATGATATCTTTGATAATCTGGGTGGGCTTTATCTAATCAGTTGAAAGGCTTTTGTGGAGCAAAACTGAGGTTTTCCTGAGGAAGAAAAAATTCCATCTGTGGACTGCAGCATCACCCGCTGCCTGAGAGTTTCCCATTTGCTGCAGACCTAACTTAACAGATCTCAGACTTGCCAGTTACCCTCCTATTCCCTTAAGCCAATACCTTGAAATAAATCTTTCTTTCTCTGTCTTTGTCTCTGTTTCTCTCTATATATGCATATGTATATATACATATATACGTACATATACAAAATCTATTCTCTGTCTCTTTACGCATGTGTATGTGTATATATATATATACACATACATATACATATATATATACATATACATGTATGTACACTATAAATATATTATAGGTAGCATATGTATATAATCTTCTACTAGTTTTATTTCTCTTGAGAATGCTGACTGACACAGGGACCCCCATATCCTTTTTTTCTTATAATACTGTCTGGACTGATCAATCTTGTATCTTGTGGTGTGTGTAATTAAGGCCCCCATCTGTTTACTAGTAGGCAGATGAAGCACATACTTCAAGAATCAATAATGCAGGGGCACAAAAACATGAGAAAACTTCAACTTTGATTCAATTAACTTGTCCAGAATTTTGCAATCAGAAAATCTATAGTTTTTACAAACATGTACTTCTGTGTTTTACATTATGCTTGGTTTTTTAAAATTTTGGTCTATATATGGGTGGGAGGGACCATATTTTTTCATGTTAGGACCCGAAAAGGTGTTTATCAAGCTCTGTGTGTCCCCAAGTAAAATGTGAGCTCTATGAGGTCAGAGGCCAATTCTTAGTGTTTTTGTGACCCTATAGTACCTATATGGAGCTTAACAGAGACTCACACATACAGGACGTCTTGATTCAGTATATTTTCATGTTGTTTTATTCTCCAGAATATGTTATCTTTGGGGAACGGGAAGCACGCTCAGAAAAATGTAGGTTTGTTTGTTTTTAGGCAAATCAGTGTACCATCCCCGAGGGAGAGGCTACTTTCTCAGTATAGTTGGAGATTTATATCTGAAAAGTATTTCAGAGACTAGCCCTTCTCTAGTTTCTCTGTGCATTGGTGGGGAGCAGATGACTGATACGCTCAGGATTTGCAAGCATTTTAAGAGAGATTAGTTTTCACAACAGCCACTTAGGCTGTCCTAAGATAGCAAGAAGCATTGCAGGCAGTGGGAGGAATTAAAAGGGACTTTTGCTGAGACTCAGTCTAGACTCTTTCTTGAACACAACCTGGAATAGTGGTGTGATGGGTAAACAGCAGGTGTCCGATCAATCTTTGACCATGGGTTGACTGCTTATTGACCCCTGGTTTATTAACACCCTTGGTGGAGAAACTAAAGAGAGGTTGAGGTCCAGAGTAGAACTCTTTCTGGAGCCTCCTGGAGAGCACTTTCATTTATCACCTTTCACAGAAATTATTTGGAAACAACATGACAATTATCCCAGACAGCTGTGAGTATGTATGAATTCTGAGGCTGTTGAGTCATCAGAGATACTCCAAGCAAGTGCGCAATACTTCAGAGAAGGACATATATTCACCATTAGCTCTAGGTTGGCTGAGTTCTGCACCAGGTAGGGGCTACTTATCGCTGTGAACACTTGACCCAAACCTTCCTCTTGGTCTGAGCCCTCCTCCAGCCACTGAACAATATTCACTCTTTCTTGAACACAATCCATAATAATGATATGAAGGATAAACAGCGGGTGTCCAATAAATCAGTGTTCATAGGCCAGCTGAGTCTTGATCCCTGGATGATTAACACCCCTGATAGAGAAAGGAAGGAGAGATCCATGTCCTTACACAAACAGCTTCAGCTTCAAGTGAGAATTTGTCAGCTTGAAAATAGAAAGCCTAATTATTTTGATCATAAATGCAGGACTTCAAGTTGAGTCCAACCTGTGATGTGAAACTTCCATTAACCTGAGTGTGCACCCCCGACGAGTCTCCAAAGACCTGGCTTAGTAGGGGTGGGTGCAGTGCTCTACTCTTCAGAATAGAATCATGCGTAGAACTGAGGTGTGATTCGGCCTGAATCATTCAAAACAAGCAATAACAAACGAGACCTTTTTGTCATTGCTGTAGCTCCATGAACAAGATTATCTAAGCAATTAGAGGATAGTTATTATCTACAGTCAGAAGGAGAGACGTGTCAGAATGAGGCCAGCAGAAGCAGGGACGTGGTGGATAATTTATTAGACCTTGAGTGCCTGTTTTTCTCTCTCCAGGCCTCTGTGAGAGAAATATCCAAATGCCACAAGTATATCCCCAGGGAGCCGCAGGGTGGCAGGAGCCCAGGATGTGGGAACATAATAGTCTTTTATCTGCTCTGATTTGGGCTTTATCAAATCTTTTGGCTCCCAAGGCATTCTGTAGCAGAAGCGTTCATGATGTTCCAGGCCTGGGCCCACTGTGCTGGTGCTGCTTGGCATGCAAGAGCCCGAGGGTCTGTGGAGCCTTCCAGCCCCTTCCTCCTCCTAAGCCTCACAGCCCATGTTGCCCTCGCTTCCGATAAGCGCTGACTGGGCTCCCCTCTAAGTTCTTTGGATGGAGGCTCCAGCCTTGTCTCCTTTCATTCCAGACTGATTGCTTCCGGGCTCTGGGCCCGTGAAGGACTACAAGGCTCATGAGAAGTACTGGTGGTAAAGATGAATTTTGCCCCCTTAGGAGAGAGTGGTGGGGCATAAAGACTTTTGTAGGACTCTGAACATCTCCCTGTCCACCAATCTGTCTGTCTGTCCATCCATCCTTACATACGTATACATATATCCATATATAAATCTATACGTACATACAGACAGAGTAAAGCTCTGTTGTGCTCAATCTGCTCAGAGACCAGGGAGATTTTGTGCTGAGGCAGCTCACAATGGAGAGGAATACAGACTGGAAGCCACATGAGCATCAGAGATCCATTCCCCTCTCCCATCAGCCTGGAGGATCTAAGGAGACATGGAGACACCCACCTACTCCCCAGTGACCAAGCAATAGTTTATGCATGAAGTTTCAGCCTCCCAGGAAGATTTCAATAAGTAAAACCTACCATTGCCACAGTTCGGTCTTATAAAAGATACTCTAAGACCTATGGTAACTGGCAAAAGCTGGTGGTTACCAGAGGCATTCAAGGCTCTCTATCTTGTCTGTGTTTGCTCACACCAAGGCCCCTACTTTCCCCACGCCCCCACAGCTCTACATACACACACACACACACACACACACACACCCCCTTTCCGTTTGCACCAGCCATACCCAGGTATTGAGCTCTCCAAAACAATGGGCTGTTTCATACCTCTATTGTCCTTCCGTTCTCTCTTCCAGGGCCTGGTGAGGCTCAGCAGCTCCTGGGCAGAGTCTGCCATCTCCATCACTGCGCCCTGCCCATATCTTCTTGGCACAAGCCCTTCAGTATATGCGTGTGACTGCAGGTCGCCTAGTGACTGTGTGTATGCAGAGCTCGCTCATCTTTGCGTCCTCAGGGCCCAGGACAAAAGCCATGAAGTTTCTGAAAAGTAAGTAACAGTAAATATTCAAGTATCTTATTAATTTTGTGTTCATTATATTTCTCTCGTACTCATTCATTCATTCATTCAATTTCACAAGCTTATTGAACACCTACTATGTGCCAGGCAGTATGCTTAATCCAGCTTTCATGGTCCCTTCCCTTAAAAATATTTTAAACCAAAAAAAAAAATTTTTTTTAAACCAGTATCTTAAAATTAACCTTGGAGAGTTCTGCTAATAGTGTGTGTTCAAGTTTTGGGGTGAGTAGGAGGAAAAAAATACCATCTTATATTTACACAAGGGATTTATATTTTTTACAAAACATTTTACAGTCTTTTATCAAGACTACCCCTGGTTAAGTAAGTAGGGTCTTGCTCATTCCCACTCCAGGGGACCACGGGAGACAACACGGTTCTAAAATCTGAGCTGTGTGTCCTCTCTGGAGCAAACATATGTGTTCACCAGCTCCTGATGCCACTTTGAAACAGGGATGGGTGACAGATGGCATTTGTGCCACTCCAAGCATTGTAGGTGGCACTCAGCCACTCTGCTGCATTACTATCACTTTGTACTTTGCCTTTCTTTCCCTTCTTTCTCTCTCCTATTTGTTATCTTTCTTTTCCCTTCCCCTTTCTCTCTCAGACGACTTTATCATCCCCTACATAGGCATCCTTGGACACTACTCAGCTTCTGACATTTGAGTTCCCTTCATTCCTAGGCTGGACTACACCCAAACTCCAGAATGTGAAGTGGGGGCAGGGGAGGTACAGAACTGGTCCTGACTCTGTGTCCCTCAGGCTGTTGCTGACTCCGTTCCATGCCAGACACCCTAAGGTAAATGAGCTGAACCAGCCACTCACCCTGACCCATCAGCAAGAAAGGAGCCAGGAAAGGGAGCGTATGGCTTGGTCTGGTTTAAGCAGAAGAACTTCAAAGACACACTCATCTGCTTAGGGTTTCACACTGTTGCCCCAGGGAATAGGAGCAGAAAGGCAATGCTTGCTTTCCCCCAACACATTCAGAAAAACCCCCTCATCCCAGCATTAGTCTCTCTAAACCCTGCACGGGAACAGTGAATCTTGACTGACCCTGATTTGTTGGAGCAGAAGAGGGAAAGTAACAGCCGGCCCTAAATGTCAAGGTGAGGAGTGTAGCCTGGTTAGAAAGAGAGCCAGGAGCGTTCTGTGGGGTGTAGCACGTGACTGGGATCGTCAGGCCTGGAGGGACCAGGAGCCAATTGGAGTGGGAGGTGTTGGGAATGCAAAGTCGGCTGTAGACTCAGCACATTAAAAATGTCAAGAACAAGGCAGAGAATAATGCGAGGGGAAGAGTGCCTTCTGTTTTGTGGGAGGCAGGTTACGAAATGTTAGAAGCGCACGTTTGCTTTCATGTGTCTGCTTGGTTGCAAGTCCAATCTGCTGTCTGCTGGAACCCAGGAGAACTGATGGGAACGAGGCATCCAGAATCCTGCTCCCATTCCAGGAAGTCCTGGCTCTACCTTCCCGTGCTCTGGAGATTCTCCT
This sequence comes from Lontra canadensis, assembly GCF_010015895.1. Classification (NCBI taxonomy): domain Eukaryota; kingdom Metazoa; phylum Chordata; class Mammalia; order Carnivora; family Mustelidae; genus Lontra; species Lontra canadensis. The sequence goes on from NW_022631045.1 coordinate 7,251,082, forward strand.
GCTGCTGCGTGAAGAGGAATTTATAGAGCAAGTCAATCCAGGCACGCTCAATGAAAGTGAGCATTTATGGCGCTGCTCATCAGGCCTGAGAGCTAGTGAGGAGTAGCTGAGGCCGCACCTACTCAGAAGTCCATGTGGTCGACAGGGAACCACCAGGGAAGCTTCAGCGTGGCATTGTTTTTAAAGACATTGAGCTCAGTTCTCTGTTTCTCAGCTATGCAGCCCTGAGGCAGGGGCCCTCCTGGATATGCAGGAGAGATTCTTCCAGCCTTTAGAGCTCTGTAATTTATTACTACCAGAGCCACAGTCTTTCTGTTCAGTGCCCAGCCAGGAAATGCACACTTGCCACCAAGAACCTGTTTTGAAAGCCCCCACTAATGAAATGCTCCTGGGAGGAAGGAGCTGGGCCACTGTCTTAGGGAATTTCTGGAACTTATTTCCCCATTGGTAAAACCTCAATAATAACACCTGCTCAGTTGACTTCCAAGAGTTGTGGGCAGATTTAAAGGAGCCCATGTATCTGGAAGCACCTTCAAATGGAAGGGATGCTCATTGCTCAGCGTTGGCCCATTCCACTGGTTTTAGGCCCTATGGCAGGCATCTTGCTGGCTGATCTTGCAAAGAGGTCTTTCCCTCACCTTCAAGTGCAGCATTCTGTTCTGGGAGGCCAGAATGTCCTTTGGTCTAGAGGAAACTAGGCCGTTGTTTGCAATAGGTCCAGGCAGACCAAGTCCAGGACAGGATACCTTCAGGGTCTCTCAGAACATCATCTGGGGATAGGCCGAGCAAGCCTGTTTGCTGCCTGGGTGGTGCCCAGACCCTCCTGTCTCTTCATTTGCCTCTGTGTCAGATAGCAGATTCCTGAATCACTCTAAAAAGTGGTGGTTGGAGCAACATAACTTCCCCAGATCATGGCTAGGGGTCAGCCACGGTCATTAGCATGTGTCATTGAGACCTCTGGGATGTCACCAGAGAAGGACCTGTCAGTTGGATCCAACTGTCCAGGTAAATCAAAGAATGCTTATCAGCCCCTCAGGATGGGCTGCCCTCAAGGGTGTACTCAATGCCCAAGGGTTGGAAAAACTAACAATTCTGAGAGAGGACTCAAGGTTTCACGCATAAGCAAGCACTGGAGACAATGCTCAGGTCCGTAACAGCAGTAACAATACCCATTGTAATATTCAACACAGGCTCAGCCAAGGTCCTTGGGGAGTAATAGTGTGGGGAGGGGTGCCGTGCCCTCCATCCAGGCTCCAAAAGAAAAGGTCTTATTATTACCTAGTTAAAAACAATGTAAGCAAGGCAACTCCGTGACTGAAACATGTTGATGGTGAGGGAGAGACTTGAGGGAGACTCTGAGCAATTCCCAGAATAAATTCCCACGTAAATTCAAAGAATACTAGTGGAAAGAAGCCACTGCTCGCTGTCTTTTAAGCCAAATAATATCTTCCTGCCGGAAAGGGGGTTGTTCTTGGCAGTTGGAAGTAAATGTGAGGAGGGAATCAAAACATGATGCCTGAGAAAGGAATCCATCAGAAATCTGAAGGTAGGAACATGGTGAGAAATAACAAAGAAAGATGAGTTGGTAGCAGGAACAAAGATTAACTGTACCAAAGGAGATGGCACGTTGGCTCTTAGAATAGGTTTGGTGACGCCACGTACTTGGTAGTAGGCCTGGGGCAGCCGAGCTGCAGGACTGTGCATCCTTCATTCCATTCTCAGGGCTCAGAGGAAGGTCCCTGCCCAAACATGGGGATCTCAGGTGAGGCTTCTGGAAGCTGAAGCCCCAGCCCCCGCTCCCTCCTCGCACCAATTCCGGAAGGACACTCCAGGACCAAATCAGCGAGGCTTCACCTTGTGATAGAAAAAGTCAACACAGAAGGTAGTGAAACCTGCAGAGAGTATTTTCTCTTCACTCTGCCTTCAGTTACTGGAAGGGCCTCTGGGGGACTTCGGCAAGTTTGACAAATGGCAGAAGTATTGGGAAGAAATTTTTTTTGCTGGCAACGGGGAGTGGATGATTGGGCGTAGACATGCTGCTGCAGTTCTTAGTACTAAAACTGTAGAGGACGGGCAGAAAGGCCAGCTTCCTTGCATGTCTGGTCACAGCTAATGTCCCAGTGCCTAAACTCCTCAAGTATTAGCATTTGGGTAGAGATGAAGTTCTCTGCGGTGGCAAGAACGAATTCATCCCGAACGCTATCCCAGATGCCTCCAGCTAGAGGCATCAGCGAGTGCACGTGAGTCACCAGGCAGAAACGACTACACTTGCCCGACTCCAAAATCCGTGACTCACAGAACACTCACATACACGAATACCCACTGTTTCCAGAAGCACCTTTCTCCAAGTGGCTGGGAGCGGTTTACGAGCTGCTAGCTCATCCTCAGCAAGTCCCCTGCAGGGAGAGCAAAAGGTGGGGAGAGAGGAGGGGTAGACATAATCATCTGCATTTTATGTGGGGAGACTGAGGCCCAAACAAGCCTGCAAGGGAAATGTGTAGACATTTTTGAGTCATACACTGCCCATGGAAGAGCCAAAATGAGCGGTTCAGAATCCTCAGTAGACTGTCTTCTTGGGCAGCTGTTCTCACACAGCCTCCAAACAGGTGAGCCAAAAATGCAGACTCGCTGTATTTTACATTTATAACCAACTTCCCACCCTTCATTCTGCCCAGGACCTCTGCTCCATCTCCCTGTGACCTTTTATTGACTTCAGAGGCCTTTTAATCCCCTTTTCCTCCTGAGCCGCTCTCAGTTCTGACAGACACCTCATTCCTGACATTCACTGCATTCTTGACCTCAGTACTGATCCTCGGTATCTCTCCCACTCTGAATCTCTACCACCCTCTCCCCTCACCTGTTCCTCACCCAGACACCTTGATGCCCAGAGGTGCGATTGGCAATAGGACGAAGACTGGGGCTGGAGGAAAGTTCACAGAAGGAGTGTAAAATGCCCATTTTACTCATTTATTTTTGAAAGTCCAAACGTTTGTCAGCTGAGGTTTTAGACCAGATCTAAATACCCTCATGTCAAAATAACTGCTATAAAGTGGCCCTGTTAACATAGCTGCATCCAAAGGACTGGTGGTCTAGACGTCACCTGCTGCTGGCTGGCTTCGATCCTCTTTTTTGTGGCCTTGCCTTCTGTCGCGCTGGCTTCCGGTGTGTGGTTATTCAGAAGAGTCAGAACCGGGGCACCTTTCTACTGTGTTCCGAGGGAGGAGTACATAGGTGTCACACATGGAACCCGTCTAAAAACCCAACAGGATGCTAGCGCCATGGCCATGTGTCTCTGCCTCCCCGTGAGGCAGCCGGGCTGGCATCAGTCCTCTCCCCAACCTCCTTCCTGCCCCCATCCTCCCACCAGCTCTTGTTGGGTCAGAAATACAGTTCTCCGGTGGTGCCAGACAGCCAGATGATGCTGGAAAAAAGAAAGAAAAAGGAAAAGCAGATTTCTAAATTAAGCACACATCTCATTTATAAAAATAAATAGCCACAGCCTAGCAACAAGCTGACAGCTCAGCTTCCCTCCGTGATGTAACCTCTGTGGCTGGAGCCGGGGATGACACAGCGTCCAGAGAGCCCCACGCCCTGGCCCCTCCCCATGTGTAGTAGTCACCCAGAGAGTGCTGACACTGGCACTTTGAAGACCCAGCTTCTCATTCAAGGCCAACCAAGGGCCAGGCTCCAAAGGAGCAGAGAGGAGCCAGAGATTTCCAAACTTGCTGAGGCCCCAAAACACCTACAAACTCTTGGCAATAACTAACACACCTGAAGTGAAGGCAGATGAGGTTCTGTGGGCTGTTCCATTGAAACAGAAGTGGCTTCTTGAAACCCTGACTTCTCCGTTCACCACCAGTATCCAGTATCCATTATCCAGCTTAGCACATGGCACACACTAGGCGCTTAGTAAGTGAATGGAGGTATGAATGAATGGATGGATGGATGGATGGATGCTGTCTTCCCATCATCTCTGCCCCCTAGACTTTCTGCTCTAAATAGTGTGAACTCCTGAAGATGAAGAGAGGCATAATCTCCCGATTATGACGTGTACCAAAGAGGCAGTGTTCCCTGGGATTTGAGCCAATAGCTGGAGTGAGCACCTGTGAGGCTGTTAAAGGGTGTAGCCTTTTACTGCTACAGGTGCAGACTTTATGGTCTTCACACATGGAGAGGGACCCAGGGTATGGGAGGTGTACTTGGTAATAATTGTCAGTTCTAGGGCACCTGGGTGGCTCAGCCAGTTGGCGTCTACCTTCAGCTCAGTTCATTGTCCCATGGTCCTGGGATTGAGCCCTACCTTGGGCTTTCTGCTCAGCAGGGAGCCAGCTTCCCCCCCCCACCTGCTGCTCCCCCTGCTTGTGCTCTCTCTCTCTCTGGCTGTCAAATAATAAATAAAAGCTAAATTTATAATAATAACAATAATAATAATTGTCAGTTCTCCCAAAACTTCTCTCATTCTTTAGGCAGCATCAGTTCCAAGGAAGAGGTATTACCAGACAGAGAAGGTACAGAACAAAATAGTACATGAGTTTTTGGTGTTAGTCCTTTTGGAAAACAAAGTGGGTTCTGCTGTGCCCTTGGAGTCTCCATAGGCCAAACATGTCAGAAATGGACCACAGTGTGGAAGATTTAATCCTATCACCAACCCTCTCAAGTCACGAAATGGTTCTGACTCTCCTCAGAATACTAAACATTAAGTAATCTTCTAAATTCCATGAGGATCCTGCTGAGGTTGGAGGGGACAATCTTAACTACTGGAAGCAGTGTTTCTGTGAGGCCTCACATACTCCCTACTGACCAGAGAGCAGTTGTAGCCAGAATGTCAGTCACAAATCACCATCTCAGAGCAGGGGCCCTAGGTTAAAAAGATCAGAAAAATTGGCTCACAGTTGCCTTTACATACGCTGTCTGGCCTGACCAGAAGCAGTAAAACCACATCCGTGTCAATAGGAAGAAGGTTCTTAATTAAATTCAGATGTACAAGAATATATTACCAGTCTATTTTTGGAATGATAATCTATTATGGACAAAAAAAATTCTGAACAGCAGCAAATGTGGTACAGTTGCATCGGGCTCCACATAACAGCGCCAATCATCTCAATCCCATAGCCTTCCCGAAAGATGTAAACTATGGCACTGGGACATTTAGGAAGAGGGACTTCACCAGTGACCTGATTAGAGGTGTGACCACAAGGACACAACCCCAGCAGAGGATAAGCAGAGAGACTGATCAGGCTACTTGAAATCTAGAATGACATCTCTTTGGTGATACTAAGAGTAACCCTCTCCAGAGCAGGCCAGCCATGACACTCATAACCACAGTCCTGTGCTCCAGCCTGGGAAGGGCACAGTGTGTCCTGTGGGTCCGTAACGCTCTTGCCCAGGGCTTCCTCTTCTGAAATGGCTGCATAGTGATAAGATGCAACTGACCCCCACTCTCTTTAAGCATTACAGAAATTCTTGAGACTAGAATCCAAGACTTGGCTTTGTGACCTTACTTTGTGACCTTGGAAATGCAGTTTTCTTATCTATAAAATGGGGAGAGTTTAGGCTCTGCTCTCCAGTCTCCCAGGATTGTCTGAGGATCAAATACAACATTGTTATGTTCAAATGTTTCTCAGTCTACAAGCTATTCTTCCCTGTGATTTTTTTTTTTTCTAAATTGTACAGGTATACAGTAAGAAGTTTGTTTCTGATGTGGGGAATGTGACTTCCTTCATCACAAACTTCCAGGGTGCTACCTGGTTTTGGTATACCAGAGTTTGCTCTATCCTCGTCGTAATCCTAATTTTTGGGCCTATTTTCACTTCACATACCAGAGACTTCTAATATTTGTGTGTATGTGTGTGTTTGTACTGTTTCTTTCCCCTTACGATTCTTGAATCGCTGCTCGGGTTCTAGAATGCATGTGAAGCTTTGGGGGATGTGCATGGTCCAGCCGTTCACATTGCAAATGGAGGCCCACGGCCCAGATACTTAACGTACCCATGCCCGGTCATTCATTGAAGGAGACACAAGCTCCCTGCTGAGAAGGGAGTCCAACATGGGGCTTGATCCCAGGACCCTGGGATTATAACCTGAGCCGAAGGCAAACGCTTAACCGACTGAGCCACCCAGGCACCCTGAAATAATTTATTTTTGATAAAAGGATCCATGAATGGGGGAGAGAGAGACAAAATTTCCATTAAACGATTCTTATAAAGATGTAGATCCCATTCATCAAGAAGAAAAACACTTGATGGTAAATTAAGGCTATCCATATTACATAAGAAGCAGACAACAAAAGTGCTTCCTAATTGTTTTAATTTCATGGCACACATTTTTAAAAATTATGATGTCTGCAACATGAGGTGAACTGGAAGGAGGAGTTACTTAAGGCCAGAGGTGACCAACCAAGGGACTTCTGGACCACAGAAACTCTCAGCCGCCCGAAGGCTGAAAGGGCCAGTATATCAGCTCACTTGTAACCCACTGACTTCTTTGAACCATAGAACTACAGCATTCTGGCTGAAACACACAGGTCTAGACTCTGCTCCATTACAAATCTGAAATCCACGTTTTCTCTAGGTTTCTGGTGAAACTCGCTAAGCCTAGGACAAACTCCCTCTGATGACCCAATATTTCAAAGCTACCTTAATGGGCATTTACTACAATGAGACAGGTGTGGGTTCCTGTTTACGTTTCTACTTCTTTGGTCCAGGTTTATCCTATATGTACACAGAGTTACAGGTTGAGCAATGACCTAATGATTTGCAAGAAGGAAGTAATCCTTGATCACATTTAGCCTGCGTCCAGTTGCTGACCTGAAATGAGTTTTACATAAACATTAAAAAAAATGTATCTTGCCGGGACGCCTGGGTGGCTCAGTCATTAAGTGTCTGCCTTCAGCTCAGGTCACGATCCCAGAGTCCTGGGATCGAGCCCCGCATCAGGCTCCCTGCTTGGCAGGAAGCCTGCTTCTCCCTCTCTCACTCCCCCTGCTTGTGTTCCCTCTCTTGCTGTGTCTCTCTCTGTCAAATAAATTAAATTAAATATATATATATAGCCAACAATTTAAAAATTCAGAAATTTCTCATTAATAAATTCAGGTAAACTGGCTTCTTTGAAACATGGGAAAATCTGATAACTCAGCCACAGTTTCCCCCATGGTCATAGTCATCTGAGACTAAGGGCCTAAGTAGTGCAGTAGATAGGAGTGTTGGCTGCAAGGGTTCAAATCCCATCCCTGTTGGTTTCAGGTAACATTATTCATGAATTTAACCTCTCAAAGTCTTGGCTTCTCATTTTTATTTTATTTTTTATATTTTAGAAAGTGCACAAGTGAATGAAGGCAGGAGGTGGTAGCAGAGAGGCAGAAGGCAGAGGAAGAGAAAAAATCTTCAGTTGGCTCCATGCCCAGTGCAGAGCCTGATGTAGGGCTTCAATCTCATGACCCTAAGCCAAAATCAAGAGTTGGACTCTTAACTGACTGAGCCACCCAGGCACACCATGTTTCTCATTTTTAAAGACAGTGTTAAACTAATAGCATTGATTTTTGTGTACAGAAAAATGCTTGAAACAGTGGCTGCCATATAATAATCGCTTAGTAAATGTCGGTGATTTCTTACCCCCCCCACCTTCCCTTACACAGGTAGCTTTGCTATTTTTCTGAGCATAACTATTAGTCTGCATAGTTCAATAAAATGAGTTTGGCACTCGCGGTGCCTCAGGTTACAAGGTATTAACTCAAGTCTACATCCTTCCCTGGGTTGATTGGTCTCATCCCCAGCCTGACACATACCCTTCTTCTTCTCTGAACTCCTTCCTCATCCCACAGGAGCCCATAATGAAACCTGACATCAGGGCAAAGGACACATAGACACCCTGAGTCCTCAGACTTCTAATTAGAGTTTTCTGAACAGAAGAAACATGGCTCCCCTGGTTGCTTCAAGGTGTCTCATCCACTTTCTAATAGCAAGTCTTTCCCAGCATTTTGCCCCTTAGCCGCCCCCCCCAGCACATATAAAGAGAGAATCTTTGGAGTAATTCAGTTAGCAAGTCAGTCATCAAGAAGGCATGAATCTACAGAAAAATATGGAGGTGCTTTCCTCATAGAAAGTTGTTTTTCATAAACCAATTTCTGCTGCTAAGCAACCTCGATGATGCCTCTTGTAGAAATATAGCTAAAGAGAGTCCTTGATTGTCTACAGTGGATTAAGCTGACACTCTTATGAGTCAGAAGAAGGTACCAGAGAAAGTTTAATTCAGGCTGGGATGAATGTAAAATATTTTGTAAGAAGCAAAATAAGAGCGGCATGCCCAAGTAGTGATGTATAAGACATATAGTCATTTTACTCACACTTTGGGGTGTCAAGCTTGTTTGGGGAGTTAACTCTAAAGAGCTGGATTGTTCATTCATAGCTGAGTGGATGGAGTCATAGTGTGAGGATAGTCTCCCTGGTTCTCTTAAGAAGACTAATAATTAAAGTTGTGGTTAGATCTTACACCAATCTAAGGGAAGTCCAGTGGAACTCCCTGGAATCGAGAAAGAGCCTTTGAGGCAGATTCAATGTTGCAACTGTCAAATCCCACAGCATAGTCATTATGCTAAGGAGATGAGGTGAACTGTGAGCCAGCCAATAAGAACAGCTGGAGAGTGGTACCATTTCCAATTGCTTCAGTCTCTTGGCTCTATTTGGAGAGGTTGGGCAGGGGCAAAGCCAGCTCCACAGTTCCTTTTACAAAATTTAACACACTAGGTGGCTACGCCTCCCATTGCTGAAAACATGGAAAATTCTCTGTTGCAATTTCCTAAACCTCTAAATATATATTTCCCCTAAGAACTAAATGTGACTATTTCAACAAAGCCAATCAGTTAACATAAAGAACAACATTTGGAGGGAGAAATGTTTGGAGTGGGAAAGGGGATTTCTTACAAAGTTGAATGACTTCTTAAAAAAAAAAATTCAGTGACTTCTTTATAAACTTCTTTGCCATCTTTTTGATAGTGTAAGAGTCTAATTAAAAATACCACTATAGGGGCGCCTGCGTGGCTCAGTGGGTTAAAACCTCTGCCTTCGGCTCGGGTCATGATCTCAGGGTCCTGGGATTGAGAACCACATCAGACTCTCTGCTAAGCAGGGAACCTGCTTTCCTCCTCTCTCTCTGCCTACTTGTGATCTCTGTCTCTGTCAAATAAATAAATAAAATCTTTTAAAAAAAATACCACTATAAGCTATTGAAGATAAAACTGCAAGAAGTGTTAACTGCTGGGTATTTTAAAAGTATTTCATTCATTCATTCATTCATTCAAGAGAGAAAAAGAGCACAACAGGGGGACTGTAGAAGGACAGGGAGAAGTAGTCTCCCCCCTGAGCTGGGAGTCTGATTCTGGGCTCAATCCCAGGACCCTGGGATCATGACCTGAGCTGAAGGCAGGCACTTGACTGACTGAGCCACCCAGGTGCCCTGAGAACCACTGTTCAGACCATCTTCAACACTTGGTTCTTTCTCCTTTGCTTCTAATCTCTAAAAATATCACCAAAACCCAGGGCTTCTCACAACAAATCTCTATGTCTTCCCACTACTATGACTACCTCCAGGCTGCTCTGTCCCACCCCTGAACTGTGGAGTAACATCTCAAGTAGAGGTAAGAAAAATAGAGAGCCTTAAAGAGAGAACTGCCTCCTGAACTCTACGATTTTCTCCTTCCTGCTGGAGGAAATAAAACAAGCCTATGGCACAGATTTGGCCGTATAATTCTGAGTCAGTGCCAGTCTCATTGGTCAGGAAGCCATTTAACTTCACTTTGCTTCAAGCTTTCCATCTATAAAAGCAAAGCATATGACTTGCTGCCTACTCATTAACCAGGACTGTGCTGGGAAGACTTATGAACAAAGGTTTAGAGAGCTCCTGCAAGGAGTGGAGAAATCTCATCACCATGTACATTCAAGGAAAAAATGGAAACAGCCCTTGTCTGTGAAAATGAAAGAAGTTGCCTCTAAATCTGATGACAGTTGTGTGCAATGAGGTCAAGCATAGGAAAGATCCAATGAATGCCAATGGAAGTTACCAGAAGCAATGGAGATGAGAAGGGTGAAGCAGGCACCAGGATCCAGCAGCTGACCAGCTCTCTGGGGAAGTTGGGCACGCTGTCAAGAACAGTCAGAAATCCAGAAGACTTTTCCCACATAATCCCTGCATTGGACACGTTCTATATCTTGATCAGTTTGTTAGTGACATAGGTTATGGGCAGGTTTCAATATTCATCAAACTGTACCAAATGTGCGGTGCATGTAAATTTGATCTTAATTTAAAATCAGTCTATCTAATCCCACTCAAACAAATGAGTTCCCTACTGTGCCATGAACAGCTATACTCCAATTACCTATTTTTATAATAGTCTCAGATTTATATTTAACAAGATTAATGTATGCAAATATGGATATTCATGTATATCGTAATCATCAACACAGATTAAAATTGGCTACCTGCCATTCTCTAGGAACTTATCTCTGCACATATATAATGCAGTGATAACCTTTCAAATGTCAAATGCCTTTGGAATTATAAAAAATAAAATTAAACTGTGAACAGCAGACTTTTAGTGTTAAATATGTTTTACAATGTTCTAATTCATTAAAAATTCATAAAGCATGTGTGGAAATGTAACAACTCTATCAGAATATTGGTTTGCCCAGATGATCCTATACTCTTAGTAAGCCTAGTAATAGAGTTTCCAATATATATTATTTAGACTTGAAGAAAAAACAGGCAACAGCAGTCATAACTGAATTCATGAATTGATTGTTGTTTGGTTTGCTGTTCTAAAAAAGAAGATCAATCTTTCCTAGGTCACACTTACTGAGAACAATCAGTGTTTGAAAGCTGGGTCCTTACTAAAGAAATATCACACTTTTATAAATCATAATACTTGTGAAATTTGAGTTTGTGTATTTGTTTTCTAATAGGAACTTCAAATAAAGAAATAGCTTACTCAAGAATAAGTAAGAAATAAAACCCAGTAACTTAATTTGCCACCATTTTAATATTCTTCTCAATACCAGCACAGGTTTGATCTTTAAAGGCAGTGAGGTACAGTCATCACACCATCTTCCTCCTCATCATTATAGTTTGGGTTATCTAAGACTCTGAGATTTGCAGGCAGAAAATGTATCCAGGAGTGCTCCAGGGAGGAGTAGCTGTGAGAGAGCCCAGGTAATGGGCGTGGAAGATGCTGAACTGAGCCACATGCAGTGGCAACAAAGACCTCAGCTGATCTCAGGAGGAACTCTGACGATGGAAGGAGACTCTTCTGATGACCCTTTTGGGGAAGAGGGGATCAGACTTTGTATTCCCACATCAACCTGTCATTGAATGTGGGCTGCCACAGAAAAGGGTCATGACCTTGAGCAAGAAAGCTTTCTTTGGCCGAGGGCGCCTTCGGCAGCCAGGAGAATGAATGCTGCAGACGTGAAGGGGAATCTGCTGTGGCACCACGGCATCCATTACAATCTTCATGATAGAAGTCTCCTAAATGCCTGGCCATGTGCTAGGTTCTTTATGCACACTCTCTAATTCCCACTAAAGTCCTTTTAGGGGGAGAAATTTTACCACTTTTTAGAGCTGGGGAAAGCGAGGCTTAGGAAAGCTGAGTAATGTGCTCCAAGATCAATCACCCAGCTACTGCTTAGCAGTACAGTGTTCAGACACAAGCTACATGTATCTAAAGCCCTTGCTCTTGATCAAAACTGTGGATGTAGAGTCAGGAGGCTGGGTTCCCCTCCCACCAACCAGTTGTGCAGTCTTCACTAAGACACAGCTCTGAATCTCTTCTTAATCTTCAGATGGTAGACATTTTCCTGAAGCATTCAGAGACACTCTCAGAAACTGAGGAGGAAGGGGCAGCTGAGCCAGAGATAGAGGAATAACTTTTTTATGGATCTGCTTTCCAGGGCTGGTGGTATCCAACCATCAATTTGGAGGTGTCTATAAGGGGGGGTGAACTTGAGTGCCATTAAGGCCAGTGTCAATATCAAAGGAGCTTTGGGGCAGTAGTGGTGTCTGTAGTCAGATGAGTAACTATGGGTGTAGCTCTGGGTTGTCCATCCACCTGGAAGCAAGACCCCAGGGACAGGGAATTCATCAAGATGGGGAAGATGTTAAGGGTCCCAGCTGACAGGTGCCCATAGGGAGGTCTCCAGTCTGGCTGGACTAATAAAACTTTATTCTAGTTTACAAGGCCAAGGTGATCTTTACCTGCAGATATACTTCTCTCACCGCATCTATTACTACTCCTACTTCCTGCTCTCCCCTCAACTATATTAAGGTACTTTCCTTTCTACAAAATATACTATGTGCTTTCTTATCTTCAGGTTTCTGCCTGGAAGACCATTCTCCCTGACTTCTTTTCTTTACCTGGCTAACTCCCACTGATCCCTCAGAACTCTTCCAGGAAGCCTTCCTTGACTTCCCAAGATGGGGTTAGGTGACCCTCCTATGGTAAGCCAGAGCACCATGTGTTAGGAAGATTGTATAATGACTGACACATAATAAGCACTCTAAAACTAGTGGCTGTTAATTACTATTATTCTTCCTTGATAGCGCCTATCCCTCTGAATTGGAGACTATGCATGCCTTGCCTGGGCCTAGGCCTTTTCTCTGTCTCTAGCATCTGCCATATTGCATAGAATACAATAAATGCTTGATAAACATTAGTTAAAACAGTAAAAACCTCATTCACACAACTGGGTAAATATGGACAGGACAGTATGCAAGAAGGAGCAGAGAAGGGGGTGGGGAAGGCTCTCTTGCAACCTCCCAGAGACTAACCCACAAAATCAATGCCAGTCTCTCCCTGGAGGTGGGCTTGAGCTTTTATATGTGTTGGCTGTTGTGCTCAAGATTGTGTAAGCATTTGGGAGAAATCAGGCCTCCTAGGTGAAGACCTTCAGAGCCTGAAAATGAGTGGGCAGACAGAGATGGTCATGTGGGCAGGACCACTGTTCACAATGGCATTTTCTCTCTCATTTTTTAAAAGAGATAGTGTAGCTTATGGAATAAACATGTGATTTGGGGTACCTGCTTTCAAATCCCTATTTATTATTATTATTATTATTATTATTCATAGAGTTATGGAATAACTTTAAGAGAAGAGCTTTTGGGACAAAGATTTGAATGCCAGCCGGATCTGAATCTTAGCTCCTTTACTTCCTTGCTATGTGACATTAGACATATATTGTACCCTCTCTGTGTCTTAGTATCCTCATCTGTAAGATGGACATAATTCTTCCTTCACAGATTATTATGAGGATGGAATTAATCATTGTAAAGTTCTTAGAACAAGGCTTGGCATATACTAAGTACTGTATAAGGGTTTACCTCATCATCCTAAGCCTCAACTTTCTCAGTGGAAAAATGGATATTATGTAGAACACTTAACACAGTGCCTGACATATGGCATGCTCTCTGTCATTATTATTACTATTACTATTACTATAAGTGGAAGATACTTTCTTAGGGTGAACTTCACTGAATAATAGAAACTTCTTTCCTGTGGATGTTTTTGGTCTCTACTGATGATTTTGGGAGAAAAGAAGCTATTTCTCTGTGGTTCTGAGCCAGTCACTTCCCTTGTGTCTTGCCTTTCTCACTAACCCTCTGAAAACCTCCTTCATGGGCCCAAACACTGCCATGCATACCTGTTTCTCTGCTACACAAGTAAAGGAGGAGTGTAGTGGTTTTCTTGGGCTGCCATAACAAAGTACCATAAACTCGATGGTTTAACACAACAGAAACTCATACTCTCACAGCTCTGGAGTCAGAAGCCTAAAATCAAAGCATCAGGAGGGCCATACTCCCTCTGAAGGCTGTATGGGAGAATCTTTCCTTGCCTCTTCCAGTTTCTTGTGGGTCCAAGCATTCCTGGGAGCCCAGTCTCTGTTTTTGTCTTCACATGACCTTCACATTTTGACTTCACATGACCTTCTTCCTATGTGTGTCCCTGTCCTAAATTTTCTTCTGCCTCTCTCTGTTAAGGACATCTGTCATCAGATTTAGGGCTCACCTTAAATCTTGAGATCCTTAATTATATCTGCAAAGACACATTTTTTCCAAATAGGTTTGCATTCACAGGTACCAGGGGTTAGTACATAGGTATACCATTTGGGGCCATCTATTCAACACAGTATGTGGGGTAGCAGGGCCCTAATTAGGTCTAAATAGAATCTAACCCTCTTTCTTTTTCCTGTACACTTGTTCCAGTCTCATCCACACCTCTTTAATGGAATGGTCACAGCCCAGGGGGAGAAGCAATATATCCCAACCAAACAATCTCCTCCTTCCTGGGCTCTACTCTGGCCCATGTCTGAACCTGTTTCCTGCCTTGGGATTCACTGTGAGGAGCACATGGACACTTGAGGCTTATGTGCCTATGAAGGCTCATTCTGCTTGGCCCACCCAGTTGCCTCGCAGACAGGCAGGAGAATCAGATGTCACTCTGGAACCTTGCATTGCCAGCTTGCCCCACCTGGCCCTTCACCAGGGTCATCTCAGTCACACATCAGGTTTCATAGATGAGGCCAAAACAGGAGACCCTGGTGAGCTGGAACGAGTAGAGGCAGTGGATCTGGGTCAGATCAGGATTCTATTTGCACTTGGATCAGGCAAATAGACTCAGAGAAAGAATCTGGGTCAAAAGCTTGGCAGACTGGCAGGAAACACAAGACCTGATATACAAATTAAAATGGAGACTAGCTTTTCATCCACACAGGCCAGTTCTTAGTCTCCAAAGTCCTATTGAGGTGAGTCTGTGACATGTGGTATATCCTATATTATAAGGATATACATATATATACATTTAGCATATATTCATTGAGCATTTGCCATATGCCAGGATCTAGGGATACAGAGAGAGAGAAGACAATCCTTGTGTCTTCAAGTTCATTAAAGAATATCAGGGGACACATAAAGAACCACTTTTAATAAAATGTGAGAACTCTATGTATACAATGTTATAAGAGGTCCAAGGAGAGAGTAACTCATTCTGCTTTGAGTTAGGGAATGGGCCATGATGGAAGCACAGATGAGGTAACATTTGAGTGGGATCTTAAAGAATTCTATGAAGAAATGTGGGAAGAGCAGAAGGTATACTGTCCATCTGATCAAGTGGGTGCCTCTTCTTCCCCTCCCTCTATTTGTTTATCTCATCCAAAAACTGGCTCTTGCATGAAAAGAACTACCTTCATGTGAGAACTTTTCTTCCCCCAGATTTTGTTTACTTATATATTTTATAGAGAGAGAGGTGGGGGAGGGGCAGAGGGAGACCAAGAGAGAATCTCAAGTAAACTCTGTGCTGAGCATGGAGTCAGACACGGGGCTCAATCCCACGATTCTGAAATCATGACCTGAGCTAAAATCAGAAGTTGGGACGCTTAATCTACTGGGCCACTGTCTATCTTTTTTTATTAGAAATCTAGAGACAGGTATGAAACCTGTCCTGTAGGTAGGCTATAGCCCAGGGAAACAACCAACCAGAAAGCCTCCATTGTGAGGAAGTGGTTTGGTTGGTACTGGCTGAAACAGTAGAGGCCCCTTAGCACTCCCACTGCTATCCAGACAGTTGTAAACTTCAGGACCTCAGCACGTTTGTTTGTTTGTTTGTTTGTTTTTAAAAACTTTATTTACTTACTTGAGAGAAGGAGAGAGAGAATGAGACCAGGGGTGGGAAGAGGCAAAAGGGGAAGCAGACCCCTCGCTGAGCAGGGAGCCCCCATGATTCAACCAACTGAGGCACACAGGCACCCCTGGACCTCAGTGTGTTTTAATGATGTATCACTATTGAGATGATTTTGTGACCTCTTCGGATATTTTTTCCTTCTTAAAAATGTTTTCCAGGGGTGCCTGGGTGGCTCAGTGGGTTAAAGCCTCTGCCTTCGGCTCAGGTCTTGATCCTGGGGTCCTGGGATCGAGCCCCGCATCAGGATCTCCGCTCAGCGGGGAGTCTACTTCCCCTCTCTCTGCCTGCCTTTCTGCCTACTTGTGATCTCTCTTTCTGTCAAATAAGTAAATAAAATCTTTTAAAAAATGTTTTACATTTATTTTATGTATACTGTTGTTGTCTCTAAAATCCCAAGAAGGCATTTATGATCTCAGTCTCTGGTAAAAGGTAAAAAGGTAAGAAGGCTCATTACTTGTTACTCCCTATTCCATATTTTTCCAGTATTTAATGAGTATCTCTGAACTTTTCTGGACATGCCTTGCAACCAACATCTTTGTAATTAGTAGTAATATTTTTAAATTAGTAAATGGGGCACCTTCATGGAGTATTAATTTTATCTAATTATTATTATGTCACGCTTAAGTAACCTAACTGGATAAGTAGGTTCAAATGTATTGCAATACTAAAACAAACATGGATATATTATTCAGCATCTTTTATATATATATATATATATATATATACACACATATAATATACATATAAATATCTATATCATTGAATAATATATATATTTTATATACGTATATATATCATATATATCAGCATTGTATATAAAATTCAAATAAATTCTAGAATCAAAACAATAGACTTCCAAAAACATGAAAGAAGCCAGACATAAAAGGCTACATATCACATGAATCCATTTATATGACAAAAATTCTGAAAAAGGCAAAATTATAGGGATAAAATTCGTATCAGTGGTTTCCAGGGGTTGGGAGAAAAGGAAAGAAATTAAAGAGGAGCACGAGGAAATTTGGGATGACGGAAATGTTCTATATCTTGATTGTGATGGTGGTTACATGATTACATATACTTGTAAAAATTTAACCAACTATACAATTTAAAAGGGTAATTTTATTTTATGTAAATTATATCTCAATAAACCTGACTTTAAAAAGAGCCAGGTTACTTTGGGCTCCCTTTCGAGGCTAATTCACTACTGCATCCATTCTTTCTTATCTGCTTTTAGAAATACCTGAAGAGTTTGAGAATTATACAATTAGTGTCTCTTCTCTAAAAGAGGGGGTCTGAGTGTGATTTGAGTGAGATGGACCACAAGATCTTGAACAATTTAAACTTGAGCAAGCATTTCAGGAGTAGGAGACAGACAGATAGATAGATAGTTGGGGGCCTTTAAATACATATAAAATACCAACATGCCAACACACAATAATTTAGAGATACATAATTATTTATCCAAGCTTTCCTAAACTTCTTTATTTGTGAAATATTCACTTGGCGCTAAATACCAGTAAGGCATTTGTATGTTTCTTTTGGTACAAAATACTACAGACTGGGTGGTTAAAACAACAGAAATTTATTTTCTCACAGTTCTAGAGGCTAAAAGTCCAAGATGGAGGTATCAGCAGAGTTGGTTTCCTTGAGGCCTCTCTCTCCTCTTGGCATGTAGATGGCTGTTTCCTTCTTGTGTCTTCTAATTGTCTTCCTTCTGTGTGTGTCTGTCTTCACCTCCTCTTTTATAAGGGCACCAGTCACGTTACATTGAGGCCCATCTAAATGACATCATTTTGACATTATTACCTCTTTAAAGACCCTCTACCCAAATCCAGTCACCTTCTTGGGGTTAGAACTTCAACATATGAATTTAGGAGATACAATTCAGCCCGTAGTAGCACATTTCCCCCTCTTTCCCCACTTCACCATGTGCTCTTCTACTATTCTAGCCATCCCTCCAGCCATGCTATTTCTCCCAAGATGTAATTTCCTCTCTTTTTTTGTGTGTGTGTGGTTACTGCCATGCTCTGGTCAAACATTTGCAAGATGGAAGGCAACTCAAACGCCAAAATACACTAAGGATGCCATGACACAGTCTGCAGGCCCAGACGGAAACGTGTATCATTTAGTATTTTCGTTTGTTTGGGTATAGTCCTACAAATCTTTCCTCAAAAGGGGATGTGGAGCTGCTTTGAACTCTCGAACTATGTCGGGAATGTATGGGACATGGCAAATAGGAGCTGAAGTACTTCCCACCGTGCACATAACCACGGAGTTGCTGCTGCCACACAGGCCAACGCTGAGAAATGGGTGAAGATCACATCAGCTGCAAGGAAACAACAGTCCTGGGTTTAACCCCAGCTTCTACACTAGCATGGATCGTTAATGGTCACACGAAGATCAGATCCGGAAGTAAATGATCTCTAAGCAGTGTAATCATTTCAAGCTGAAACTCTCTCTCTTCCCACTGAAAGGCAGGGAGACTTCCTGAATTTCTGGCAAAGGAGCATCTGTTGGCTTGGCTTCCTCTACCACAAGACCGTATTCCCATGCAGCTCTTGGAGAATTGGAAGCCAGTCTCTCCTTCGGTATTTGCTCGGTCTCACAGAGCAGCAAATGGAAATATAAATAACTGAGACTGTATGTATCAAAGCAGTCGATGCAATCTCTATACTTTTAAGTTCAACTTTTGAGCAAAATCCTGAGAATGCTTTAAAATTACTATTAGGTCTAAGAAGCAAGGAGACAGGTAAGGTTTCATGGGAGCTATGCATGGGGATCAGTGCATGATATAAATCAGGATGGTCAAAGCCAAGGGGACCCGGATAGGAAGGAGGGCAGAGACATTGTGATTGCAACACCAACGCCATAAGGAAGGGAACCGAGTAATAACCACGGTACTGGCTACCCTTTACTGAGCATGACCTATACTTGACTCTCTACATATCACAGGCACAATCCACGAGCAGCATAGCCATTTGCTTCTTATGACCCCTAGTTCTCAGATGAGGGCCAGGAAGCCGTGTAATATGTAGTACTCCACAGAGGTAGAACCCAGGTACCAAGGTTTCTTGTTTTATGCTTATGGTTCTCTGCTGTCTATGATAATGGCCATGTCCTGATTTGTAGTTTATTGTAGTGAACAAATGGAATAAACTTCAAGGAAACCAAACAGTTTATCCCTAAGTGTGGTTTTAATTCTGCTCAAGTGACTTTTTTCAATTGTCTGCAAAGTTCAAGGAAGCCATATCACATCAGATTGTGCTAAGAGGCTGATGCTTCAAACAAGGGAATGCTGTTGATTTCTGTGTTCCAAGGTTCTGATGTCCAGAGTGCACCAACTTCAGTAAAGAGTGTAGCCCCTTATTGAAAAGGGTGGGATTCACTGCCCAACCCCCGGCTCTGTTCAGTTCACAGCAGTTCAGAAGGTGTGGTCTCTCCAGGGTTGAGATTACTGTTTAATGGGAGACAGGAAAGACTGGGTTTCTGAACAAGAAGTGCACAGATACATTTGATCCCTATTTTCCCAGAGTGAGTAGGGGATTGCTATAATGGTTGGTACAAATTAGAAAGGTTGGTGGGGATAATTGGGAAGAGGTCAGGAAGGATATAAATTGTGGAAGGAAGTGAATAAAAGAATAGAAGGAGGACTGAGTGATAGCACTTGTGGCTCAGACACTTAACAGAGCATCTCAACATGGATGGGTAGAGTAACAAAGCTTTTGATCCCTGGGTTGGACTCTGAAACTTCAAGCTAGACCTGCCCTAACTCTGGTGCCTTGGCTTGTGAATTCCCACAGGCTGTGACTAAGGTCTTTTCTTGGGTGGGGAAGGGGTAGGGCAAAATACTAGATCAGAAGGAAAAAGAAAGATGACTGGCTACCATTATACCTGCAACTCTGAAGGAGTCCCTGCCTTCCACTCTGACTCATGCTGTTGCTATGATAGTGTCTTTAGTTCACCCAACCTAGAAACCCAAGAATCAACTTTGACACCACCAATTCCCTTAGGCATTATATCTGGTCTCCAACACCAAAGGGTTTTATCCCAGGTTATTGTTCGAACATTTCCCTGTTCCATCCCACTGCCAGTGTTTTGGGCCAGGCCCTCAATCCTCCCTCCCTTTGGATCTAGTGCCTCCAAACTGGTATTCCTGCCTCCAGTCTACCCATTATAGTCCATTCTTTGAAACTATGTGATCTTTCATAAGATCATATAAACCACCTATGTGATCTTTCTGAGAAAGAAACCAATCCTGTCAGTCTCCTACTTCCTGTTGCCCAGAGTAGTGGTTCTCAAGTAGATGCTACCCTGAACTCCTAAAAACTCCAGGAGCAAAGTTGCACATTTATTCTATGTGACAGTCAGTTAATGATGAACAAATATTCTGCATGCATCCTCATGTGTTCTACCATTTTCTGAGGTTAGGTTGGTTCATGTGAGTAGTTTTCTCCAATGGATTGTGAGCAAAAGTGATAGTATGACTTCCAGGTTGAGATGGGGTGCCTTCTCCATGCTCTGTCTTCCCCTGATCCAGGAACCTTGGAAGAAGTGTTCTCAGTGGCTTTGCTGCAACATGGAGGGGGTGCTTCCCAATCCAGAGTGGACCTCACTTGAGCAAGAATAAACCTTTATGTGTTAAACTACTGAGATTGTCGGGGGTGGAGGGGCTGTCTGATACAGCAGCTAAAGTTCTATATCTGAACAATATACCCCATGATATGGGTCACTGAATAGGAGAGCTCCTTTTCTCCTGAATGATGTTTTATCAACTTGGTTTGGTAACATGCTGTGTCTCATATTTATCCATGGTTCTGAATGGAAGTCATGGAAGTTGGATGACCTTTTTAAAAAGTGGGAAACAATTAGTTCCTTCTTAATAATTATGGTATTTGGGAAGATTAAAAAGAAATCTATGAAAACATGATTGATTGGGAAGACAGTATAAAAATGGAGTCCTTAAGAGTGAATATTGGGGACCGTGGCCCGCAGGATAAAGTCCAAAATTGAAGTTCATGTCAAAGCAGAGGAGACACAAAAACCTTCCTGGCTTTGTTAGTATTGGCTTCTTGTCACCCTGTGTTTCACTCAACTTGGACCTCAACTCCCACATCACCCATTGCCTTTTATCTGACCTTGCCCTTGTAAACACTAATCCTTCATTTTCAGCCTGTCCAACTCATCCTCACCCTTCAAGACCCAGCTTAAATGTTATCTTCTCCACTGAGTTCCCACATCCCTCAGCCATGACCTCAGTCATAGCACCTCTTTCCTAATATTGGAGTTTTCTCTATCAGGTCTGACTCTTCACTAAAATGTGGACTTCTAAACAGGTAGTGATGTCGTTATTCATTTTTTAATCTCTGTGTCCCTAGAACCCTAGAATAATGCCTGGCATACAGATGTTCACAAGATGCTTTGGGGTACCCTTCTAGGCACCCCAAATGGGTTAGCCTCACATGGCAATGGATAAACTATTTATGTTAAGTGACCCCCCTGCTTTTCCTCAAGCATGCCTAGCCTATTTTCCCCTCAGAACCTTCACATTTGCACCCACCTCTGCCTGGAATCTCTTTTTCCAGACCTCACAGAGCTCTCTCCCTCTCATCAGTCAGGATAGACACCTCTTTCTTAGAAAGAGGCTTTCCCTGGTTGCTTTCCCCCTCTCTCTCCTTACTCTGCTTTATTTCTTTTTTTTTTTTTTAGATTTATTTATTTATTTATTTGACAGACAGAGATCACAGTAGGCAGAAAGGCAGGCAGAGAGAGAGAGGGAAGCAGGCTCCCTGCTGAGCAGAAAGCCTGATGCGGGACTCGATCCCAGGACCCCGAGATCATGACAAGCTGAAGGCAGCGGCTCAACCCACTGAGCCACCCAGGCGCCCTGCTTTATGTCTTCATAGCACTCATCATCTGGCACATTATATTATATTATATTATATTATATTATATTATATTATATTTACTGTTTGTTTGCTGTTTGTCGTCCCCAGTAGACTATAAGCTCTATGAGGCCACGAACTTTGTCTTGTTTACTGTACAAGACTAGTTCCCGACACGCCATGGGTACTCAAAACTCTCTCTGAATAATAAATAATAAAATAACCATACTTTCAGAAATCAAATCTGAAACCCAGTCCTAACTTCTCAACTGTTCTCTTCCTGAAGCCGTAACACTTGAGAGTGGGAAAGGAATCTAGAAGGTTCGCTTTGACCCAATATTTCCATTCACCTGAAGTGGAAAGAGAGGTCTCAGCGTAGTGACTCATGGAGCAGAAACTAGATCCTTGTCTAACTTTTGGTTTTGACTTCTAGCACAGTGCCTTGCATGTGGTGAATATTCAGTTAATCAATGAGAGTTAAATTGAACTAAAAATAGGAAAATCTGAACAGAGTTTGCTATCTATATACACCTTTCTGCCTCAAAATAAATTGAGCTCAAAGGACATGGATCTCTAGAGAATGTTGCTTGAGAAGGCAGAATTGTAGCATTTGGGGATCCAGGCTCTCACCCAGAACACATGGACCTTGTTGGGTAGAATTAAACCAGTCAACCACAGAACTATCTGACCTTACAGACTGGAAATTCCCCAAATCTGCAGACATGGATGGCGTTTTGCTGGTCACCAAAAGTTATTAAGGGTCGATAGAGAAAAGAATCTCTCTTTGACCTAAACACAACCAGGTGGCTGCCAGAAACAAGAAATACAGTGTCAGTTCAGTTTGGTAGTAGTGATGGAGATGCCCAGAAACTAAAGCTCACTCTCTCTTCAACTACTGTGCATACTAGGGCACTGCCTGCAATTGTCAAGGACTTCACTCGTAAGATAAATCCTATAGTTAGGAATAATCAGCATCTCATCACCAAGCACATACTCAGGGACTATAAGATTTAAATTATATGTGCTAGTGATGCAAATTGCCAACCAAACAATGCCTTCCACAATGGACAAACAAACAACAAAACTGTAGTTTGGTAGAATCTAACAAAACTGTATTATTTCTTCCGTCTTTCCTTTAGAAAATCATCACCTTTTCTGTATGTTCTATGTACCTTTCAGCTTCTACCCTTAGTGAGAAATACAAAAAGCTTTTTGGCTAAACACCCACTATTAAACAAATTAGGAGATTTCATAGCCTGTCTTATGGGTCTCTAATATGCATCCAAACACAACTAATCCCCTCACCTATAGCCATTGCAGACAACCTCAGTGACCACAGTGTGCCAGCTCTGAGCCTGGAGGCCACCTCACAATCCCACACCAGCCAAAGAGCTTCTGCTAGTCAAATGGAGCTGGCATTTAAAATAAAATGATTCTGCCTATGTTCTCCTCTAGGATTTTGAAGGATTCCTGTCTCACATTTTGGTCTTTCATCCGCAGCAGCTTCTTGCTAGACATGTCTCCAAAGGCAAGGGAAACAAAACAAAAATGAACGGTTGGGACTTCATCAAGATAAATCTTTTGCACAGCAAGGGAAACAGTCAACGAAACCAAAAGACAACTGACAGAATGGGAAAAGATATTTGCAAATATCTTATCAGATAAAGGGTTAGTCTGTAAAGAACTTACAAACTCAACACCCAAAAAACAAATAATCCAGTCAAGAAATGGGCAGAAGACATGAACAGACATTTCTCCAAAGAAGACATAAAGATGGCCAACAGACACATGAAAAAAATCTTAAGGTCACTCAATATCAGGGACATCCAAATCAAAACCACAATGAGATACCACTTCACACCAGTCATAAAGGCTAAAGTTAACAAGTTAGGAAACAACAAATTATTGATGAGGATGTGGAAAAAGGGGAATCCTCTTACACTGTTGATGGGAATGCAAGTTGGTACAGCCACTCTGGAAAACAGTATGGAGTTTCATCAAGAAGTTAAAAATAGATCTACTCTGTGACCCAGCAATTACACTGCTATGTATTTACCCAAACGATACAAAAGTTGTGATCCAGAGGGGCCCGTATACCCCAGTGTTTATAGCAGAAATGTTCACGATAACCAAACTATGGAAAGTGACCAGATGTCCATCAACAGATCAATGGATAAAGAAAATGTGATATGTATATACAATGGAATATTATTCAGCCATCAAAAAGGATGAAATCTTATCATTTACAATGATGTGGATGGAACTGGAGGGTATTATCCTAAGCGAAATAAGTTAATCAGAGAAAGACAATTATCATATGGTTTCACCCATATGTAGAATTTAAGAAACAAAACAGAGGATCATAGGGGAAGGAAGGGAAAAGTAAAATAAGACAAAATCAGAGAGGGAGACAAACCACAGCAGACTCTTAACTATAGGAAACAATCTGAGGGTTGCTGGAGGGGGGGGTGGGTGGGGGAATGGGGTAACTGGATGATGGACATTAAGGAGGGCACATGATATAATGAGCACTGGGTGTTATATGCAATGGATGAATAACTGAACCTTACATCTGAAACTAATTGATACACGATAATTGGATTTAAATACGTTTTTAAAAAATGGAATGATCCACCACCCTAGCTTTTAGTTGTATAAAGCCAGGACCTAAATGCATAAACTATCCTAAATCTTGCATCTATCTCTGTGTCATGTATTTCTGAATGAAAGATAGTAAACTGTCTTGCAGGATTTGTGCCCTTCCTTCCTTCCTTCCTCTCTCTTTCTTTCTTTCTTTGTATTTTTCTCTCCTAAACACATAAGGAATTTTTTCTCAGTGAACTGAACATTAAACTATAAATTTTCAAGTCCCACATGATCTGCCGTCTCTCTCACTCTCTCTTTTTCCTGTTAAACAAAGCCATCTATGTGTGGCACGGTCCCCTTAACCTGTGTCCTCAGTCTACATGGTGGTGGAAGATGCAATGTTTTGGTGAGTCACTAGGTGGCATGTAATAGAGGCATTTGGAGAGCTATTCCAGAAAGTGCATTTTTAGAGCACTCCACAGTTCTCCATGTTGGCTGCCATTGTCTGGTGGGCGTGTTGGAGTTAATCCATTGCCATCTGTCTTTATTTTGCTAACTTACTCAGTCGGACGCCACACAATTGAGTTCTGCAAATGTCGGCTCTCCAGTACAGCAATTACCAAGTCTCTTTCTAAACAATATCACCGCACGGCATTCTTCCTGCCTTGCATAGAGCTTGAAGCATTTAGGCTCATTTTGAGTTGCTTTGCTTATAGGGCTCTTCATCTTCAAAGATTAAGAAAAATTGGTCTGAACTCAAAGCCACAACAAGGCATGGCTTCTCTCTCCAAACTGAGAACATGCCAATCGACATGTTCCTATTATACAAAAACCCCATGAGGCATAGCGGAGGACGTGGGTTGTGCTGATCCAGCCTTCACTGGCACCACCACCTCCTCCAGGATGCAGACACTCAGAATGCATTTTGTGGTTGTTGAGGATGTTGTTATTTTAATATTTGAGGGGCTGGTGGGAGGGGTAAGGAGTGAAGCATGTGGCGGTAAGAGGAGAAGCAGAAAGAAAAAAGGAAAGAGAAGGGGAGGGGAGAATGAGCTGATATTTGAATGACATCCTGCCATTGCTATTCCAAAAGACGGGTGAAGTAATAATTTCCACAGCCTAGAAATGGTATTTGTTCTTCCATTGCTTGCTTATTCATTTCTTCATATACAGAAGACCCACTGTCTGTGTGAGACACTATATGTGACACTGCAGATATGGGTGGGATCAGTCACCCAGAGTCATGCCCTCTTGGAGCTTACATCTTGTAGGCAGATAGAAAGTAATCAAACACAACAAGGGTGATGGCTGTTGTGAATGAGACACCTGGGGTGTTTCACAAGCCCAGAACGGGGGCCCTGATCTCATGTGGGGGTCAGAGGATAGTGAAGATAGTGAAGAGGAAGGGTGTTTAGAGGATCATCCTTTCTGTGCTCCCATATAATCGGTATTCTGCATTGCAATTAGCAGATGCTAGATTAGAACCAGTCTATTGGGTGACCAAGTAGCAAGTTTTATTGGGCATGGAAAGAGCAAGACCCAGCAGCATGGGAACCACAGTGACAACACAGCCCGGTCCCTGATGAAGAGGCAAGAATTTCTCTTACACAGCACAGATTCCCATCCTCACTACTCTGTTTGCCAGTTTCTTAGCTGTGGCTCCCCTACCTCCCCCAACCTATTTCTTCCTTAACTACTTGCTTTTGGCCTTATTTCTCCACCAAAATTATATGAAGACCCCCTTTCATCTTTTATCTTTAAGTCCATTTTGCTCCGAGTTTTAAAGTACTGATAAACCAAAAGCGAATTAAACATTAGCATAGGAGTTTACCCTACTTTTTTGGAGTAAGTTCTTTAGATTTGATTCACTAAGGTTTAGAAAATATGACGCAAAGAAGAAACATGAAAAAAGGAAACCTCCGATCTTGTTTTTTTGTCTATCCATTGTATTTCTGTGCTCTCCAGAGTAACTTCCATTTTATTCTGTTTTACTTTTGGCTATAAATAAAGCAAAAGGAGCCCATATTCTAATGTATTGGCATACAATTCAAGTAAAGGAAGACCTACGGATCTGTAGTTTTTAGGAACTATAAGCTCCTTTGTTATAGGTGTTGGTATACATGGACATTTTTGTAGTTTAATATGGTCTCATTACTTATCAGTGCCTTTGTAAATGACCCAGTCTCATAGGACTTTATCTTGACAACCCTATTTGTTTATCATTAAATATTTGAGGTCTGCGTCCTTTAAGGTCATCTCCTGGGAGAATTGTACCAATAGGTAATTTGAAGACCAATCCCAGCAACAATAACATGGGAAGGCTTTGTTTTACTTTATTTCAGTTACCAAGTTCCTCGGTGGGGGGTGGGGGACATTCTTCTGCATGGACGCGGTAACCATGAGAAGTTCATGCGGGCGGGATCTCCTGGAACAATGGCTTGTTCTGTGGGGTGGTTTTGGGTAGAGCAGTGTGCCATTTTGTTCCCCCCACTCTAGGATCTGCCTATACCATGAACCTGGGGAGGGAAGAAAGTGCAGAGGACAGTGGGGATGCCAGGGGAAGAAGAAACGTTTCTGGAGCTGAGTAGACACTGGAGAGATGGCCCCTAAGAGTGGCTGCAGCAGTTACCATGGCAACCACTGACAAGGATGCTGGAGGCCACTAGAAGCAGTTCTGAGAAATGTTCTTCCATTTTTGATCTCTGATTACATGTGACATAACTGACCAGACTCATTCTCAAGACTCTTCTTTCCTAGGCTTATAGGACACGAGCCCTCTTGCTTCTGCTCTTTACCCTGAGTGACCTTTGTCAGTCTCTTTTGCAAGCACTTGCTTTGCTCCCTCTTCACTCACTCATTAACCAGGGTCATAAAATCCTTGGTCTTAGAGCCCCTGCCTTCTTTCTCCTCTCTTTTCTTCTCTCTCTCTCTCTCCTTTCTTGGTTTGAGCTATGAGTTGTCCAGAGAAGATACAGCTGAGACTCAGCAAAGGCAGGGAGGAAGCTGGTGTTTGCTGATTTGTTGAGTGCTTACTGTGCACTTTGCCCATCCTTGTGCAGTGCACCTGTCGTGCTTCAGTTCAGCTCTACAATAGCACTGCAAGGAAGGTGTGTCACCATTCTTTGTCCTTTTGTACACTTGTACCTTTGGTCTGAAATTCTTTTTCTTCCTCCCTCCTCTCATCTTCCAAATTTCTATTCCTTTTCAAAAACCAGTTCTGTGATCATTTCCTTTATGGCATCTCTCTTAACTCCCCAGGCCCTGTTAATCTCCTCATGTGAGTTCCATGGCATTAATATCATCCTTCTAATAGATCATTTACCAGATTCTATTACTCAGCACAGTTTGCAAATTTCCCCATCCACCCAAATTGTCTTTAGGGTACTAGGGGACAAGATGGGATCTTCCCTGCCTTTGTGTTGGTATCCTAATATCACAGCACTTGCTAGCACATGGAGAGGTACGTAAAACCTCTGCATTTATTATATGCTCACAAGCCTTGGTTTGCTCTGTGTATTATCTCAAGCAATTCTCACAATAACTCTGTGAGCTAGGTCATCATCCCCATGTTGCAGATGAGGAGAGTGAAGTTGAGAGAAGTTAGAGAAATTGCCAAAAAGCACACAGGCAGAACTTGAACATGAACCAGTGGAGACTGAAACTTGAGTCTACACTGTGTTGCATGGTCACACTCTGGCTGGGGTGTGTGCCGCCATTGTCATCTGACAGTCAACAGAGAACAACACTTGGCAAGGGCCCTGGCACAACCCAAAGCTGAAGAAAACATACATGAATTCATGACAAAGGAGTCAATGAATGAATCCACATCTGTAAGTCTTTCATGCAGTCCAGCCTGGTTCCTGCTCATTCAACACCCCCTTAGGCTCCCTTCTTTTATTTCCATAAATGCTCCTTTAGTTCCTACTTCTCTCGTCCTGTGTTGACTTCTTATGACACCTTCTTGGTGAATCCCTCGGGAGCCTCCTTCCTGCTGTCCCTGCACCCAGCCATTCTAAACACACCTTCTGAAAATTAATTTTCAAACTCTGTTGTTGGGTTTACACTAAAGGATTTATTCTGGCTTCTGACTCACAATTAAGTAAAATCCAGGTACTCAAATCTAACCATCAAGGTGTCACCCTGCCTTATGAGAGTCGTTTCCCTACACATCTGAATCATTTTGAACCAAGCAATTTTTTTTTAAAGATTTTAATTATTTATTTAACAGACAGAGATCACAAGTAGGCAGAGAGGCAGGCGGGGGGTGGGGGAGGGGGGCAGAGAGTAGGCTCCCAGCGGGGCAGAGAGCCCGATGTGGGGCTCGATCCCAGGATCCTGGGATCATGACCTGAGTGGTCCCTTTAACCCACTGAGCCACCCAGGTGCCCCAAACCAAGCAATTTTGTTTACCGCCCCTGGCTCACAATTTGCCTATTTCACCTCCAGACCTTTGCCCGAACCATTTTTCTGTAGTTTGAACACCTATTATACATCAGGAACTGAGTTGGTTTCTGGGAATACAGAGATTAAAACTTCACTCTCTGAAGCTCAGAGATTAGTGGAGAGACATCCAAAAGAGCAAGTTACAAGGCACTGTAATTGTGGTAGGCAAGCCACAGGGAAGCCCGGGTTGCTATGGAAGCACATACGATGTCCTCTTCCCACATCTCCAGTAACCTCATCTCTCAGCACTCTCCTGGCTCTGTTCTGCTTTCCCAGGTCAGTCTCCAGGCCTGCCCCTTATTTACTCCCTCGGGCCCTTCTTCTCATGGATGCCATCAGATTGCTCTGCACTAACTTGTATGTTTTGATTCATTCATCACAAAAACATCTTTCTATGAACTTGACCTTTTCAATGGTGAACTGTCATAGGGGAGGAGAAGATAAAAGAAGGGAAACTTGAAGAAAGAGTGGTGTGCCTACTCGGGGAGAATGCATACAAGAAAAGAACAGTTAAGTGAAAGACATGAGTGGCTTCTGTTGGATTCTACCCTCATTATCCCCTACAGTGTGCCTGGAAGAGAAAGGGTCATGTGTAACTCAAACCTGACCTACTAAACTTGGTGGGGAATCCCTTAAAGAGTAGCTCACAGAAGACAGGGGACTGTTTCCATGCAGCTGGACTCACCATGAAACGTATATGACACATCCTCAAGGGTGCCTGAGTGACTCAGTTGATGGAGCATCTGAGTCTTGATTTTGGCTCAGGTCATGATCTTGGGGTCATGAAATCAAGCCCCACATTGGGTTCTGCACTCAGGGGGCAGTCTGCTGCAGATTCTCTCTCTCTCTCTCTCAAATAAATAAATTTATCTTTTAAAAAAAAAGACACATCCTCAGAACTCCAAGAAATACTAGGGGGCCAGGACTATGAAAAGAAAGACCAACATCCCATGGAGGATGCGGTTGAGCAAACTAAATTTGTCCTAAGGGTTGACAGTCTCATTTGTGTGCAAAGCTATTGAAGCCTGGGGAACACTCACACGTAGACCACTTGTGACTCTATAATGATCTACCAATTGACTGACGGGAAGCAGGCCCTATAAGAAATGATCCCAGGGAAAACAGAACAGGTAGCAAGACTCACCATGGCCTGGCTAGTCCCACAAACTTCCCCACCATCCTGCCAGAAGAACCCTGTCATTCTAGTACCTGCATCCCAGGCACTTGGTTGATATGAAAATGTATCAGCCACATCTGTGGTTTAGCCTTCTTGCCCTCAGGTCCAGCATGTTTCTCTCTGGCTCTAAGCCCCTTTTACTCTAGCCTTCCAACATTGCATTTTTCCATGACAGTCATCTGTCAGCAAGCTGGGGATATCTCTGCTTTCCTTACAGTCCTGAGGTATGGATCCTGGGCGCTGGGCTATGGAATGTTCTCCTTGCCTTGCGCAGTCATTTGAGGGGCTCAATGGGGGAGAATCTCCTGCTGGCTGAAACTTCCTTGCCATGACAGGTTTCATTTTATATCAGTAGATCATAGCCGGAGAGGGTGGTACAGAGAAGAGGAACGTGGAAAGAAGAGAAGATGCCACACATCACTAAATTCAGCATAGCTTTGGGGCAGAGATGCGGAGATTTGGTAAAGGTCCAGAAATCCAAATCCTGGGTTGTACTTACTAGGCTGGCCTGCGTATTGAGCTAAGCAAACAGATCTGTCTCCTTGACAACCAGAATACAAATATGTTTTACCTATATTATCTACCCTCTTTGCTGAAGTCAGTGCATAATTAGTGGAGAAAAAAACCGTAGGTGCCAGGCAAAAGAGCCCATGTCTCTTAAACAACATCTAGCTCCTAATCCTCTCTGGGCCAGGGGCTACCTCTTCTACTTCATTAACATCTCATTTGTCAAATTTATCAGCCGTGCCTTTTACTTGCTGGTGGAAAGCTAATACAGCTTTGCCTCTCCCTGTCAGTCAACACTGTTGAGGGACCTGATAAGAAAATTTGCTTAGAAGGTTTATCTGGAAAGTTCTGTTTATAGAGGCACACCTCGGTAGCCCTAGACACTAACTATAAAGAACCTCCTTCGTGTGGGAGGGATATGGCCACGTGGTCACCATCTTGAACTAGAAGGAGAGGGTTTTCCTCCTCTTGATGGAACCCATACTTGTGTTTGCTGTCTTGACGTATAAGACAAGCCACGTTAGTTACAAAGGGTTTGAAATGAACCGAACCCAGCGATTTGCCCAATAAGTAGGACCATCTCAAGGATGTGGGAGGCAGCAGCCTCTAAATACTTAGGGATCCCAAGGGCACAGTCTCCTGAGATAAGCAGCAACTAAAATAAAGAAGCCAGTCCTGGGAGGATGGAATCTCACCCTCAACTCTGGAATGCCCTTTCCCTGTGACTGTTCTCGCCACCAGAGACACAAGCCAGTGGAGAGGATGGTCAGTATGAGAGGACAACATCCTGACTTCCTCCTGACTGGACTCAAAGGGCCTACGAGGCTATGTTTACAGTGAGTCATTGTCATCTTGAGCTCACTGCACACTAACACACCTGGGCTTATCCCCACAGTTGGAGTCTCCCCAGGGTGGAGGAGCACAGGATGGAAGCCAAGTGGGGAGAGAGAAAGAATGAATGAGTGTAGAGGCCCTGGTTCTTCAAAACACAATTATAAAACAAACATCATGAGAAGAGTCAAGTGAGTTGCTTCCCCTCCCTTTTCTCCTACTGCCAGGTCTTTTCAAGGTAAGTTTGGAAACTATGTGGAAAATAGGAGGAGCTTGTAAACACATGTTGCACACAGGGTGTGTACACCCACCAACATGCATAGTTCTGTGTGGGTGTGCTGGTGCCTCTGGGTGTGTGTGTGGAAACCCACGTGGTGCTGCAAAACAGAACAAGCACCACGCATGGAAGCCTAACCACAAACCAATTGCCAAATCCAACTCTGATGGGAGAAGTATTATTTTCCAAGTCATCAAGTGCCCTGTTCCCATCCCAGCTGCCCCTCTGGGAATTACCTAGCGAGGCTGTGGGGGAAAGAGCAGGGTAAAGTCATGAGATAGAATGGAACAAAGGAGAATGTCTCCCAATTGTCTTAATCGACATCCTGATGGGGAGGTCACTTAGGGTGGATAAAAAACAGGACTAGGGGCACCTGGATGGCTCAGTTGGTTAAGCCTCTGCCTTCAGCTCAGGTCATCATCTCAGGGTCCTGGGATCAAGCCCTGCATGGGATTCCCTGCTCAGTGGGGAGCCTGCTTCTCCCTCTCCCTCTTCACTTACCCCCACTCATGCTCTCTCTCTCTCTTTCAAATAAGTAAATAAAATCTTTAAAAGGAAGAAAGAAAGGATGGAAGGAAGGGAAGAAGGAAGGGAGGGAGGGAGAGAGGGAGGGAGGGAAAGAGGGAGGGAAAGAGGGAGGGAGAAAAGGACTAATTAGGAATGAGTTGGGGCTAGATCTCAGGCAACCTTCTCTGACAGCGTCCTGCTGGCTTTTGCCGAGAAGCAGGAATGGGAGATGGAGGGGCTGGCTGTGTGGACTGCCTCCAACCGGCCAGGGGTCGCTTAGTAAGAGGTGTGGGTGGGTTCACTGACAGGGGTACATTCGGAACCAAGAGTTGACTTGTGGCAACTGATCACACGATGATAGCTGGCCTGACCAGAACGCTTGTGCAATTAGCAGGACCCTGTACTACTACTACTAATTTACACCACAAACATTTCATACCTACTTAATGAGGGAAGTTTTATTCCAAATCCAACCCTCGTAGTCACTAAGTGTATCTGCTTCCTATGTTTACTTCTGTGTGAAGCACTGTACTCGGCATTTGAACAAGGCTAACAGAAATGGCATGGTCTCTACTTTAAAGGTGTTTCTGTCCCGGTGGAGAGACAGACAGCATTGTGAAAGACTTCTGAAAGACTGACTTCAGCAGATTTGGTCATTCTGCAAACATCAGGGTTTTTGGGTAACTATTGGTAGGCTCTTGAGGTCAGAAGTCCGTGGGGAACTATAAATCCCCTCTCCTACAACCTCAAAAGTGTCAGACTGAACCCCACCAGACATAGAGACATGAATTGGCCAGGAAGCACAAGACAACCATTCCATTCATTAAGTAATTTGGGGAGGCCCCCAGCTGTCCAGTGAGCATGGTGCACGAAAGGCTGGCTTGAGGACAGACACAGGGCAATTCCGGGTTGGACAAGGCAGCAGGGTCCTCTGTGAAGGGAAGGACAAAATCCAAGGGGCTGGTGGCAGGCATAGATCTGCCACATTCTTACATCTTATGAAGGAGGGCAGAGCCTCCAGAACATACCTAAACCAGTCACCGGTCTTGACCTTCCTTATCCATTGTACTGAAGAGCTGATTTCACTGAAGATGTAGGGAGTGCTCGGTAGCCCCCTCTGAAGAAGCTGATTGACAGTCGGGCCCCTCCTGTGCTGGTTAACCATCTGGAATGCCGCTTCCTGATTCGGCACTCAGGCCTCCTGTTTCCCGGATTCCATCAAATGACCTTTATGCGTCCCAAACCAGCATTCATTGAGTCATTTTGGTCTAGTGTGTTTCCCAAATGGTATGTTGTCTTTTGCATATAAAATAACTGAGAGAACATCCCACAGTATAAAAAACATTGTAAGAACCTGAATGTAAGGCAAAACTCTCTACATCAAGGAGGTAATTTGGAGGGAAATATGTGTATTTGTGTATTTACTATTACATAAAATCACCTTGTTTGTGTATGGCACATAACAGGTAAACTCAATACATTTGAGTTTCCTTCCCTACATCACTATCTCATTTAATTTTCATTAAAAATTTTTTTGTTTTGTTTCATATTAAAAATCATTTTTATTTTATAAAAATTTATAAAAAATTTTTTTATAAAATGATTTTATGTCTTTAAAACAGAAGTTTAGGGGCACCTGGGTGGCTCAGCAGGTTAAGCCTCTGCCTTTGGCTCAGGTCATGATCTCAGGGTCCTGGGATCGAGCCCCACATCGGGCTCTCTGCTCAGCAGGGAGCCTGCTTCCCCCTCTCTCTATGCCTGCCTCTCTGCCTATTTGTGATCTCTCTCCAAATAAATAAATAATATCTTTACAAAATAAAAATTTAAAAAAAAATAAAACAGAAATTTAGGGGTTTCTGGGGGCTCAGTTGTTAAGTGGCTGCCTTCGGCTCAGGTCATGATCCCAGGGTCCTGGGATCAAAACCTGAATTGGGCTTCCTGCTCGGCAGGAAGCCTGCTTCTCCCTCTCCCCTTCCCCCTGCTTGTGTTCCCTCTCTCGCTGTGTCTCTCTCTGTCAAATAAATAAAAATCTTTGGGGGAAAAAAACAAAACAAAACAGAAGTTTAAAGAAACTTGACAAGTTCATGTGAATGCAGGTGGTCATTCTGGGTTCACACCAGAATGCCTCGCCTCTCCGGTGTCGACACAGCCTCTCTAACAGACATAACTGGGCCTTGCACAAATTGCATTTACAAAGCACTTTCACATACCCCATTTCATCAGATCCTCCACAAGCTCCTGTAACATGAAGATTACTATTTTCTTCATGTCCAAGGAGGGGACACAGCAAGAGGAATTAGAGCAATCTACTCAGGTTTTCTGAAATGATGAATGGGTCTTTCAGAATATAATCCCATGCGCTGCGATGTCCAAGCCTTGGCTCTGGGCACAATACCACGTGACATCTCTGCACGGAGCCCGAGGACAGCCAAAGGGCTGAGTGTGCACCGCACTCCAGAGAACCCCATTCACAAGCAAGGAGGATCCCGTTGGCTCTTTGGTGTGCCAGAGCTGCCCTTAAATCCCAGCTCAGCAGCATGGAGAGGCCACTTGCAATGAGAGTGAGAACCAACACTTAGTTTCTAAAGTACCTGTCTCATACGTTCTGATTTTGAGTACAGCCACTGCATTCAATGCTGCATTAAAAAACAGAACAGCAGGGGCGCCTGGGTGGCTCAGTGGGTTAAAGCCTCTGCCTTCGGCTCAGGTCATGATCCCAGAGTCCTGGGATCGAGCCCCACATCGGGCTCTCTGCTCTGCAGGGAGTCTGCTTCCTCCTCTCTCTCTCTCTCTCTCTGCCTGCCTCTCTGCCTACTTGTGATCTCTGTCTGTCAAATAAATAAATAAAATCTTTAAAAAAAAAACAGAACTGCAAGGTGGCTCTATTTTTCAGGCTGACTAGGCACAGCCTTGACTGTGTTCTTAGGTGCTGGAATCAATCTCCACATCCTGTAGAGGCCACTTTCCAAAATGACACTGCATTTTTCTTGCCTCACTTAATCTCCTTGAGGCTACCTTGATCTTCTAGTTATAATTTTCTCAGGACCCTTTTAAAATAGATTTGCTGTATTTTGATTATAACGATAGTATATGTCTTTTGAAAATAATTTAGGAAACACAAGTAATATACGTAAGAAAATAAGCATTAGCAAATTACTCATTTGCCAAGACATGCTAATACCTTGCTATACACAGGTAACATTCATCACATGGACAGGCGTGTCGGTGCCATTACTTAAGTATTAATGAAGATCTGCTATTTGGATCATTTCCAACATATATACATTTTAGTGAAAAATCCTTGAACATAAATCTTTGTATACTTGTCTAATTTTCTAGAAATGGAATTTCAGTTCGTGAGAATATACTTTTTAAAAGTTTTTAACAAGATTGATCAGTTACTCTCCAGAAAACTTGATTCAATTTGTACTCTCACCAACAAAACATAAGATACACCTTTTCCACACCTTTGTCAACAGTGAGAATTAACAGACTTTTATTCGTTAGCAAGTTGATAGGAGAAAGCAACAACTTGTCACATTTCTCTCACTACTTATGAAGGTAGACATCTTTTCATTGGTTTGTTGTCCAGTCTGGAGTGTGTTAAAAGTGAAACAGGGCACTAACCAAAAGGAAAGCAAATGAAATTCATGGTCATACTACTTCCTGGCCATTTGCATTTCTTAGTTTGAGGGTTACTCTTTGGCAGCTTTTAATTTTCTCTCTACTTATCTATTCTTAATGATTACAGAAAGACCATGTTACAATAATAATATTAAGCTGTTGTGACTTACGTTAAATATATTTCCCCCTAGGTTGTTTATTTTTACTTTTAACTTCAAAAGTAATATGAAAATATAGGTTTTTCTTTGTTTCAGGTTTATCGATTAAACTTTTTGAGGCAGTTTTTTGATTTACATGCAATTTTAAAAAATAATATAGGAAGGTCCGCTTTACATTTTACCCAGTTTCCTCAAATGCTAACATCTTGGAACACTGTAGTGCAGTATCACAAGGAGGATACTGACATGGGTGCAGTTAAGAGGCAGGATGTTGCCATTGTCGCAAGGATCCTTCATGTTGTCCTTTTATAGCCATGCCCACCTCCATCCCACCCACCTGTTGTCCTTTTATAGCCATGCCCACCTCCATCCCACCCACCTCTTAACCCCTGGCCATCGTTATTCTATTCTCCATCTCTATATTTTCTCATTTCAAGAATGTTATGTAAATGCAGTCATAAAGTCTATAACCTTTTGGGATTGGCTTTTCTCATTCAGCACAACTCTCTGGAGATCTCCTCCAGGTCATTGAGTGTACTGATATATTTTTTTTTTTCTTTTTATTGCTAAGTAGTATCCCAAGATATGGAGGCATCGCCCTTTGTTTCACCGTTCATGTAATACAGGACATCTGGGTTGCACCCAGTAGTTATAGTTTGGCTACTTAAAGTAAAGCTGCTATAAGCATTCGTGTACAGGGTTTTGTGTGCACAGTCTTCGTTTCTCTCGGATAAATGCCCGGGGGTATAATTGCTGCATTATATGGAACTTACATGTTTGACTTTTTCAAAAGATGTGAACTGCTTTCCAGAATGGCTGTACCATTTTGCATTATCACCAGCAATCTAAGAGTCATCCAGTTTCTTGGCATCCTCACCATCATTTGGTTTTGTCACGGTTTTTTATTTTAGTCATTCTGATAGATGTGTAGTAATATCTTATTGTGGTTACAATTTTCATTTCCCTTCTGGCTAATGATGTTGAGCATTTTTTTTTTTCTTAGAGTGAGCAGTAGTGGGAGTGGGGGACAGAGAGAGAAGGAGAGAGGGAATCTTAGGCAGGCTCCATGATGAGCACAAAGCCTGACTCATGTGGGGCTCGATCTCACAGCCCTGAGGTCATGACCTGAGCTGAAATCAAGAGTCAAACACTTAACTGACTGAGCTACCCAGGTGCCCCTAATGATGTTGAGCCTTTTTTCATGTGTTTATTGCTATTTGTATATTCTTGGTGAAATGTCTCTTCATGTCTTTAGTCCATTTTATAACTGGATTTTTTTTTTTTTTTTTTTTTTTACTATTCAGTTTTGAGTGATCCTTGTATATGCTAGGTACTAGTCCTTTGTCAGGTACGTGGTTTGTAAATATTTTCTCCCAATACATAGCTTGTTTTTTCTTTCTCTTAACAAGGTCTCTTAACAGAGCAAATTTTTTGAGGTTTCTGATTTATGAATTTTTGCTTTTATGTATGCACTATACTTTTGGTATCCAGTATAATACCTTTTTTCCCTATTTTCCAATTTTCTTCTAGTAGTTTTATAGTTGTACATTTTACAGTTAAATTCATGATCCATATTGAGTTAATTTTGTGAAGAATGTGAGATTTAGGCTGAGCTTCGTATATTTGCCTATGGATGTCTAATATCTCCAGAACGATCTCTTCCTTTTTCTTTTTTTTTTTTTCACTGTTTGTCAGAAACCAGTAGGGCATATTTGTGAGTCTATTTCTAGGTTCTCTGTTGTGTTCTATTGATCCATCTTGTCTTTCCCTCTACCAATATCACACAATCTTGATTACTGCAGCAATATAATAAATCTTGAAATCCAGTAGATTGATCCTTTTCATTGCATTCTTCTTTTTCAAAATTGTTTCAGCTATTTTAAATTCTTTGCCTTTCCATATAGATTGTAGGGTAATCTTGTCTATGTCTACAAATATCTTGCTGAGATTTTGATAGACGTGAGCTAAACCTTTTAATGAGTTAGGTAGTGGTCCCCCAAAAGATAGACCCATGTCCTGATCATTGGAATGAATCAATGTGACCTTATAAGGCAAAAGGGTCTTTGCAGATGTCATGAAGTCAAGGATCCTCAGATGAGGAGATCATTCTGAATTATCCAGGTGGGAACTAAATTCAATGACACGTGTCTTTATAAGAGATACACAGAGGAGACAGATAGAAAAGGAGGGTACATTGTAACTCTCTGTAATGGAGGCAGAGATGGGAGTAAAGTGGCCACAAGACACTGGAAGAGGCAAAGAACAGATTATCCCCTAAAGCCTCCAGAGGGAGGGAAAACTGCCTTGCCAGCACCTTTATTTCAGACTTCTGGCCTTCAGAAATGTGAGAGAATAACTTTTTATTGTGTTAAGGCACCCAGTTGTGGTCATTTGTTGTAGCAGCCACAGGAAATCAAAGGAAAACTGTATATCGAAATAGGAGACTCTGGGGGAGAAAAAGGATCTGGATCTGATTGAAACTTCTATTTTTAAGTGGCTTTTTCTGATACTGTTCTTGCAGGAAGTGGCAGGGTTGTAGGGAATGGAGAACCACCTTGCTATTGCCAGGGGGAGGTTCCCCATGAGGTCTCTGTTGAAACTTGTAGGAAGGGGTTCCTTGTTACTGCTAGATGAGAATGGGAGTTTCAGCTCCCGTGTAATCTCCATCAATCCTGCGAGATGACTGTGGGGAAATGCTTTTACAGGCCAGTAGGGATGAAAGGCCTGGCCCTCTACTTGGCCTTCTCTGCCTATCCCCCAGTGCAGGAATTGGGAGCACCTCAACACAGACTTACAAGTGTTAGAAATATTGGCTCTTCACATGGTCTTCACTGGCCTGGGTAGGAAGGAGACCATAATTCTTTCTATGGTGCTTTGTCCTCTGCCTTCCACTCCCCCTGCTTGTGCTCTCTCTCTCTCTCTCTCTCTGTCAAATAAATAAATAAACAAATAAATAAAATCTTTTATGAATGAATAAATAAATAAATACAACCCAATCTCAGAAGTTATATGTCATCACTTCTTTAGTATTATATTGATCACATTGACCAACTTTTGCACCGTGTGAGAGAGGAGAATGCAAAGGTGTTCATATTATGAGGCAAGGATCACTGGGGGCCATCTTGGAGACTGGCAGCCACGGTCAGAGACATAATTTATAAGTAAAACAATAAATCACTGTTTTAGTATTTGGACAGTGTTTGTTGCCTCAATATAACCCATCAAAACCTAAACTGATACACTTATATGTCTTTATTTATTAGGTTTTAGTAGGTGTTATTATGTTTTATTTTGTTGTGTTTATTTCATGCTCTGAAAGATGAAGAATGAATACCTCTTACGCTCTCTTTGGCTTTCTTACCCTCCTGCTCATTTCTTGAGTATGGTTAGGTTTTGTTTTGTTTTATAATGAAGTCTTTTTTTAAAATTTCTTTATTTATTTGAGAGAGAGCATAAGCAGGAAGAAGGGCAGAAGAAGAGAGAGAAGTGGACTCCCCTCTGAGCAGGGAACCCCTAGGCTTGATCCTAGGACCCCGAGATCATGACCTGAGCCAAAGGCAGATGCTTAACCAACTGAACCACCCAGGCACTCTGAGTATGGTCAGATTTATTATTATTTTTAAGTGTTTCTACTGGTTATGTGTGTAACTCTAAATTATGTGCTGGGATCTTGGTCCATCAGCTTTTAACAGCACTGGCTTACTCCTTACTATATAAGATTAAGAAATCAGTGCTTTAAAGTTCTTCTAACATCATCTCCCTCTAAACTTCTGTCAGTGTTGCCATTTATTTTTATATTTTTAATGTTCTCTTTGCCTCCTCATATCCTTTCTTTTCTCAAACCATGTTGTTATCCAAAGAATTCACCAAGGGGTGTTGCCACGGAGTAGAGGATCAATGAAAGGTCCACAGCTGTGTCCATCAGGAAACACAAAAAGAGTGGGTGCTGAGGGGAGCAGTGGATTGGATGCTCTAAGACTTGACTCTGAGGCAGAAGACTGACTGGAATCAAGAGGAACTCCTGACCTGTGGTCACATGGACTTTCTGCCAGATCCTTATCGAGGGCAGACAGCATTTTCCCCCTGGGTCCGAAGTCCCACGGCTCCAGTGCAAGGGCGTCAGTCCCAGTGCTTATGCTGGGAGAGCCCCTGACTCAGACAGGAGAGTTGAGGAGAGGGCAGCTGACAGAATTGGTTTTGACAACATGGCATCCTTCGTATCCCTCCACCTTGCCCTTGCTGTGTTTCCTGAATCAATCCGACCTCCTTGGGTGTAGTTAATCCCTTTTAACTACATGTCAGAATGGGGTATCCTGTCGAGTTCTGCCCTTGGTCCCTTACAAGTTGAGGTGCTGGGGTAGGGTCTCCAAATGCTGTGCTGGACACTCAGCTTGATTTCAGTCTCAGATGAACAGTAGATTAAAAAAAAATACATATATATATATATATATATATATATATATATATATATATATCCCAAACACTGCATAGGACACACTAAACAATTATTCATTGTTTATTTGAAATTCTAATTTAACTGAGAATTCTGCATTTTTACTTGCTCCATCTTGCAACTCTAGAAGGGTGGGCTGAGCTCCCCTTATCGGCAGGGACAGAAGCAGAGCCAAAAGCCCCACACAGAAGCCCAGATCAATCCAAGACCATCATGAAGAACCCAAACAGCCTGCCTATGTTAAGAAATAGGTCTTGTAGAGAGGCATCCACATGGAAGTTTCTCAGAGTTTCCTTAGGTAGCTTTACCTGCCAGCCCACAAATTACCTCCTCATGCCCAAAGAATTCCATACCTATTTCTCAGCATAGACTATAGAAGCAGTTTGCATTCAATGTATTTGTACTTGTTTATAGTTTTGTTCATGCTGTCTCTTTTTCTAACAGATCCAGATCCAGTATTTACTGGATGCCAGCTGTGTGACAGCACATTATAGTAGATGCTTGGCCATATCCCCTCTCCTTATCTGCACAACAACCCCATAAAGGATGCATCATTTATTATTGTTGTTGTCCCTGTTTTCCAAATGTGGAAACTGAGATTCAAAGGGTCCCTGAGGGCCAAGGAACTCACCAAAAAAGTGTTGCCTAAGGCCCCACTACTAAGAAGTGACACAGCTAAGATTTAAAGTCCTTCCTAGAGATGAATTGCTTCCTGAATGTCCTGGAGGCCTCTCTGCTTTTCCATCTCCCCCCAAGACACCTATCACTCACTGCTCCCACCAGTAGCCAGGTACCATGTCCTCAACCCCACTGGAACCCTTAAACTGCAGCAGCTCAGGAGGTTCTGGGTGGCTAGGTCAGTTAAGTGTCCAACTCTTGGTTTTGGCTCAGGTCATTATCTGAGGGTTGTGAGATCGAGCCCTGCATCAGGCTCTACACTCAGCGGGGAGTCTCCTTGAGGACTCTCTTCTTCTTTGTCTGTACTTCCCCCTGCTCACATTTTCTTTCTCTCTCTCATAAATAAGTTAATAAATCTTAAAAAAAAAAAAAAAAGCAGAAGCTCAGTAAAGGAGAGAGGAGGGACATTGCCTCCAACAGGATAGGGATGTAGACCTTCTGTGATTTACTGTGAGGACCATGGGGGATCAATTCATTAGTCCATAGAAACAAAGTTGCCAAAGGTGGATAAATCCTACACTTGTATGAAGAAGCAAATGGGCTGTGGTTTGCCGGCTGGAGAACTTATTCAACCTGTAGGATCTCATTTACATTGGCACATACTGATCTAAATTCAAGCCACTGCTTTAGAAATGAACTTGCGTAATGCCCACCTTGGAGTCTGTGCCTATCTTCCGCAGGTACCTGCATGTGTGTGACTGTGGGCATGCTGTCTTTGCTCCCTATGGTAATTTCAGTGAGGGCAGGGATCAATCACTTCTTTGGTGACTCATTTTTTCCCTGCAGCCCTAGAGCACGGCTCTGGCCAGAACTGAGCTCCGCCCATGCTTTTCAGTGACGGAGAACTCGTAGGAACGTCACATACTTCTGTCTGCAGCGTTTGTGCAACTCAAGAGATTTGAAGTGCCTTGCCGTCATTATTAACTGCTAGCTAACATCAACCATTATTTTTCTTAAGGGTGTAAATGCCTATCAGCTTTTAGTTTTCCATGTCGAGAAAGCACGGAGGCTTACTTTACATCCTCCCAGCTTTCTGAAAGAACCCAGAGGAGTGTGAAGAAAGGAAAGCCATTTAGGGGATATCAGCCCAGGGGTTACAAAATAGCTGGGTCAGGTCCAACTTCAAAACTTAATTTTTGCTGTGAAATACGGAAATACATAGGTATTGTACCCCTCGGACTGAGGCAATATTCAGGTTCTATCTGTCGGTTAGGAAAGAGGAACGTCTTAGTCTGAAATCCTACCCGTGAAAAGACTGAAGAGAAGTTCCTCCAAAACAAAATAAAATATGTATTGTTTAGGCAAGTATAATGGTCAAATGGCATTTCGAATCGAGTCCGCTCTGCTTAATGCTCTCATTTCCTACTGTGAAGGACGAAATCAGCTCTCCCATCCCACGGGTTCAGAAGAAAAGCTCCCCCTTGCAGGCTGAGATGCCATTTTCGGCTTTGGAAGGGAAACAAATCCTGTTATTGTCAAGGCTGTTATTGAGAACATCGTGCTCTCAGCCCTACTGGCTTGGCCATAGTCAAGAGACTCAGACAAAGCTGTTTGCCATGAATTTCATCACTCTGACTTGCCCAGCTGGGACCTCCCCCATTCCTACCTAATTCCACTCCGATTTCGAACGCCCCAGAATTTGTTCCAGGAACAAGTTAAAATTCTGGCTACTTTCAGACCTGCAAACAATGCAAATCTTTTCTTTCCTTTCCCATCCTTGTTTTAAGAAAAGAAAATCTGCTTGCCAGACGATCCTGGGTAGCCAGCTCCAGAGTATAAAGCCCCTGAAGAGAAGCAGTGCATGGAGGCGATCAGTTTGCAGGGCTGGAGGATGGACACAAAGCATAGGCCACGGAGCAGATATCGAATTGCCTTCCAGGGCACAGAGGCCCGAGGGCCCTGTGCTTGGCTCTGACACCTGTCACCATTGCTGAGAGGATCCAAGAGAGTTTTTCCACTCTCTTGGCATTGGAGAGGTAGGCATTGGAGTCCTACCTGTTAATCTCCTGCCTTAGGGCCTGTACGGAGGTCCATTATCCATATGCTGTCAACTTCTCCACCTCTGAGGCAGAATAGGAATGCAGTGGTTGTCCTAAGGAATTGGGAAAATACAAAGAATAATGTGTTCCCCCAAACAATGTTATTTAAGAGTCCACTGGATGGGGGAGAAAATGCCTGGCAACCCTTCATTACTTTTGTTTTGAGCATTTGTGTATTTCAGTTGGGAAGGGGGGAGGGAGAGCCTTTTTTTTTCTATTTTGGAGTTTGTTTTGTTACTGAATTTTCTTTGCAAAATACGGTTGGCTAGAACCTTCATTCTCAAAACCTCCAGAATAAAACACAAGAATCAGCATAGGGTAAGAGAGACTATTTAAAAAATACCTTTGGAGATAGAAATTATAAGTTTTGAATTCCTGCTCAGACTCCGAGTCTGTGATTTGAGGCAAGTGGGTTCAGATCTCTGAGCCTTTCTCTCGGCCCCACCTCTGAGAGATGAGTGTGCTGTAATAAAGCCTACTTAACAGCGCAGTCATGAGCACAAAATAAAACAGAATAGATCAAGTGCACAGCACAGAAACTGACATGTAGTGGACGCTTAAGGGCAGTGAGAGCCAACATTTACTGAGATTCTCCCTATCAGCTATGATCATCTGGGCCTTACCTAAAAGATCTCATTTAAACCTCACCACTACTGCACGAGGGAGATGCTAAAATCATCCCCATTATATAGAAGGGAGAGGTTTAGAAGGGCCCACTGGTCAAGTGGCCGAGGCAGGATTTGAGCCTCGCCCTGACTCTCACACGTCGTGTCCTGTGCAGAGGACAGCTGAGTCCCATGAGCCAGATCTGGCCCAGGAAGTGCCTGTGACTCGCCTTACAGTATTCATTAAAAAAAAAAAAAAAAAAAGTAACTTTGCTGTCAACACTTAAAAATGGAGAAGGATTTCACAGTTGTGAATCTTTAGCTTCTCTTTTAAAATCTGGAGCTCGGGCCACTATGCCTTCGTGTTCCCACATAACCGTGTGCAGTAGAAGCTGTATCGTGCCTGTTGCCCGTGGACAGCCCAGAGCTTGTGACAGTCCCCACCTCCCCTCACCCTCCCACATTCTGGTGCCCAGAAGTATGGCAAGTTTTGTCCTCTCTCCCACCTCCTTTTGCATCCGTCCCCCTCACTCAACTCAGGAAATGATTACGTACAGCCTGATGTCTTATGTGTTTCCTCTGTGGAGAGAAATGG
Organism: Lontra canadensis; assembly: GCF_010015895.1. NCBI lineage: Eukaryota > Metazoa > Chordata > Mammalia > Carnivora > Mustelidae > Lontra > Lontra canadensis. Next base: position 7,295,162 of record NW_022631045.1, read on the forward strand.
CTAATCCTGCCAGATGCAGCTCCCAGTACAATGTCAATGACACACTCACGTTCCCCAGTTCCTCCGAGGCTCCCTGGGGCTTCCTCCACTGTGAGAAATTTGGAGGGACCCTGAAACCTCCCTGACTATAAGCACATATAATTGCTTATTTCTTAGCTTTGCCTTTTTCCTCCCTTCACACTCTTATGGAACCACCGGAACCCAGATTCTTATCACCTCTGCCTTCCTGGTTTCTTGCTGTAACCTCTTACTTCATCTGCTTGAGGTACTCCCGACCCATTCAACCCATATCACACAATAACTTCATATCCATCTTCAGCAAATCTTTCATGGTGAGAGTTGACTTCATGAACATGAGATCTGACAATTACACCAGACCCCACATGTAAAGTCTCTATACTGGTTTAATGCTCTACTATAGTGCCATCTTGAAACTGTTTATGATTTTTGAACCAGAGGCCCACATTTTTATTTTGTGTTGGGGCTTGCAATTATGTAGCCATCCCTATTCATGTTTCAGTTTGGGAAACTTCAATGACTCCTTACCTCAGAAGTATTTCCTTGTCTTTTCTGAGCATAGCACACAGAGAACATAACACAGGTGTGCTCTAGTGAGCTGCTCTGAAGCCCCAGACCCTGGCCAGCTATGATGGGGGGAACAGATGTCGTGGGAAACTGTGACCCCTTCCCAGCACACAGATATGCTCAGCATACCTGCTAGGGAAGTTCTGGGAGGAGTAGGTCCTATTAGTCTATCCTGTGTGGATCAGATTCACAAATCTAATGATTATTGGTTGCTTAATCTGTACCAGGTCTTGAAAAAGTGTTGGGAATACAATTATAAACAAACCCATGCCTTATGAAACTTATTGCAAATTATGAAGGCAGGCAGTCAAACAAAGAGGCCACTTGGAAGCACTGTGAAAAGAGGTATCATGGAAGTAAGGGAAAGATGCATTTGTTCCTAGAGCTGCTGTAACAGATAACCACAAACCTGGTGGCTTATAGCAACAGAAATATGTTCTTGCTTCACTCTGGACTATAGAAGATTGAAATCAAGGGGTCAGTGGGACCTTCCTCTGAAGGGTCTAGAGAAGAATCTTTCCTTGCCTCTTCTAGTTTGTGGTAGTTCAAGGCATTCCTTGGCTTTTGTGTCACTCAATCTTTGTCTCCTTCTTCACATGTCCTCCTCTGTTTTTCTGTTTCTTATAATGACACTCGTCATTGTATTTAGGGCCCACCTGGACAATCTAGGGTGATCTCATCTGAAGATCTTTAATTACATCTTCAAAGAGCCTTTTCCCAATTAAAGTAATAGTCCCAGGTCTGGGAGTTTGGATGTGAACATTGGCAGAGGCATCATTAAACCCACTTCAAAGGGTCTATCATAGGGCAGCTAACGCCACACTGAGTTGGGGGATGTCTCTTTGAAAAAAAAAATAACACTGAAGCTGAATAAGCCAGAAAAAGATGGGAAAGAACGGGGACAGTGGTGGTAAAAGGTATTGCTGGAAATAGTGTGTGCAAAGATCTCAATGTAAAGTTCCTGGAAGGTGCATGCTGGGTTCCTGGGATGAAATGAAGCTAAGTGTTTTTACAGAATAATGTACATGGGAGAAAGATTAAGAGAAGCACCTGGAGAAGTAAGAGAACCAAATCAAGATGAGCTTTGTAACCATAGAGAGGCCTGTGGACCAATGTAACGGGGAGACAGTGAAGGCTCTTAAAGAGTGGAAGGAGATTATCAGATTTCAAAAGATTGCTCTGGCTGAGAGAGGAGCTTGATTTGGAGGGAGCCAAGACTGGACTGTGGAGATGGTTAGGAAATGGTTACATAATTCCAGGTTAGGAAATGGTTACATAATTCAGTGAGTAATAAACTAGGATAGTACAGAAGGGAAGGGAGACGAGCCAATAAATTCAAGAAGATATTTAGGAGGCAAAATCAACAGGACTTGAAGGCCAGTGGGATTTCAGTGTGGAAGTTAAGAATGGGGCCCAGGCTTCTTTCTCTGGTTTAGAGAACGTTGCCACTGTTGAAGTAGGAACTGAGAAGGAGGTACAGTCTGGGTACACACCAGAGGGATGAGTTTGAAGTACCTGTGGAAGAGCCAACTAGAGATGGCTAGTGGGCATCTGAATTTAGAAGTCCAAAGCACAGGAGAGAATGCTAGCGCTAGAAATACAGATTTGGGATCTGTCAGCATATGGATCATCTGTTAAGTCAGGGAGTGAATGGTGACACTCAGGGGAATGAACATAGTGAAAAGAGAATAGAGCCCAGGACAGGACTCTCAAGAGCACCGGGAGTTACTCAGTGGATAGAGTATTATCCATCTGAGCCCAAATTAGAATGGGGAGGGGACATTTCCCATCTCCTCTGATCCTTCACCAAAACCAACCATCTAACGTCACCATCAAATGAACATTCTAAAAATCTTACTTCACTTAGATTATGAAGTTTCTCTGCATTAAGAAGTATCTTTTTTTTTAGCTCCAGATATTCTCCCCCTCCCCTGACCCCTTTCCAGCTAGTTAAATCCTGTGTAAGAGCACTGCCCAATGGAACTTTCTACAATGATGGAAACATTCTGTATCTGTATTTTATAAGATGGTAGCCCCTTGCTGAAGGTGGCTATTGAGCATTGGAATGTATCTAGTGCACATGAAAAACTGAAATATTTTATTTAATTTTGATCCACTTAAGTTTAATTACTCACATGTGATGACCATATTGGACAGAACAACCATAGGGAGCTCAAAATTCACTTTCTTCAGGAGCATTCCCTGGATGCCCCTCCCAAAGCCAGGCCTATCTCCCCAGCTATCTGCCATCTAGAATGTTATACTTTCATAGGGCTAATGAGGATTATAATTTTGAATACTTTTCTGTATTTACAAGTCAAATACCTGTTTCCCCTGATAAGATTAGCTCGGCGGGGGGGGGGGGGGGCAGGAACGATGTCTGTCTTATTTATTACTATATTTCTAGCCCTGCACTAGGGGTATGGTACTTATTATATAATCGATAAATATTTATTGAAAGAATGAATGAATGATAAAATGATTCACTGAAACATTATGGGATTATGTCCCAAATATATGTTTATTAAAGAGTTAGCTATAGATTGCAACCATATGGTAGATAATTCTGGGAGGCTAATAGCTCTAATCTATAGAAATTGGGGCTGTCCAGAGAGGGACAAACTTGACATGCTCAGTTTTGGATACATAAAGTTTGAGGGGCCAGATCGTGTGTTTTGTATTCCCTTGATCTCATTGTCCACTAAAATCCCAAAGGCTCTTGCAGCCCATGATGGTATGCTGCATGTCCTCTCTCATGCACTGTGCAGTTAGTAGAAAAACCATTCACACTTCTCATTAACATTTCTCCCTGAACATTACATCACTGCTCAGCCTCTAGAAGTCACTTGAAATCCCGAGTTTGTCACAGTGTCCTGGTCTCCCCTGCCAACTTTGCATTCTCTCAGTGTTTATTTAACATCTTCTCAAAGCTCCTAATCCAATTAATTTTTAAATGGTGACTATGTCCGGGACTGTGGCACACCACCAAATACCTCCCTCCGGATACAAAAATGCACAAGTCAGCACTCTTTGGCAATGGTCTTTCGGAAGTTAGGAAGCCCCCACCTGGGCTGGATTTCCACCCAAGTCAGAAGCTCTGGCCTCCCTGGAGGATGTGAGAGCTCCCTTGCAAATCACCTTCAGCTCTGACTCTCTCTCTGCTCTATGGCTTCCATCTTCTCCTAACAAATGAGTGGAATCTGAAAGATTGTGCAAGCCCAGCTGAGTCCAGTTCCTGCACCCTGGGACGGCAGAGGGCCAGGGCCCTTTAGCCAAGTTTTACTGCAAGTCCGTGAAGGGCGGTGTTGTAGAGGCCCTCCGTGCCAGAGCCAAGGTAAACAGGCTGAGTCCCGCTTGGCTGGGCGGAGTGGAGATACTGGGGAAGCCAAAAAGAAGGGAGCTTGAAAGGGATGGTTGGGAGGGAAACTTGGGCAGTTCTCAATTCTGTGCTACCCTCATGGTGGCTTCTAGAAGCCTTGAGAGGGACTGTAAGGGCTGTGCTATGGTAAAGATGCACGCTAGGAAGCGGATGGGATTGATTCTGAATGGGCAAAAGAGCATTTGCCCTTAGTTCCAAGCCAGGGTCAGCTCCCAGGCACAGAGAGAAGCTGCATTCCCAGCTGCAGCGCCATCCCCAGCCCACCTGCCCGCACCCGAGCCTTGGCCAGAGGACCACCCATGTCTGCTCCTGCTCTTAGTAGAAGTGTCATTCAGACATGAGCATTCCTTGTTTTCCCTGCATGTTACCTCCCTGTTACCTTTTAACTTTTCTTCATGGGACACCCGGGTGGCTCAGTCGGTGAAGGGGCCAACTCTTGACTTCCGCTTAGGTTGTGATCTCAGGGTCATAAGATCGAGCCCCTCATTGGACTCTGAACTTAGGATTCTCCCTCTCCCTCTCTCTCTGCACCTCCCCCTGCTTGCTCTCTCTCTCTCTCTCTCTCTCAAAAAGCAAACAAAAACTTAAAATGTCTTCATAATCCTAAAAGCTACTAATGGAAGTGAAATGAACAGCTTCATGTTGGAAAATCCATAGGGGGTCATTGACTGTGGGCTGGAGTCACAAACAGGAGCATGTGGGCATCCCTTGAGGGGCTTGGTAGCAGATCAGGTGATTTGCTGAAGGGAGCCGAGCAGAGGGCAAGGGCAGCTGGAATGCAGTCAGTGGGTTCAGACTGGCTGGAGCTGAGAGGCAAGGGAGCCATTGAAATCAGGCATGGAGCCCTACACAGGTCCAAAAGCGCCCGTGGCCTGTACCGTCCTGCCATTACACTTGTACACAGTTCGTGGAGTCATTCAGCCCAGTCGTTGGCCAAGGAGCCGCCCGTGCTGTACCTCACAGCCCACTGGTTAGGTTTACTCTGCCCAGAATCACCTCAAAGAAAAACATTGATTTTACAGCTATCAAGCCTTGGGCCACAGAGAGAGCTCAGCAATCCTGTTCTGAGGTCTCTGGGAAGGTTCTGTGGTGCCAAACTGCCAAACCATCCCAGCTGCTGAGTTTCAGTAAACGGCCCTCTCATCAGTCACCTACCACATGCCAGGTGCAGTCCCGTAAACTGTTTCACTTAATTCTGTCTCCAAAATCTCTTTCCCTCCTTTCATTTCCACAGGCAACTGCTCTCATTCAAACCTCCTGGTTTTTAACTTCTATAGAGGACTCTGACCTGATTTCCCCCATTTGCACAAAAGCCTGAGTGAACTTGCGAATGTATGAATCTGATCAAGTCATTCTGTTTCTGAAAGACTTCTTGTGTCCCCATGCCTTTGGGGTAAGGTCTGCTGTTTGGCTTAGCGTTTAAGGCCCTCTGTTGCTGCACCAGCCCGCCTCATGCCCAGGGCCTCCCTATCTATACTCACCCAGAGTGGGCACACTGCCTCACATCCCTTCATGCCTTTCCGTGGGAACTTCCCCTCCATGTGCCTGCCAGGCAGTCCTGATTCGTCCTTGTGATCTCCAGCATCTCCCTTTTCTCCCTGGTCTTTCCAGACAATGCCCACCACCGTGGCTCCACCACTCTACCACCACCCACGGGCGGTGGAGTGACTCTACAGCTTGTATCACTTTTCTCCTCTTGCACTCACCACACTCCCCTGCAATCATTTCTCTCCTTCATTTTCAGGGAAGGAGATATCTCCCTCAAGGGGGAGAGAAGTAGTTCTTGGAGGAGGGGGCTGGGAAAATCTTACTTTTTTTATTATAAAGCACAGATCTGAATACAATTCATAAATATATACACAGAGTACCTGTGGCATTAAAATTTCATGGAGAGCAGGGGAAGATAAGGAAAAAATATCAAAAAAGATTCCTTAGAGCCCAATAATGAAAAATAGGTTGAGAAAAACAGAATTGATTTGTTCATACGTATTATTCACTAACTGGACTGTGAACCTTTTGTGAGTCTCCAGAGCTGATAAAATGTTTTGAATAAAGTTGAATGTTGAAAGCATGTGTACTTAAATGAATTCTCCCAGTAATCCCGTGGGGTAGCATTACTGTCCCTTGAGGGAAGTTAAGGAAACAGGTGCTAAGTGCCCCTCCCCCACCTGCACTACCAAAGTTCCAGAGTTAGTAAGGGCTAAAGTAGAAACATTTTAAATTCAGGACTTCTAGAGTCGAAATCCAATGTTCTCTTATACTTTAGTATAATTCATATAATTTACAAAAAAAAAAACAAAAAACGAAACAGAACAATATGTTTCCCAATTTACCTTCAACATTCAAAAATGCTCTGGCTGGGATAACCTAACCCAGTCTGAGTGCCTAAGAACAAACTTGGAAAATCAAGCCTGTGGTCTTGCAGACTCAAGCAAAGATGCCCCAGCACTTGGCTGGGTTTGGGTGAAGATGGTGGCCTTCTACCCAACTCAGGAGAATTCAGAGTATAACCAGGTATAGCCAACACCTCCCACTTCGTTCATTACCTTGAGCCTTGCAGTTAATCCAATCAAATTAAATTTTTTTAAAAATCCATCCTTAGAACCATCCTACACTGTTGGTGGGAATGCAAGCTGGTGCAACCACTCTAGAAAACAGCATGGAGTTTCCTCAAAAAGTTGGAAATAGAGCTACTCTATGACCCAGCAATTGCACTACTGGGTATTTACCCTGAAGATACAAACGTAGTGATCCAAAGGGGCACGTGCACCTGAATGTTTATAGCAGCAATGTCCACAATAGCCAAACTATGGAAAGAACCTAGATGTCCATCAACAGATGAATGGATAAAGAAGATGTGGTATATATATACAATGGAATACTGTGCAGTCATCAAAAGAAATGAAATCTTGCCATTTGCGACAACATGGATGGAACTAGCGGGTATTATGCTTAGTGAAATAAGTCAATTGGAGAAAGACAACTATCATATGATCTCCCTGATATGAGGAAGTGGAGATGCAATGTGGGGGGTTTGGTGGGTATGAAAAGAATAAATGAAACAAGATGGGATCAGGAGGGAGACAAACCATAAGTGACTCTTAATCTCACAAAACAAACTGAGGGTTGCTGGGGAGGGGGGTAGGGAGAGGGTGGTTGGGTTATGGACATTGGGGAAGGTATGTGCTATGGTGAGTGCTGTGAAGTGTGTAAACTTGGAGATTCACAGACCTGTACCCCTGGGGCTAATAATACATTATATGTTTATAAAAAAAAATTAAAAAAATAAAAAAAAATCCATCCTTAATCCTCTCCTATGTATTGAATTGAGCAGCATAGGGCTACTTTGCCCTTAGGAGATGAGGGTGGTAGAATAAGAAAAGAATACCTACAGTTGTAATGCAGAGTCAACAAGCTGACAATCATGAGAGAGATTTAGGTGACTCTAAGCTAGGAAATGAGCTACAATGGGAAAAAATGAGGACAGGAATGTTATTAATAAAGATGCTTTCCTCGTTGAAAGCAAAGCAAAGCAACGTCTATAAAAATGGTTTATGAGTAAATTTGCTGAAGCAGAAGGAGGTGAGTAGCTCAAACCAGTATTTTATTCTTTCCAAGGTCAAGATGAGGTTTGAAATTGGATTTATGGGTCTGTTTGTTCAATCAGACTCTTCACTTTCCACTTCTGAGCTTATGAGCAGTGAGTAAAAATCCCCACTGAATGACAGTTCATCTGCCTAGGATGAAACCTTTTGCTTTTAAACATAAATACTTCATACCAAAAAAGTGCACTGATCATAAGTGTGCAGTTAATGAATTTGCAAAAAAAAAAAAAAACCCTAAACCCTTGTAACAACCACCCAGATGAAGAAATAGAACATTATTGCATCCAGAAAATGGTCCTGGTTATACCATAGATTAGTTTTGCCCTTTTTGAACTTTAAAGAAGTGGAATCATACCATATATACTCTGCATGTCTGATTTCTTTTGTTCAATAATGTTATCTGTGACATTCATCCAGATTGTTGCAAGTAGCGATAATGTGCTCATTTGCATTGCTGAAAGCATTTCATTGGGTGGATTTACCACATTTATTTACCTCCTCTATTCTTGATGAACATTTGGATTGTTTCCACTTTCTGGTCATTATGTACAGTGCTACTATGAGTATTTTTCCTACATGTCTTTTGATGGGTAGATGTGCCCATATATACTTAGGAATAGAGGTACTAGTTCATCTGGTGTACATGTGTGCAGATTTAGTAGATTTTGCCAAAGACATTTGAAAAGTGGTTGTATTGACTGTATAACAATAGTGTGCAAGAGTTCAAATATTCCAAATCCTCCCCAGTACTTGGTATTGAATGTCTTTTTCATTTTAGCCATTCCAGTATCTGTTTTTGAAGCTCATGATTTCAATTTGCATTTTTCCTGATGACTAATGGAGTTAGACATATGTTTGCTGGCCATTTGGATTTTCTCTTTTGTAAACTACCTTTTCAAGTCTACTGCACATTTTTCTGTTTAGATATCTATCTTTTTCTTATGAATTTGTAGGAGACCTTTATATATTTTGGATACAGGTCTTTTGTCTTGTATATAACTTGCTAATATTTTCTTCCGATGCATGACTTCATTTTTCACTCTTTTAATGGTATCTTTTGATTAATAGGAGTTTTTCTTTTCTTTTCTTTTTTAAGATTTATTTGTTTAGAGAAAGAGGGGAGGGGCAAAGTGAGAAAAGGAGAGAGTCTCAAGCAGACTTCACTGAGCACAGAGTTCAGTGTGGGGCTCAATCTCACGACCCTGAGATCATGACCTGAGCTGAAACCAAGAGTTGGATGCTTAACTGACTGTACCACCCAGGCACACTGAAATTTTTCTTTTTTAATGCCCTGTAACATCACTTTTATGTTTAGTACATCATAAAAATTATAAATGCTATTAATGAAATCTTTACCTTTCCCCTGCTCATGAAAATAATCATCTGATTACATTACTGAGTCTTCCAATCCATGAGCATGATCTATACCTTCCTTTTTTCAGGTCTTCTTCAATTTATCTCAGTAATGTTCTGTATGTTATAGTCTAAAAATTTTGCTCTCTTTTGTTAGGTTTACATTCAACTTTGAGCAAACTCCAAGTACCTGTCTTTCCAGTTCAAGAGACATAAAAATGTAGTCTAAAATATGTGTCCTGAATTCAGAATGTTTTGGTGCAACTGCAGAAAGATAAAAGATGGAATATTAATGAAGTCGTAATTGTGTGATGTAGGCAATGAAAAAAGAGAGAGGCAAGCAACCAAAATGGGTTGAAATTGTTGGCAGAGATGCCTGTCACAGGATGTAAGAAGGTGTGAAATGGGCTTGCGGCATTGAATGGCATTTGCAGAGTGGTATGGAAGGAAGCATTTCAAGAGGGAAACTGGAATGAGTTGAATTCTAGAGGTTAGAATGAACATAGCATGTTAAGGGGCTAATAGGACACTGGTTGATGAAAGTGTTTACTCTGATTGATGAGTAGTGGGAAATTGAGCTGAGAGGCCCTATGAACAACAGAAGGAAGATTTTCCAGTCCATTTCGATGATGGAACTTGGCATCCTGGCCCCTGGAAGGCAGCTCAGCAAGTATTTACCCTTGCTTGACACTAATTGGCAGCCAATTAAGAATTTCCTAATAGTAACTCCCACACTCTCACCCTTGAACCAGACTACCTATCCAAGAAGGCCTCCAATCTAGAAAAGAACTATTTCTTATAGAAATATATTTCTTATAGAATGTATAATCCAGAGCTACTTTCATAGTAACCCAGAGCTCATGGCCCAGCCAGAAAGCTTAGAGTCAGCATCTATCACCAAATGCTTTTGAGAGAGCTAGAGATGTAAAACCCAGTAGTGATTACTAGTCAATGCACACATTCTGTAGCAACAGCTGGACTTCCCAGAAGAAATGGGGCTAGAAGTCAGGATTCAAGTCTTAGATCACTGGTTGGGTTTTTGATGGCCCATTTCCTTCCTAACTTAGGCAAAGTTAAAACCAGCCGACTTAGGGCAGCTCCAGAACACATGGAGGCAGGTCCTCAGGCCTCCTGGGAGCTACTGGAATGAGTAAGGCATGGAGTAACCAATAATGAGTTCAAATGATAAGATTCCTAAATGGGACAGGAGTATGCATTTTGCCAAGATTTATTCTAATTTTGGAACCAAATTGGAAACTTCTGAACGTCATGTTCTATTTGGCTCTGACAAAACACAGCTCTGCATTGCTTTGTGTTTATTTTATCCTTCAAGATCAGAGCATAATTTATTTGTAGTTAGATTTTTGTGTTTAGCACAAACCTCCATTTAGATAGAAAAACAAGCTGATATATTTTTTTTTCTTATATGTCCTTGGGGTGGTGGGGGGGGAGATGTACAATGGAGAAAGATTCCACTAGAAAAATATGCATACCCAATATAGAAAATTTACGCAAACAGAAGCACCCAGAGGAGAAATATTTTATCAAGCCTAAAGTATAATGAGTCCTCAAACTTGGCACAAAACAGTAGAGATTAGATCCAGAAAATCTTCAGGAGTCTCCTACATTTAGGCAGGACTGCATCTTCTCTAGCACCGCCTCCTTGTTAAAATTTCTTACCATATTTAAACAAATATTTTGAGAAGAAATATTATAACTTCCCTTGGAACTATCTTCCCTAACACTTCAACACTATGTCCCAAACATGAGGATGTTTCCCTATCAGTACCTTCAGTGTCCTCTTTATCTCACTTTTCATTTAATCTCAAAAGAATTTTTTGGTATTTATTGGTACAAAACCAAATTCTCCTATAGCTAAAATGCACTAGGGCCTACAATAAAACAAGCGTTGAGAAGAGTTGGGGATGAGATTATATTTATCAGGACTCAGAAGCTCAATATAAAATAAGACTCCCTCCCCTCCCTCCTCCCCAAAAGGAGACTTATTGGCTCAGGTGGCAAGAGCCTTCTCACTGCCTCCAGTTAGAAAGGCCTCAGAGAAGGACTCTGATTGGCTGAACTGAATCATGTGCCCAAGTTTGGACTAATCACTGTGGCTGGACCTGGGTGGTACACCCAAGTGGCATGGACTCGTGGAAAGTGGATTTATTTCCAGGAGAAAGAGGGTTTATAGATGATCCCTTAGGGACATTTATAAACTGACAAATTTGAAAGAGGCAAAAAGAAATGTTTTCACAGTGTATCAGATCTAGTACCTTCGGATTTTGGAGAAAGCATTATTTCTTAAAGATAGATGAGGGTGTTAACAAAAGAGCACTGATGAACCCTGAGACCTGCTCTAGCATGTATAGCTCCTTTCACTGCAGACATCTAATGGGCATCAAGAAGGCCGTATAACATAATGGCTAAGCATATGAATATGCTTAGTCAGATACTAACTGACTCAAATTCAAACCCTTGCAGTGCCAATGGCTAGTTTTGGTATTTGGACAAATTACTCATCCTCTTGAATGAGGAAAGATAAAATTTACCTCTTGGGTTATTGTGAGGATTAAATGAAAAAATACACATAAAATCCTTAGTATAGTGTCCATCATTTAGAGATGAGATCACTAAATATTTAGTCCAGCTATTATTGTTTTCATCATAAGTGATATAATTACTAAGTATTTATTATTATTATTATATACACTATATCATAATATAATATTTAATTATAATTATTATTAAATATTATTATTAATTAGAGTACCCAGGAATTTCAAGGCTGGAGAGGTCCAGGATGGGTAATAGTGATAGTGTTCCATTCTATCATCTTTCTGGAATAAGAAACATCTCTCTATACATCCTCTCCATTTATATCCAACCCCATCCTTTGCCTTAAAGTTATGTAAAATGTCTTTCTTCTACCTTCCATAATTTCTCTTTTTATCCACTGAGGCATGAAACACTAATGGACCTGAGTAGGAAAAGCAGGGTGATGGTGCCCTTGATACTTGTTTTAATCTTTCCAAGAGAGACTTCACAGGTAATTGAAGTCCAGGAAATTACAGTCTTAGGAAGTGTCTGTGCCGTGAGCAACAAAAGATAACTCCTCAGAGAGATATCAAAACAGTTGACCAACTTCTGGAACCAGTTGGCAAAGTTATGTGTAACCGCACAAGATTGCATTGCAAAGGAGAAGCTGTGAGGTCCTCTAGGAAAAATTGGAGTCTTCAAGGCTGCACTTCTACCTTCTCATTAACTCTGTTATATCTTACTTTTCATAAAACTTTCCATTGAAAGTTCCAGAAAGGGAGATGTCTCAAGAGAAGTCCTTTACTTCAGCTGCAGCTGTCAGGGATCCCTGTTGCCTGTAGACTTAGAATTTTTTAATCAGGGAAAAGAGTGTGAGACAGGAAAATATGTTACCATATGAATCTGACTTCCATGCTCTACTGAATGTCCATGGTAGCAGTTACTCGGGATTCAGTCTTTTTTTTTTTTTTTAAAGAAAACGTTTCATAATGTTTTTTCCTTTCTAATTATGAAAGGCAGATAGAATAACACCTTATATTTATATAGAACTGGTCCTTGGAAAGTGCTATAAATAATGTAATTCTTTCTTTCTCCAGAATTCCTTGTGGAAGCAACATATTTTCCTCACACCACTTTTATAGATTATATAGTCTGTCAGAAGCATTATGGGGGCCAGAACCTGGGTTTTCTTTGGACTTAAAATGAGGCATTAGGTTTCCTTTCTATTAGAAAAACAACATTTCTACGCAAAAGAAAGGGGGGAGCTTTTATGCATAGTGCTCAAGGTAATTGCCATGGGAAAGAGCTCAGTTTAAACTTCTTGCTTTTCAACATAATCAAATCATCATTTTCCCATTTTCTTACAAACTTTGTATAATCATAACATTAATAGTATAGATAGTATACAGATATACTATTAATATTAGAGTCTTGTGTTCATAGTAATGTTGTCTTGTTCTGTGAAACTCATGTGTGTCCAAGGTCACAATATATTTCTTCCTGTGGGTTGCAGTGGCTTTTAATTTTTTTCTAATTGAAATGTAATTGACATAAAACATTTTATTGGTTTCAGGTGTACAATATAATGATTCAATATTCGTATATGTTGAGAAATGATGGCCATGGTAAGTCTAGTTAACATCGGTCAACTTACATAGTAATAAAATTATTTTTTCTTGTACTGAGAACATTTAAGATCTACTTACTGTGTCTTAATACAGTAAACATTTATTTATCACTCATGTGACAGTACAGTGTGGGTTCTCCTATTCAGCCCATGATGACTATCCTCCATGTAGTGATTCAGGGACACAGAGCTCTTCCCATTTTGTGGCTTCGCTATCCTCTAGCTTAACGATTCTCAGCCAGTTCTAAGTAGAGGTCAGGAATATGCAACGCACAGGACAGATCCTGCAACAAAGGATTTTCTGGCCCAAAATGTCAGTAGTGCCAAGGCTGAGAAATACTGCCCAAGGGACACATTATCTTCTGTATCCAGCCAGCTAAACAGGGACGTGGAGGAACGGATTAAGATACAACCCCTTTGTAAATGCCTTGACCTAGAAACACTAGTCACATGATTCCCACCTAAATACAAGAGGGACTAAGAATTAGTTCTGGTGGACAGCTGCTTCCAACAACAGCTCTTTTTTGGGGGAGCAAGAATTTTTAGTGAAAAACAAGCTAACTTGTCATAAGGGTCAATGGCAAGATTTGAATTGCATATTTGCCTGGCTACTCACAACACTGTTGAAACATCGCATGAGCTAATAAAGCCAGTAATATATAAATGCAACCCCGAATTTCTCCTTGGGCTCCAGATTTTCTGTCTAATGTCTTGTTTAATATATTATTAGGTGTTACAAACAACACAAAGAGAATTTTTGGTCTTCCCACCAAAATTTTACTTCTCTCTCATCTTTCCTATCTCAGTGAATGATGACACCATGCTCCTCCCCTCCGTCCTACATCTACTTCAGTTGTTCTACAAGTCTTTGGACCTCTATCCCCAAGATCAGTGTCAGCAGGTGCTACCATGGACCACCATTTCTAGCCAGAACAACCACAATAACCTTCTAACTGGCCTCTCTGTAACCTCTCTTTTCCCACCACAGCCTGTTCATTCATATAACCAAAGTGTTCTTTATAAACTATAAAGATTATTTCATACACCTGGTGCCTGATTACTCTTTTGAGTGCCTTGGAACATGCCCCAGTGAGGATCACAGGAGACCCGTTTACTTCACTCCATTGTTCTTCTGGGGTCTACATACCCCCTCTTTACCCTCACAGTTCCCTGAATTTGATACTGGCATTGGTTTGGTGGTTTCTAGATTCACCATGGTCCCTTCTTTGTACCCTTCTAGGAACACAGCATAGTATTGTAAAATGGAGGGTCAACTTGTCAACCTGGGGAAGCTAATTTGTCCAAATCTATGAACCTCACCATAGCCCTCAAAACTCATCAGCATCTGGCCTGTGTCCCGCTCATCTCCTCTCCTGCTGTTCTCCACCTATTCATTTCACTGCAGACCCTCTAAGAGCAGCTCTTGGCCTCAGAGCCTTCATGTGCCCTTTCTCTTGGGAGCACACATGCCTAGATGCTTGCATACCCCCTCCTTCTCATCATTCCAGCCCCAGGTGTTATCTCTTCAAAAGTGAAACTCTGCTGAAATTGCTGTTACCACCCCTCCCCACCTCTCCAAACCCATATCCCACCTGCCTGTTTCAGTGTCTCCAGAACACTTACCACACAGTCTGGAGCTGATTCAAAGCACTCATGTGCTTATATACTATTTGTCTATCCCTGGCCCCAGAATGGCAGCTCCATGAGGACAAGGGCTTTGCCAGTCTTGTCCATCACTGTATCCCTAGTCCTAGAACAGTACCTGGCATGAGGAGGGATTAGTACATACACATAGTCATTGAATCTGCGAGCCAACAGGAGAATAATGGAGCCCTAGAAGAGCAGAAAGTGGCGAGTATCAGGTCTTGCTCCAGCTCTGCCATGGAGCTCGCAGGTTCGCAAATTAGTCTCACGCTCCTCTCCTGTAAACCTGTTGTCTTACCCAGGAAATGGGCTAACCACAAAGGCATCCTAGAAACACAGACTGGAGTATCCTCAGACTTAGCCAAGAATTCTCTCCAGGGTTCGCACACTGGCTGCCACTGGTGGGTCACTTTAGAAACCTTTGTGTACTTTCCCATTAGTGACTTCTTCTTCTTCTTTTTTTTAAGATCTTCTTTATCTATTTGACAGACAGAGATCACAAGTAGGCAGAGAGGCAGGCAGAGAGAGAGGGCGAAGCAGGCTCTCCACTGAGCAGAAAGCCCAGATATGGGGCTCGATCCCAGGACCCCGAGATCATGACCTGGGCTGAAGGCAGAGGCCTAACCCACTGAGCCACCCAGGCACCCCCCATTAGTGACTTCTGACCTGCTGTCCTTCCAGGCCACACACGGAATTGCCAATACTGGGGGAGTGTTGGAGGCCATTCAAGGAAAATCATTATAATTATTATTGTCCTTCCCTCTCCACACTTGACCTAACCTTTTTTAACTTCTTGTCTGGCATGTCTGGGCTGCCCTCTCACCTTCTCTAATGGCCAAGACTGTGCTGTGCTTTTGAAAAATGTCATGGTCCCTAAAACAGATCCTCAGCCTGATGCATCCTTGGAAGGTCCCCTGGGCTGGCCACCTGGCTGCTTCCTGGGGCCCACGTCAGGCTGAGACACTGCTTGGGGTGCACACATAGGTAGCAGCAATCTCCCCCTCGATGTCCTCTTTCATCCCTCTGCACTGTCCTTTACAGACTGACTTCCCCATTCTTTCAACTGACAGCTATTTACTGAGCACTGAACTGGGCTTTAAAATGGATACAAGGAGAGGCGCATTTACTGTGAAGTTGATAAGTCTTAAGCTTGCGAGACCTATGGTCACATGGGTTTTGCAAAATTGGCAGTAGTGAAATATTTTAACTGAAATCAGTTCACACTATCCTTCTGCTCTGACTTCCCCTTCACTCCACTAACCCCTGTGTAGGGTTGCCACAGCATTTTTGGAATTCTGCTGACGTGAAGGTGAGTCGGAGATACATTTGGTTTGGATTTAATGGGATATATTTTTATGGTTCACAGTCACGGCTGCATATAATAGTTACGTTACTGCTATTCAGCTCCATGTAGGATTGCTTTTAAGAAATACTCCGGGAACCCATGACGCCAACCCACCCAGTGTCATGATAGGAAGACACACAGCCAGATGTCCTACGGCGACATAAATGCGTTATGCGGAATCTGGGAATACCTGGGAAATGGAGGATCACCCACGTTTGAGATTACGAAGGCAGAACCTGGTCTGTGGGAATTCCTCCAGTCATTAGACATCTAAAATCGCATACAGGGATTTCAATTCTCACAGACATTTAGTAAAAAAGGAAGTTCTGTCTGTATGCGGGGCACCAACTCTGACAGAAGTAGTACTATAAACAGAAAATATGTCCTTGTGTGAGTTGTTTATACATCCCAACTATTACATTAAAAATTTTTTAAAATGGTTTTGATCAACCATGTTAGAGGAAAGACTTCATTATCCTTCTATTGTTTTTTCTATAAAATTATTGTCGTATAAAGAGGGGATCATATAAAGAGTATGGAGTCAAAAAGGTGTGGGGAAAACAGTATTATTGAGGTATGTCAAGCAGTTATTTCATAGAAACAGTAGGCTGTTGGGGGTTGGAGGGTTGTGATGTTTGTAGTGTTTGTCAGTATTTAAAATTTGTAAATTTATTTCTATTTCTATCCTTAATCTGAATAATATTTGATTTTCTTAAATGCTCCCACAGTTGTTAAGCTAGCTGGGTCGTCTCCTGGATACAGGACCAAAGGAGGTGCTTCTTATTCTTAAGGAGCTTCCAATAGACCTAAAAATAATTCCCAGTAAATTGGACTCCTAACAATCATATTTTTGAGGGAAACAAAGGGGCTAAATTGTGGTATGTGTTACAGGTCAAATTTGGCTACTCTCCTCTTTCCCTTTGGCCTTTGCCATCAAGAGGAAAGCCAGGAAGCATGACAGGGCTAAGCTTTACTTTTGACTCAA
Source organism: Lontra canadensis (assembly GCF_010015895.1). Classification (NCBI taxonomy): domain Eukaryota; kingdom Metazoa; phylum Chordata; class Mammalia; order Carnivora; family Mustelidae; genus Lontra; species Lontra canadensis. The sequence continues at coordinate 7,312,223 of NW_022631045.1, forward strand.
GTGTCCTAAGAAGGGAGCTCCTTGTCTTCTAGGGTCAGTCACTCTGAGGGCTGAGGCCAGCAAGTTGGTCCCTGGCAGTCTCCAAATGCAGTCACGTCATAGTGTCAATGAATATTCTCTCTGGAAGCCTGCATCTTTTCTTCCTTCCGTGTTTAGACCACAATGATTATTCAACTGATTTCCAATCCTTCAGTGAATGTTTGACTTGGGGAGCCACTTACGGCAGAATTGGAACTACAAATTGGGTACGAGGCTGCCCAGCCCTACCCTTCAAGCCTACACAGAGCTATTTGCAAAAGATCCCTGCAATGAAGCCAGCTCACCAATCAACTGCCAACTGTGGTTACCATTTCATAAAAGAAAGCAAAGCACATCATGGCTTTCCTACAAAAATTAACCAGAAATGTAAAGGGATTAGAATCTGAACAGTATGTGAAGCAGCCAACAATTAATCATTTACTACAGGGTGGGTGACCTTTTCATTGAAGGTAACAGGTATAATTAAACAGCCTCTTGCTGAGTGGGTGTTGAAACTGAAATTCTCGAGGCCTGACTCATGGCTTTCTACCTGGTTCCTGGCTTCTTCCCTGGCTTCTTCAGACTTGGTTGGGAGGCAGGTTGCCTCCAATAACAAACTCTGGGAAATCCCAGCCTCGGGCCTGCCTCTGAAAACACTGCTGGCGTTTTCCTTTGTCATTTAAAGTTTGTTTGTGTGCTGGGCCAGGAGAAGCCAGCAAGCAGGTACTTGAACTGGGTGGAATGAAAGCCTAGGGATCCAATAGCGCCCTAGACCCATTGCCAAGGCCAAGGGAGGGACAGAGGTCTAATCACAGAAAGTGGCTGCAGCTGCACTCCAAAGCTGTCATTATTGTCTTGCTGGAACCCCTGAAACCTTGTTTATTTCCTGTTTCAAACTTCCAGAGATGTACCACGCAGGACAGTTAGGAAGGGCAGTAAAACCACAACCCAGGGAGGTGGGCTAGCCTTTTGTGTTTCATTTGGGTGGTGCCATATTCGAGATTAGAAAGTCCAAATCCAGCCTGGCCTGGCAACCTCCTTTTGATCCCTGCCTCCAGGACACCCTGCCCCCACATCTCCCCACTCCTGGCCTTCCCTCCCACCCCATGAAACCAGAAACTTAGAAATGATCAAACTGATGACGCTTAGTTCGGAGTCAATGTTTTTCTTAAGTCTGACATCCTCAGAATCTGATGGGGGAGGAGAAGGAAGTGAAACTGTATAGCCTAAATAATTTGTAGTTAAAGCTGAGATTTATGAGGGGAATTACTGCACAGAGCGTGGTTTTGCATGTCTTTGGACCTGGGAGCCAGATTCTCCCCTTTGACTGCCCAGATGTGTCTCTCGTGTCTCTGTGGCACGACCCTTCCAGGGTGAGGGAAAGCTACAAGTGTCCCACAGGCCGGGGGGCCTGGGTCCTGAGAGCCCAAGGAGAATAGCCACGCTGGTGTGTGCGGTAATTAGCAAGTGGCTCCTGAAGATGAAAAAGAAAGACTTTGTGGTGGCAGGGGAGGAAACAGAAGGAAGGAAAGAAGGAACCACAGACTGTGAGAAACACTCCCAGGGAGACAAGGCCTGGGGAATGCAGGATGCGACTTAGACCTTTGGATCTTGTCTGCCGCTGCCCCTTTGACCAAGAGGCAGGCATTCCAGTGGGAACATTTTCCGAGCCACAAGTTGGAGTCAGATTCTACTTAGGTCAGGCCCTGCTAAAATTCATTTTGAGTAGTTTGAAGACTAGAGCAGAAGAAAACTGAAATTCTAGCATCCTTACACACACACACACACACACTGCTTTATGAAGTTACAGGGCAAAGTGAATTAATATAACACACTTAAAACAGAACCTAACACACAGTAGATGCTCTAGAAACATTATTTGATTTGCTGCTTTAACTATGAACAACTATTATTACTATTACTGTGTTGTGACATTGCTTTCAAAGAACATGTAAGTAGGAAATCCCACCCATATTCTTGGTTTTCTCAGTAAGCACACACAAGCTGGCAAAGCAATGAGCTATAGGAGTTGGTGTACCCGGTGGAGGGTAGAGGGGCAGCTGTGGGAAGGGAGGTCAGTGGGAGGCACGCTGAACAGGGGACTAAGCCTAACAGACTGCTCACGTAAAGTGCCTAAGTCCCCACTGTAGGGGAAAGAGAGAGAGGTCAGGATCTGAACCTCACCTGTGAATCATCTAGCTGTGAAAATTACGGAGTACCTCTGGGCCACTGGTTCGTCTTTTACTAATGGATGGGATTAAACCACCATCCAGGGGAGGAGCAGAAGGTTAAGCCACTGCGTGGGGATCAGATGGCTTCTGCCTCTCGCAGTACTGAGAGGGTTATAGTACCTGAAGTTTGTAACAGAGCAAGAGTCATTAGGAAAGAAAGGCAAAATCCACACTGTGGAATGACAGCAAACCAATCTACTCAACACATACAATCGGTTACAATTCATATCCACACCAAATCAGAGGTAAATGATCCTTTGGGCTTTTCTGTCCTCTCTCTGTAAAGGATCTCAGGACTTTATCCAGGTGGGCCTAACCTAAAGGAACACCTGACCTGGTCCTGTCCTGACACCAGGTCAGGGATTAAATTTTTCCTTTTCCTGCCCAGATCCTTTTAGGACTTCCTCCTTGTGTATTCCTTGGCTAGTTGTGGTCTCTGGTCTGCCCCCAAGGGCCCCACCAGTATCCAGCCCATGTTGGTCTGCCTGGAGCCATCTCTTCCATCTAGGACGAGTTTCCAATTACAGCCAATTCTCACTGCTTTTAGTTCAAGATTTAAGAATCATCACCTTTATCATTATAACCATTGCAGGTCCCAAACTCATTTTTTCTCAGTAAAATGGGAATAATATCATAGAGTTGTTAAAAATGGCATTTTTTTATTCAGTTAGCACAATGTTTGCCACCTGTATGTAAAAATATTTTAATGTTATTTACAATCATCACCATCGTCATCTTCATAACTCAATCGTGCTACTCTTTAAATCAGCTCCCAGAGATGCCCTTCAAAATCACCTCTAACAGTTTCCCTTTACACCAGAAGTTGGTTTTATGAATCACCCTGATGTCTGGCAAGGATAAGACAACTTTCAAGTGGAGGGTTACAAAGAAAACAAAACGAAAACAAAAAACAAATTCCCCAATGATGCAAAACTCATTTACTTTACGACTACTTCCTCTGTTCCACTTGAAACCTACTCAAGCGTAGTCTCATTGTTGAATAATTTAAATGCCACTCAGGTAGGAGACTTTAGGGAGTTAACTTATCTCCCAGGGGCCAGCTAGCATATTTATCTTAAATTCGTGATGGAACTAACACAGTCTCATTGTAACATGTTACCATTCTAGTCCTCTTGAGAGCTATTTAAATGCCATGTTTAGGCAGCACGGAGAGGCCCAGATTCAGTTCAGGGGAGGAGGTGGATACTGGTAGAAATCAAGGGCCTTCTGTGGACTGGGTATCCTCAGAGCTAGTTTGTAGATAGGTTACTGCTGGGATCGTGACACCTGGGATTAAATCTCAGACCAGCACACAACAACGCAAAAAAAGGGACAAGCCATTCAGTTGTAATGTAACTGGCCTGGCATGAGGTGGCCTGGATGGCATCTTGCACCGGAGAGAGACCCTGTGCTCCCAGACGGGAGCACTCCTCCGTCTACGGGAAGAAGGGCATTAAGCCCAAGGAGGAGGATTTCCCGGATGTTGCACTGGTCTGCTCGACATCTCCCCTGAGATTAGGCAATTAGCTTTGTTTTGATTCTGCGATCACTGAGAAACCTTCTAATTCTTCCTTCAGTCACCCCAGACACCTTAATTCCCAAAAGGGATGCCCTGGATTATGGGAATGAATATTTCAGTTACTGGAATGGCAGCGGCCATCTTTGTGTAGGAATACATTTGTTTTGCAGCCTTAGACATCCATCGTCCATGAGTTTAGCCTGCTGCAGCCCCTCCAGAACTAGTCAGCTCCGGGCAGACTCGCAAAATAGAGATTCGGCATCAGAAAGCTAAGAATCGAACACTCAGTCAGTCAATGCTTCCTTAGGTTTTGTTGTGCCTCAGCGTCCTCCTCTGTAAAGCAGGGGAAAACAAGGGTGCCTGTTTTGTATGGTGGTTGTGAGGACTCGTGATTTAGTAGATGTAGATTATTTGTATGAATGTGTGTATATGAAATGATTTTACATGTGGAAGAACTCAGAATGGTGTCTGTTATTCATGGCGACCCCATGAGACACTCCCCACCCCGAATACCCTGTAAGAAGCAGCCACCTGATGTCACCCTGCCTTAGACTTTCTTACATGGCCCTCAGAGTACTTAACTCCTCCAGCTGCTGAAAACTAGAGACTTCAAATAAAAGCTACATACAACACGCCCTCATGGGCGTGTGACCTGTGCAGTCACCTGGGGCCTGCTCTTAGTTTAATGCTGGGCTCCTGCCATCTTGAAGTTCTTAGTAATTTTTCACAAAGGAGCCCCACATTTTTATTTTGCACCGGGCCCTCCAAATTATGTAGCTGATCCTATCTCCCTAGGACCAAGGTCTAGCCAAGCGGCCTTGGGAAGGCTATTCCCTTTCCAGATGGCAGTACTCTGGTTCTGTGGATGTTGTGGAGACAATGATGAGAGAAAGGGGATGAACCCAGCCACAGACCCAGGCTTGCCAGTGAGCAGAGTGAAGCCTTCTAGAATGTGTAGCCATGTGTCCTGGATGCTAGCAATAAATTCTTTCTCATGGGTCTCCATAGACTCAAAGAAAATCAAAGAAACTCTGGATGTGCTTCCCATCCCTCTCAGTTCCCCCAAATAACAAACATACTTGGTAATTCAGAGTGGAATGATTTGAATTACTCAGAGATAGCACAGAGAGTACCAGGAGGAGTAGTACCTGGTCACAGCTGAGAAACTGAGAGCACAGTCCTTTGGGCTGGAGCATCCCAGGGGAGACTGTTGCAGGGGAGGGGGGCAATAGGACCGCTTCAGACAAGCAGCCGAAGCCAGGCAACCTCCCAGGGGACATCCGTGTCAACCACAGGAGCGCTATCTGGCCTCCAGCAGTGTGCCCCCATGGGCTGGGACCCTGCACTGGCGTTCATGCAAGACATTGCCTACTCGGGTGGGATTCCCACTAAATTCAGGAATGGGAGTTAGAGGCAGAGGGGTTTGAAGCCACTGTTAGAAACTGTTCCCTCTTTGAGTTTCTAAGTCGAAGGGAGTGGCCCAAGGAGAAAGGATTCTACAAATTCTCAGTCTCACCATTCTGGTATGTATGTACTTTGTTCATTCGATAGTCTGACTTTGACACTGGAAGACGGGACTTGGTAGCCGTAAAATCACTTTTCCATGACCAGGTTCATTCCTACCATCTTCTCACTCTGCATCTGTGACCCTGAAGTGATGATGGAATTTACCAAGAGTCACCAGCAACACAGATGGATGGATGAGCTTTTTGAAATGCTGCCTCGGATCCCCTTTTAGAGAAATCCATCTAAATATCCCATTCCCAATAATTCCTTTCCTTTGAACACTTTGGTTCACTCTGTTCTGATTTTAGAATCTAGAAATGCAGCGCAAGATATTTCTAAGCTGGGAACTTGCCATCCTGTTGCAGGAGTGCAGCAGCAACCCCAGAGGGAAATTTTTCAAGGCTGCAGAGAAAACAAGGGCTGGAAAAATGTTTGTTTATTGCCAACTCTCCCCACAGCCACTTACATAAGAGCTCATGCTGAGACAGGCTGTCCTGCCCAGACCCCAGATCAAGAGTGACGCTCCTTGGGACCACGACAGAAACAATGTGGGAACCACACAGCCACGGCCCGAGACGCAGTCCAGGAAGGAAAACCAAGTGCTGTGTAGCGATTAGCCCTTTCACAATGGCGCGATGGTTTCCTGGGGTGTGTTCAAGCTTGCCTGTTGGGGCACGGTCTGCAGGAGGGGAAAGGCTCTGCGAGTGAGATATGGCTGAAGAATGGGTCCTCGCTTTCCCATTTGGGAGATAAAACAATGCACAAAACTGCGTGCGCTGGAGGGCAGAGTCAAAAGTTCAGCTATCTTCTGACCTCCCAGACCCATTCTGACTTCCAAGCTACATAAATAAACACTATATCCAAAGCTGGGAGCATTTCAAAAGCGTGGACAAAATTGTATAGATTTTGTTCAGCTGTTTACTGCACTATATGTATATTTTTTCTTCACAAAACAAACATGAAAAAGAATGAAGTCTGCCAGGAAAAAAAATGCAAAAGCCTTTTACGGCCTGCCTTCCCCTGTGCTGTTACTGAAAAGCAGATGTGAAGGGCAGGGACGTGGGCCTGTAATCAGTCTCGTGAGGCAGCCCTAAAGCAGTCTAAACTATTCTCGACAGCCTCCCTCTCTCCGAGACGCCATGGCCTCTTTGTGTAGACTGTTCCAGGCTTTCCGTGAATATCAAAAAAACATTTCCCATATGTTTTAACTTAACTTCTGGTTTAAACATGGGCCCATTCATCCTGTTCTTTCCTTAACAGCCTTCGTGAGTAATTGTCCGCTTACTTTGCTGCTTGCCGTTCATACCTGGGTGTACGTTTTTCCTACACCAGACACACCTAACTCAGCGTCTGTCGTCACGAGTAAGGCTGCTGCTTGTGGCATTGGAATGACGAGTGGAAATTAGCACAACCTCACACACGAAGGAGATATGCAGTCAGCATTTTGCTGATGGAGTCATCTCTCTCTTTCTCTCCTTACTTCTGCTACTTTTTCCGCTTCTCTCCCCTCCCCCCTTTTTCTTTTTTTTTCTTCTCTCTCTGCTGCCAAAACATTGTGCTTGCCAGCGAATCTGCTGAGTATTCTCTAAATCTCCGATTTACACCAAACAAGTAACACCATGTCCACAAAAAAGAAAAACACTCATTTTGAGACCCCAACTTTGGCCTGAAACTGTGTGAGTTTGGAGTCATAATTTATTTTAACCAAGCTGAGGTCCAAAAGGAGCAAAGGTAGCGGGACCCCATGCGACACCTGTGGATTCCATCCCACTGGACCTCACACAAAAGAATCTTTCTCACTTGCATGATTTCCTGTCCTTTCTTTCTCCTGACTCTTCCCCAAATCATCATGGACAGGCTGAACTCTGAAACTAATGGTTTCTGATTTGTAGTCCACTTTTCAGCATCTCTAGGAAAGAGCAAGGCTGAGAGAGGCCCTAAATTATTCAGGACTCATCGGCTACAAATGGAAGAAACACATCTTAAACCAACTTAAGCCTAAAAGGGAAATTTATTTGTTCATATAACCAAAACATTAAAAAAGAAAAAAAAGAGAGATGATTGGATTGAGGGATATCCTCAGGACTCTTATTCTCTCTCTTTTTTGCTCTTGCTTGATGCCATTTTCCCAGACTAGATCCTCTATGGAAGTGGCCATGGTCAAAGGTCACCTCCTCATAGACCATGACCTGAGCACATAGGAGTTTCCCCTGCTTCCCTCCCATGGGCTGGGAAAAAAAAATCCAAGATTAGATGTTGACTGGCCCATTCACCAAGGCTAAACACATAAGGTATGTGATCAGCTCTCCTAGGCATGTCTCCCACATGGCCAGGAAGACAGGCTACATCTGTTATCGAAAGCAGGGGGTGGAAATTTCTAGGTAGATTAAACAGCAGGTAAGATAGCATCTGAGGAAAAGAGAGCTCTGTGAAGCCTCCAGGTCTGAGGGCAGATGACTCTTCCCTATCCTTGCAGCCTCATATGTGAGAGTTAAATATGACATATGGTCTAGGGATTCTCGGACACTTTACATGAAGATATAACAACAGTCAACATCCTGCCATTCCAACAGTGAAAAGATGGGGACATTTTGTCTGATTTTCCTACCAACCCCAAGAAGTAATTAGAGATGAAATTTCAGATTCACAAAAAATTGTAGCCTCAGAGAACTGGAGAAGATCTAAGAGAATCTAGATGATTTCCCATCTCTGGCCAGAGCTTTACAAAGTAGGCTGATGATGGGTGGCAAAAGATCTTGTAGAGGGTCTTGCATTTGGTGGGAGGCTGGACAAAGAAACTCTTAAATGTCCTTTAGTCTGTGAGAGCTGTGAGTCTATGAAGCCATCCCAACTAGAAATTGGTTGATTTTTTCCTTAAATCCTTCAGGACATTTTCTCACACCCCCACTCTTACTGATTTGACTGATCAGCAAAGCTTATTGTAGGGAATTCCATCTTGATGTCTCATATAAATATCCACCCTGGAAAAGTAAACCCATAACCTTTAAGCCTGGGAATTTTCAGTTCCTTAGAAACTAGTAACTCTTGCCTTGGTCCTCATCCCATGTAGCCAACATTTATAAGCCTCCTTTTCTATAAATTTTGGCATTTTTAATTCCTTTTCTTTGTGTCTTGACTATATTAACCAGATCACAGCTGAGAAGAAATCCCTGAGGTTGAATACAGAGATCTAGAATATCTTCAAACTAGCTTTTTCTGGTTATAGAGAATTAGAGAAGTCAAGAAAGCAAGAAAAAGAGTTGATCTTTGTTCTCATTTTCCTATCCCCTTCCTGTGATAGGCAGAAAAATAACCCCCAAAGATATTCATGTCCTAATCCCTGGAAACAGTGAATATATTATGTTATGTGACAAAGAGAAGTTCTGGCTGCCTTTAAGCCTGCTTGAAGATAGGAAGATTACCCAGGGGAGCCCAGTGTAATTCCAAGGGTCCTTCGAAGTAGAAGAAGGAGGCAGGAGAGGAAGTGGGGTGAGGCAGTGTGACACATTGCTGGCTTGGAAGACAGGAGAAGGGAGCTATAAGCCAAGGAATTGAGGCAGCTTCTAGCAACTGTAAAGACAAGGAAGCAGATTCTTCTCTGGAAGCTCCAGACAGGAAGGAAGCCCTGCAAACATTTAGATTTTGGTCCCATTAGACCCCTGTTGGACTTCTGAACTGTAGAACAGCAAGATACTAAATTTGGGCTGTCTAAGCCACTAAATTTGGGCATGTTGTTACAGCCACAATAAGGAACTAACACATTTCCTATTTCTTTCACATGTGTCCTGAAGTGTTATGTTCTTTAGGATTCCAAGTGCCGGACTACAGCAAGGCAAGATAGTTCAGCAGAACATCTTTGTTCATATTCAAGGAGAGCAGGCTTGGCTATGACTTTACTTCTGACTTTGGGTAAATCAGTTTCTCTAGTCCTCAGTTTCCACATCTATAAAATAAGGTAGTTTTATTAAACAGCCTCAAGAGCCTCTCTCCCTTGAAGTTCAGAGATTCGATGTCCTTGACCTTTTCTTAATGGTGTCGAGTGTTCTGCAACCCCCTGCCCAACACTCCCCTCACCCTCCTTACCTCCCTCTCACCCTCATCACAGCTCACAGCAGAACATTTGATAAGAAGAGAAGGTCCATGGCTCTTTTGGGTCCTACCCCACAGTGGATGAATGCAGAAGTGGTCATAGTAGGCATAGCAGCTACCCAGTTTCCTACCTGTACTCGGGCAGAAAATATCTGGTGCCAATAACCACCGTGGGGGCTAATGTGCTAGATAATTCCTAAACCCAGCTGATGACAGAGGTCCACCTGAAGGAGGGAAAACTCTGTTAGCCTCCAAGGAGACGTGAGCTTTTGGTAAGGATGTTCAGTGCCTCAGTAGTGGAAAGAAGTAAGGCCTGGAGTGAGCTAGGCATGGTGAATAGACCAGGCTGATAGAAAAGAAGTTTTTGCAGTGGACCTAAAGTCAGAGTGACATATTAAAACCAGATGGTGGGGGACCTTGAGAAATTCTAGGACGAGGATGCGAAGACTGAGGGACCCCCTTAAGACTGCACTGCATTTTGTGCCCTGTCGTATCACAAAGCTCACTTAGTAGAGCCCCAGACATATAATAGATGCTGAACACAACAGGTGCTTAGTATCTGTTGAATGAATAAGTGAAGCATAAATATTTTTTTGAAGAGGACGTTGCCATAACCCGAGATGAATTTAAGGAAGGTAAGTGGGACCTCAGTGTGCAACATGGATCGGAGGGGTCAGGATGGACTGTCTGGATAGCAGTCAAGAGTCTGCCAAACTAAATGAGACGTAAGGGTCAAGCTGGGCCATTGGGCAGTGTGAACTGAAGGGAAGAGACCTGTGTGCCATTCAAACTTTCTCTAAACCAGTCCAGCTGGGAGGATGTCATTTTCATTCATGCAGATCTCCAAGGAAGGAGCCCCCCTCCACCAAACCTCATGAATAAGAACAATGCAATAGCCCAGACAGGCCATCACAAACCGAACAACTTCCTCAGGCAGCAACCTAAGCGTCTATATCCCGCATCTTATTTTTGGTGGAAATGACCACTAATCTCTGCAGAATTATTCTCCCTGTAATCGAAGCCGGCGCTTAGTTCACCCTTTCCTTCCCTTGACTCAGCCACTCTGATTCCCCTAACCACTTTCTAAGGCCCATTCACCGAGTCTTCTGGTTACTTGTGTTCTTCTCCTCTGACTCCTTTCCAATCTCCCTCTCCCTGAAGGCATTTACCTGAATCAGAAGACCAGTTTTGCTCCAGCCACATTCATCTCACAGGCCTGCTTTTTCTCTAAGCAGTTGGCAGGGAGCACAGCTCTGCTCCAGGAGGGGGACCTGGCCTCGTGGGAGCATTGCAGTTATGTCTCAAGCCCAGCCGGCCAAGGATGCAGACTTTCCTGGCCTAGGGGAGCCCCCCCCAGAAATCAACAAGAAGCCCACCTCCAGACAGCGTCTGGCCTCAGATCCCAGAGGAACTCACCGTCATCTTCCTCTTCATCATCCTCTTTAAGCTTTCCTATCTTTGTATCAGGCAAAGCCCATGCCGGCAAGGACAGAAGGGTAATTGATGGCCTTAAAGGGATATCAAAGTGCTATTGAGCAAAACCACAACTCAACAGCCTCGCAGGTGCTTCCTGCAACGGGGAGGGAAAAAAGTGTCTTTAGAAAGCCCTAAATAACTCTAGGCAGGGATGTCAACTTGACAAATGACTCTCAAGAAATAGCCCCGTTGTTCTCTGGTGTGTGATTCATCCCAGGCGGTGCTGGTGTGGGGGGCAAGGCCCAGCCGTGAGTCCCACAGTTGTCACTTGGGGCCGCTCTTCAGCTTGCTTCTCAGGGGAGCTAAGAAGGCACTGTATTGGGTCCCTGGGCCCAGGTCCTTCTGACCTTGTTCTCCAGCGGTTTTATTCCATGAATCCTGGATTTGTGCTGATTTGGAGCAAGCTGCTTTAAGTGGAGGGCAGGCACCACGGAGAGTCTCACTCTCTCTGAGCATTGCGAGGTTTCCCTCCCTTTGATGTTAGCTCCCAGTGCTTCTGGCAATCATAGCAACAAAGACAGGGGCCTCCTCAGGACAGAGACCCCCTTTCATCTCCATGTTCTCAGTTCCTCAAAGAATTGGCTTAAGTGCTTGTCAAATGGTGGACTGAACAAGTGAAAATATCCCAAGTCCAAGAGTCAGGATAGCTAGTTTCTGATCTTGATTCTGACAACAAGTAGCTGGGACTTTGGTCATGTGCTCAAGTTCTCTGTTCCTTCTTATCCTTGTATGTGAAATGAGATGGCAAGCTCTCAAATTCCCTCAAACTCAGACCAGGAGGTCAGAGAAGCCTGCAGGGGCTGGCTAGAGTTTATACTGGGCTTAGGGGAACAAAAAATTCTAATTCACCATTACAATTAACACCAGTTTTTCTGCATACCCAGCAGCAGTGGTAAACAAAAGCACATTGAAAACCCAGGAAAAAGGTGCATAATAATTTCAATTAGTAGGTAGGCCTGGAGGTCCTCTCCAGTGACACTAGATGTAGGTATTGTGAATAGCGAGTGGGCTAGCATGGAGCCACGGACCCACACCTGACATAAATACAGCCCTATCATTTGCCCCAAGTTTATTAGGTGCTCTTCACCGAGGTGTCCCAGCCACCAGACTATGATATGTGTATTCTTTGGCTTATAGTGTTTCTTCTGTGAAACAGCACAGCAAATACATTGCCCAAGGAGGCTATCCTACCAGCAGAGGCGATTTTGTATGTGAGTTACCAAGAGAAGGCTATACAAGATGGGATGTGTGGTTTGTAATGAATCATGGGTATGTTCTAAGGAGACTGGCCAATGTGTCCCAACAGGGGGCCCATTACTCAAAGTGATCATATGATTAATTTCCCCATGGTGGTGGATATGCTCTGGGTTTGAATGTCCTTGGTTTTCATCAATGGAAGCGTTGTTGGTGTCAACAGAAAGCAAGACAAATGTTTTTGAAATCAAGGTCTGGTGGGTGCCTGAGTATGTGCCCTCCTCTGAAGACGGTTGTAATCTTGAGACTGAAGAATTGAGTGAATTGTCTTTTTTATGGAAGGACATTTTAACAACTGTAATGAAGGGTCACAAAAGTTTTCCAAAGTTTTAACAACCCCAGTTTCCCCTCAGGGAATCATTGCAGGTTCTTTTCGACAGATCACTGATGCCCCGTGATCAACCGAGGTTCCTTATGCTGGAGAAGTCAGTTAGTGAGGATTCCAACTTGCCCTTTAACTTCCCGTGCCTTTGGGGAAAGCATCTAGTTACTTTCACACCTTGGCTTGTCTTGGCTTGGCTCGGCTTGGCTTGAGCAGGTGCTATGATCTGACTATGTACTCCACTCCCCCCGCAAATTCATATGTTGAAATCCTGACTTCCAAAGATGCTGGTATTAAAAGGTGGGGCCTTCGGGGCTGCTTTCGGGGCTGCTTAAGTCACGAAAGGGGAGCCTTCATGAATGGCATTAGTGTTCTTATGAAAGAAACCCAACACTCCTTAGCCCCTTCCACCAAGTGAGAATACAATGAGAAGTCTGTGACCCAGAAGAAGGCCTTCACTAGAACCTAACCATGCTGGCACCCTAATCTCAGACTCCAGACTCCAGAACTACGAGCAGTAAATGTTTGTTGTTTATAAGGCACCCAGTCTGTGGTATTTTTCATAGCAGCCTGAACAGACCAAAATAGTGGGTCTGACAGGAAGGGGTTTTATTTAAGCTGTGGATCTTTGCCAGAGTCTGGTATCCTCTGGAGGATGGACAGACCTTCCCACTGCAGAGTTAGACAAATAAAGGGAAAAAGAGATACTCTTGCTCCAAGACCTCAACACCTGCCCACATACAAACACAAAGACACACGCATGCACACGTGCGTGCCCATCACTTGTTAGCCTGTGAGCCCGCTTGAGTTCATTAACCTCCCTGAGCCTTGGTTTATTTGTTTATAAAATGAGGAAAAGAAAAGGACCAAATCATAGTTGTGTTTCAAGAATTAATGGGAAAAAGAGATACAGAAAGCACTTACTTAGCACAAAGCCTGGAATATTCTAAGTGCTCAATAGATGAGAGATGATTGTGATAATGACAACAATGAAATCCCCTCCTTCCTGACAGAGAACTTTCAGCTCCTTGGCACTCTACGGAAAGTCAGAGCTGACTCCACTTGGAGTTTCCGTGAGGTTCACCATGAGGCAGAGGTACAAGGTAAGTTATGGGCTTTTCTTATCTATTACTACAAATAAGAATTCCTGGAAGAGAGACCATCTGCAGTTGTCTGGGTTTGAGGGGATTTGCCTTCTCGCTTTATAAATGAGGATGCAAAGGCCCAGAGACCTGGAGAAAGTGGCCTGAGTTACTAAGACCAGAAATCAGCTATCATGACTCTTGGTCCTTGGATCTTTTCACTTACCCATTTGACATTTGATAAGTATTTAAACAAGCCAGTTCTTCGAGGAACTGGGAGAGGACTAGAGTCCCTGCCCTCAGAGGTCTTTGTTGCTAAGATAGCAAGAAACATTGGGAGCTAACATCACAGGGAGAGAGGCCTCTGGATGCTCAGAGAGCATGTCTCCCATGGTTCCCATCCTTGACTGAATGCAGCTCAAACCAACTCAGCACAAATCCAGAAATCCGTGTGCTGGGTGCATAGCACTGAGCCAAGACATCCGTGTTGAGGACTCTGCTTCGGGTCTTCAGTCCTTCTGAGTCCCCCTCTCTCTCTGGTTGAAACTTGAACAGTTTCGCTCCATCCAGTAGCCATAAAGACTTCATTTGCAAAGGACCAATAATTTCATAGTCTTAAAAAAGAGCCAGTGTTTACCAAACACCCTCTCACTCATGTCCATATGAGGTGAAACAAGAGAAAGGCTCCAATGTCTGTTATCTGAAACTCACAGCGTACAATCAATTTACTAAAACAAACACCCGCTGCAGAGACACAGCATCCACCACCACATGAGACGTGGGACTTTTCACATCCAGAGCCTCAGAAGGCATGAATGTCATGTTAAAGGTGGTATGTGCGGTTTGGGGGTCACCCCGGACTCAAACGTGAGCACTCGGAGCACAGGGATTTTCTTTGGGCTTGTTCACTGCTGCATCTCCAGAGTCTTGACTAGCACCCAGACATCATGGCCAATAAATGAATTAATAAATGAAGCAAGGATGAACAATGGAGTCAAAAAACCGTCTAGTGACTTTGGACAAATTACTTGCCTTCTCTGTCTGCACCCAGATTCCTCATCTGGAAAAGGATTATAATTGTCATGAGGATTATTGGTTTCATTGTATAAATCTCCTTAAAACAGTGTTGAACATGGGCGCCTAGGTGGTTCAGTCAGTTAAGCGTCTGCCTTCAGCCCAGGTCATGATCCCAGGGTCCTGAGATCGAGCCCTGCCTCAGGCTCCTTGCTTAGTGAAGAGTCTGTTGTCCTTCTCCCTCTGTCCCTCCCTGCATTTGTGCGCACACACTCACTCACTCTCTCTCTCAAATAAATAAATAAAAATCTTTAAAAAAACCAGTGCTGAATAATGTTAAATATTTTTGAGTATAGATCTTCCCATTGATTTTACTTTTTCTTTGTCCTCACAGGGGATTGGTACATAATCAGGAATTTAACAGATATATCTAAAATTTATTTTGGTCAAGTAACCATATTAGAAAAGTTCTGAAAGTTTTCTTGGCTGCTGTTATCTGTTTTTGTTTCGTTAGACTTCATTAGATTTCGTTAGATGTTCAGATGTTCAGATGTTGAAAAGGTCAGACGTTCATCAGTGCTTGGTTTTATTCCCATTATTTTATATAAAGTGTGACTTTTGCATACAGACTCTAGGTCTAGAGCCAAGTCACATTTCCATTCTTTTCTTGGGTTGACCCTCTTCCGACAAAACTGGGACAAGCAACCTGCTAGACATACTGACGGTTCCCTAGTAGTAAGCCCTTCATGGGAGGAAGGCCTTGAAGAGCTTTCCAGATGGTGAGTTGACCATGCCAATCTCCTCTGGCCACTCACTTAGATCCCTCCAAAAACTTCAGCTCAATTAATAACGAAGCGCATATGGTCTGACTTCCTTCAAAAAACAAAGAAAACAACTAGCAAAATGTGTGAATACCTACCAGCTAATGTATTATGAATAACTTGCAGACATGAATTCATCGAATCTTATGAAATAGGAGTAAAAGCAAGTGGCATCGTATTTATTAAAGTTTATTAAAGAGAAAAACAGAAAAAGTCCTTGAGAACCAGAAATGGAATCCAGCCCCCACCTCCTGGATCCACACTTAAATAACAGCACACCCACCCGAAGTTCTCTATAAAAAGCCAGTGCATTGAGTAAACAGTCGTTCCCATATCCAGCTGCTGAATGTTGATCTGGCCTAGAACATTGTATTAGTAATGGCAAATATTTGCACACAAAGAAATATAGCAGAAATAGTATGGATTTTGGACTCCAAAAGACTTGAACTTAAGTACCAACAGTGTGATCTTGAACAAAGTGCCTATCTGAACATCAGTGTGTCCTATACAAAATGGGGTCAAGGATGCACCCCGGCAGTGTTGCTATAGAAATGATGGATAATATCTGTAAGCTTCCAGAAGATTGCTTAGTGCATAACCCGTGCTTAATAAAGGATAATGATGACGATGATGACAACGATGATGACAACGATGATGTTGACGATGAGCTTCCCTATTCAGAAAACACACTTTCAGGTTAAGCAAACACTTTGCCTTTCCCCCAGAAATGTTAGTACTTATGAAAATGTGAGGCGCTAAGAATTTACAGCTTCTCGGAGCAGCTTTTGGGGAGGACCAATTCATCAGAACTACATTGGCTGTATTCATCTGACCATAACTTTCAATGGCCCAAGCCGACTCTTCCATCTAAAACAGTTTTCCTTTCCCATCAGCTTAAGACACACACAGACACACACACACACACTCAATTACCCCAGCAATTCATTTCTCATTTTGGTTTGGGATGGAGCCAGTTGGTAAAAGGGTTCAGAGTGTGTTTATTGCCTCTTTGTTCTCAAGAACTTTCTGGGGCCTCCTGGCAGCCCTTGGATCTTGCAGCAAGCAGCAAAGCCCTCCAGGGTTGCAAAACCCAGACAAATCCCAGGCTCTGACCATTGCCGAGGGCTGGCATAGAATGGCGGGAAGCTTCTCCCCCTCCCTCCCCAAACTCCTGCTCAGAACTCTGCGCAAACAGGGCAGAAGCCAAACATTTGGCCCCCTGGGGCTTGTTCTTACTGGTGTTGTTTTGGAGTCTGCCCAGCTGCGTCTTGCCAAGCCCCACATAGGAGCTTTCCCCTTGATACTGACTGTGAAAGACTCTGGAGTCTCTCTTGCTTGGTCTCAATAAGCAGTTATTTGGTGGAATGAGTGTCTGTGTGCGTGCATGTGTATGTATGTGTACATGTGTGTGTGTGTGCGTGTGTGTGTGTGAAGCCCATCATACCTGTCTTCATTAATGACATCATTGGTTGTAGATGCCACAGACACCCTGCTTCTGGGAGGCCCCATGGGTGCCTTTCCAAAGAAATTACCCAAATGGGACCAGTGCAAGCCCCCAGCCTGACCCCATGTAGAAGTCCTTTTCTAAGACTGGAGGGGAAAAAACTGTTCACCCCAGGCTGAGCCATCCCATTCTAGGGCCCTCCACCCCTGCCATCATTGGACTGCTTAAACACATGCTACGGTGGATGTGTTAAAAGATAATACAGCTCAGTAGTCAAGAGAACCACTGTTAACCTTCAGTCAACTAAGGTCCAAATCTGGCTTTGCCATTTTGGGGAGTTCCGTGACCTTGAGTCAAGTACATACTCTCTCTTTGCCCCAGTTTCCCCAAAGTAAAGTAAGCGTAAGGACAATAACACCTACTTTGTAGTGCCGCTGTCAAGATTAAATGAGATGGTGGGTGGAAAGGGCCTGACACATATTGATAGTAGAAAGTAGAATCAGAATGTGAATTGCTGGCAGGCTCAGTCCTCCTTAGTGTCTGGGCTTTGTTTCAGTGAGGTCCCAGCAACTCCCTCAAGAGGTTAAACATAATGAGCATGAATGAATATGGGTTTCTGTGGGAGTTGTTATGCCACTGGTACTTTTGCAGCCTTGAGAATGGTGGGATTGATCAAATAACTAATTTGAAAACATATTTTAGGTGTCAGGTGTGGTTAAGGTGTGAGTCTACAGAAATAAAAAGGCCCAGGTCACTGGCCTCAAGTTGTACCCACAGGATAGGGAGGGATGGAAGGACCTGTTCAGATATTGACAAGGGCCGGGGTGATGCGTAAGGGCAAGGGTGTTACAAAGTGGTGGAGGCATCAGTGGTTTCCTAGGAGGGGCAGCCACAGAGAAGGGTCTTGAAGAATGAATAGAGGCTTACTCAGAGGAGAAGATGAGCATGGGGATTCTGGACAGAGTGAATATGCAAGGGCACAAAAACAGCAAAGAAGATGCCATATTTGGAGAAGGGTCAGTAGTTCTCTGCAGTTGGAACGCAGCGGGAGGCAGGTATCTGACAAGATAGACTGTAGGTTAATATATTCTGCTGTAACGCTTTGGCTTAGGCCACTTGGTGAAATAAAACACTGATGGGATGTCAGCTGGCATGGCCCCCCTCAACCCTCACCGCAGAGGCAGGAAGACAGGAATGGGACCAAGAGTCAAGGCTTAACTTGATTTAAACGGTTCTTTCAGCTTTTTCTCTGCTGTGTAAACAAACATCTTCTCTAAGTGCAGTTTCTTCATCTGTAAAATGGAATCGGGGTGGGGTGACTCTTCTTCCGTTTAAAAGAACTTCATGCAAACGTCAGTTTCTCATGACCCACTGATGAAAATATTAGGGGCATTATTTGAATAGAGCGGCTGTTCAACATACCCTTCCAGAAGATCATACAAAGTGACTTTGCAGAAATCAACTTGACTCTTTGCACCTGGTAATAGACATCTTGAATGAATTTTCCCACTCTCCTCTTGGCCCTGTGTGATTTTTTCTATGTCACCCTCTGCTCCCACCTGCAAGATGATTAACTATCAAACCTAAACTATTGCTTCCACTTCTGATTCCTCTGAGAAGGGATCTCACATTACAGCTCAGAGGGAGGAAGCACTAGTCCAGCTGTAAGTACTTAACTTCCTCCAGCCAGCCATCCTTCCTTCCCATTCCACTAGGAAAAAAAAAGAAAAGAAAAGAGAAGAAAAAAGGCAGCTGAACTCTATCAGAGACTTAAGTGAAGAACCAATGGACCTATTAGGTCATCTGGCCCATCAATGAGAGTAGACTGACAGAGGAGGCTTCTTTTCCGTGCTGGTCCCGGAAAGACTTTTCTAGATTCTGTCAGCAGCAACATTCTCTCAGTGCCTAATCTGCTCTCTGCACCTTCCAAAACCACATTTTGACTTCCTGAAACCATGGCCAGCCCATGCTTCCTAAACACACTGCCTAAAAATCACCCGTCAGAACACCTTCAGGGCATTGTGGAATCCGGGTAATGACAATTCCACTCTTCACGTAAGGAGCCACAGCAAACACAAGGGTGTGTTTCATGCCCAAAAATGTTCCCCAATGGAAAAGAAAAATACATTCAGTGCCCTTATTTATGGCTGGAGATCCTGGAGCTCCTTTCTCCAAGGCAACCTCAGGAAGGCAGCCCATGTAGTCTGAAGAGTGGGAAGTGGAGGGACAGATAACCTAAGTTGCAAGCAAATACTTTAATAAATAAATAAATAAATTTATATTTTATATATGTGAATATACTTATAAATTTTGATTTTATGTATTATATAATATAGCTATAAACATAACTACAAATATATTATATATATTTATAAGTATATTTATACATATTTTATTTATCAGCAAATTCCCACTGACCCAATGGGAATTGACCAGTTTCATACTGTAACCTATTCCCTCTACCAAAAAAACAAAAAGAAAATATTTTCACACGAGAAAGTGAAAGATTCAAGAAGAACATGTTTTTTTAAACCCTTAGAGCTTGTTCTTCCTTCTTATTCCACACTTACGCAAAAACTCTTGGCTGTTTGAGTGGTTGCTTCCTGATTCATGGTTGTCCTTTCCTTTGACTCCACTAATTTATTAAATGCCCACTTTGCTCTGGGAACCCAGCATCATACAAACAATGGCATGGAGAGGTCTTTAAGAAAACAGACTCAGCCAGCCCAAAAGGGCAAAACACAATTAAAAGAATTCATTCTGACTAAGCGATTGGAGAAACAATGGTGCAATCAGTTTGTTTTCTTCCATTGACTTTTCCTTGTCTCTGATGTCAGCAGACCCAGCCCTAAACTCACTTCTTCGTAAAAGCACGTGCCCAGACCGGAGCCAGGGGAGTCGTGTGGAAAGAGAAGATGAGGCGGATGCCCTGGGTCAGTTGCACGAACCAGGAATAGCACCCACAGGCAGCAGTGGGGTCTTCAAGTGGAACAGAAGCTGCTGATGCAGAGCAGCGTGCCCATCGTGACAGTGAACCCATAAACCTCCTTCTTAAATGAAGACTTCCTGGACACCACCTTGGGAGTGCTAAGCAATGAACTCTCTGGGTCTTAGGAGGCTGAGCCATAGACTGGAGGCCATCCCCCTACTCCCTGAAGTGGGGTTGTGATCTCACTGTTGATCAACCCCCTATGCCATGTACCATCCCCTTCCCCTTTTCTACTTCCCACTACAGAGGCCACAGCTTAATGTTCTCTTTCTCTTGCAAATAGACCACAGCCAGATCATCCCACTTTGGCCACAGAAAGCAACTGGAAGATTCCTGGATGCTGCTTTCAGAATAAATTTTTCTGAGAAAAAGGAACAGTCTTGGCGAGTACAACGCTGCCATTCCCGCTTCGTGCTGCCGTGAATGTGCCACTCACGGGGACACAGCCACCTGACAACCGAGGTGGAATTCAAAGCTGGGGCTCAGCCACCATCAGAGCTGTTCTCCTCGCCACCATGTCCTACTGCCTCCTTTTAATCACTTCTTTGG
This sequence comes from Lontra canadensis, assembly GCF_010015895.1. Lineage (NCBI taxonomy): Eukaryota > Metazoa > Chordata > Mammalia > Carnivora > Mustelidae > Lontra > Lontra canadensis. The sequence goes on from NW_022631045.1 coordinate 7,332,537, forward strand.
TCCACAGAAGGAAACCAAAATGCCAGGCAGTGAGGGACAGAGAAAAATGCCCTGCGCGGGGCACCTGCAGAGAGATCTGAGCTCAAGCGCATGCTCTGTTCCGGCTGTGTGGCTTTAGGCTAGTCAGTTCACCTCTGTGAGTCTCTGTGATACTGTGATTTGTAATATGAAATACATTTGGGTTTTTGTCCCATTCCTAGTATACAGAGCACTGGAAAAATCTTGTAGTGATGGGAGACCTAAAGATATCTATTTTTATGTTAAGGAGATGACTTTAAGAAAGGTTCCAGATAATCTAAGGATGGGGGCTGGTTGCTAGGGAGCCAACCCCGTGATTAAAGGGTTAGAACTTTCAGTTCCCAGCCCCTGACCTCCAGGAGGGGAGACAGGCTAAAGATTGAGTGCAGTCACCAATGGCCAACAATTGATTAGCCAGTCATGCCTATGAATGAAGCTTCCATAAAAACTCAAAATTATGGGATTCAGAGAGCTTCTGGGTTGGTGAATGCGTGGAGGTGCAGGGAGAATGCCAGCCTGGAGAGGACAGGGGTGAAGCTTTACGCCCTTTCCCCATGCTCACCCTATGCACCTCTTCCGTCTGGCTGTTTCTGAATTACAACCTTTTATAATGAATCAGTAATCTCGTAAGTAAATGTTTTCCTGAGCTCTGCAAGCCACTCTAGCAAATTAATTGATGTTAGAAGGAAGTTACTGGAACCTCCAATTTATAGCTGTTGGTCAGAAGCACCGTTGACACAATCTAGACTTATGATTGGCAACTGAAGAACGGGGCAGTCTTGTAAGGCTGAGTCTTAAACTTACCTGTGGAATCTGATGCTATTTCCGGGGAGATAGTATTAGAATTGAATTGAATTGTAGGACACCCAGCTGGTTGGTGTGGGGAGGAAACCCATGCTGGAATTGGGTGCAGAATTAGGGTCTCATTTTTCTGATTTCTGAGAACAAACCTGGGAAACTTCTGATGTCTATTCCAGTGTTCAGTGTGGCTAAGATTCTAGAATATGGAAATACCCTCCACTTTTGCCCCCATTTCTCCTGATAAGCCACCATATTCTCAAAGTCCTGTTGAACCTACCTGCAATTCTGACCCTATGGAGGCAGCAAGATGATAACCCAAAACATTCATGGTTCCATTCGTGTTTTTGCTGGACACTAACTTACTGATGCATTGTGAATGTGAGTCCCAAGGGAGTTCTGGCGAGAACTCCAAGCACTAAGGGAAGGGCCTGAAGGCAGGTGGAATTTGTTTCCAAAGATGAGAAAGAAGTCAGAGTCCTTTCCCCACTACAAGTCAGCTGGCTGCTCTGAGCCTGGGTCTTCTTTGTAAAATCAGGACAGCACTAAAATCTCCCTTATCCTTGTTCCAGCCGTGGTTACTGTGAAATCATGCGACATAAGGCACTGGGAATTCACTTTCAAATGGATAAACCCGTCAAAAATAAATAAATAAATAAATAAATAAATAAATTTGTCATTATCTAGGGTTCAGCAATGATCAGATAGACCTAAGTAAGGAACTGATTCTATGCCTGGCATGTAAAAACTTCACCCATCTCATCACTGCAATACTGAGGCTCATTTCAAGGCAGGCGTACTCCTCAGGTCTATTGACTTTCTGGCCCATTATAGCAGGGGCTCATCCTTGACTCAAACCAACCACCAAATCCAAAGGCAACAAAACAACAACAAAGGGGCAGGGGAATGTGCAAAGGAATCTCTCTTTTCAGAGGACAGTCATTAAACACCTCCACATCACCATCCTACCGCCTTCCATCTGACTTCATGGACTGTGGTGGAATCCCATTAAAAAAAAAAAAATTCTCTGTCCTTATCAAACCACTTTTCCAGCATGGTTTGTGATTCACCTGTTTCTTTTAATAGAATGTATATTAATACAGGCACTGATGCTTGGCTCCATGGTTTCCTTACAGGGAAAAAAAAAAAAAAGTCACCATCCAAAAATCAAATTGAAATGACTTCAACTTAGGAGAGCCAGCAGAGCAGGGATTCAGTTTCTCATTCAGATCTTCTCTCTCCCTTGGTTCTCAGGGATCTCAGACCAAAATGTGCTTGAGCGTGGAGCTCCACGGGCACCTAAAGTTTTCATGCGACAGCCTACCTCCGTGGGTTGGCCTCGTTCAGTGAGACTGAGGAGGCTTTTCAGAAGCCAAAGGAAAGGTGGCTATTTTCCTCCAACAAACACTGCTCTGTATTATTTCCATTAGAAAAGCTGTGCCCAGGGAGAATATCAAAGTGATTTTGTGTTGCTGGCTTCCAATATATTTTTTTAGTTTTTTTGAAGATTTTATTTATTTATTTGAGGTAGAACAAGAGTGAGAGAGAGAGTGAGATAGACAGAGTATGAGTGGGTGGGGCAGGGGAACAGAGGAAAAGAGGGAGAAACAGGCTCCCTGCTGAGCAGGGAGCCCAATGCAGGGCTCGATTCCAGGACTCCCAGATCATGACCTGAGCCAAAGGCAGACGCTTAATTGACTGAGCCACTCAGGCGCCCTGATGGGTTCCAATATTGATCTTTTCACTCTCTCAATGGTTCCCATCCAAAAAATAATCTGACTGCTCAGAGTATGTTGTTTGGTGGAAGCCAGAGACTTCTAGTCCGGGCTCCTCTGAGGGCCATCTCCTTCCACAAGGAGGTCGGTGCTCTAAGTGCACAATGAGACTGGCTAAACTAACAATGGGGCAAGGAATCTGGCAGCTGGGTCCGGCCTGAGGTGTGGTGCTGACCATCACTCCCCCTCACAACCTCGTGTGACTCTGCTTCCCCGCCATGTGCCTCCTCAGACAGTACATAGTCTTGGAAGAGCCCACCATTCTCCATGGCCACACAGTGGTTATTCAAGCTGCCCACTGTCCTGTGTCCGCCACCTGGTAGGACGCTTCGGTCCTAGTGTGAACTCATTCTCAGAAGAGACCCGTAGCATGCGAGAGGAAATATACCCAGTGGTTAGTGCCCAGGTTCAAGACCAACTCTCTGGATTCAGTCTCTCTTCTGACTCTTACTCTCTCTGCAGTTATAGGCAAATTTGCTTTTCTCTCTCATTCCCTTCGCTATTCAAGGGCATAATGCTAGCACAGACTTCCCTGAGTTGCTGTGGGGGCCAAATGAGTTAATTGGCAGGAAGCACTAAGAACTATGCTGGGCAAAGACTCCTGGGTGGCTCAGTCAGTTAGGTGTCTGACTCAGTTTCAACTCAGGTCATGATCTCAGGTTCATGGGATCAAGTCCCACATTGGGCTCCACACTCAGCATGGAGTCTGCTTGAGATTCTCTCCCTCTGCCCCTTAACCTCCCTCCCCACCCACATAAGCAGTCTCTCTCTCTCAAATAAATAAATCTTTTAAAAAAAAAAAAAAGAAGAAGAAGAAGAACTATGCTGGGCATATAGTAAACACTTAGTAAGTGCTAGCCATTATTATTTTTTTTAATGTGGAGAAAAGAAAAAACTACCATTTATTGAGTATTGCTCCAGGCCAGGCCCAGTGCTAAGCCCTTTACGTTCATTATTTATTATTATTTAATGCTCACTCAATGATATACAAGTCACCATGGCCATTTTTACTGAATGAAGAGATTAGGCAACTTGCCCAAGGCTAGGATCCTGGGATAGGATCTGAACACAGGGATGTCTGATCTGAAATCCTATGTGGAGGCCTGTGTAGAAGAAGCAATATTATTTCAAGGAAAGTGTTGTTGGAAGAATTCTGGTGGTGACTAACAGCAAAGCAAATAGCAGAGGAGGGTATTCACGTGAGAGCGTCTGCTGGGGGAGTGCAGGACTCAGCTCAGTAACTGTAGTAAGACAAATATCCTTTTTCTCAAAGATACTAAAGGAAAGTGTGACAGATGCTGCAGGTTGACCAACCCAGCTGTCATCTCTAGGCCCATTCCCCCTTTCTCATAGAATCTCAATTTTAATGGAGTAACAATTCATCCCTTCCTGGGAAATGACTCATGGTCCTCTCGTTCCCCTCGCTAGCTGCTCACATTCCTGTCCTCCCTTACAGCTAGCCACCCAGGTCAGACCATGGGACATATAAGGAACATTTTCTTGAAGCCTTCAGAAAAAACTGGTTTCTTAAAAGCCAAAAATCTAGAGCCTAACAAAAAGAAGTTCTTTTGCCCTTGCCCCTTTCTTTAAGCTTGGGATGTGCATGTGATGTTTGGAACTGCAGCTGCCATCTTGAGATCACGAAGCATGAGAACGAAAAGACATTAACCCTGAGGATGGCAAAGAAGGATGGAAAAAGCATGGAAGGATCATCAAGTGACTGAACAAATTCTGAGACCACTTAGCTCCAGACTTCTTAAGTAAGTAATTAATGTAATTATGAGTTCATTCACTCAATACTTAGTCGAGTGTTCTCTTCCTGACTAACAGAAAGAAGTGAAGCTTAGCCTAGTCAGAACCAAACTCCTCCATCTGCATTCTCATGATCCATGGCTTATACTTCATCCTGCCCGATGTTTCCAAGGCTAGTTGTTTACACAACTTTCCCCTTCCCCTTTTTATAGCCCACTGTAACCCTCCAGCATCACCCCTGGCAAGCTATTTGAAGGAAGGAAGCTTGAATCAATTTTTAGCCACAGCCCCTACTCCCCAACCTCATCTGCCATAGTGACTTACTATACTCTTCCATCCTGAATCTCCCGTCCTTTGCAGACAGCCAGCACACACACACACACACACACACGTACACACATATGTGCACTCACATATACATACACAGAATAACATATGGTCATGGACCCGAAGCAGGAATCACGGGGCTACTGAACTCCTGTTCAAGGTCTCAACATGCTGGAAAGAAGAGGCAGGGATGAGCATAAGAAACTGAATTAAACAACAACAACAACAACAAAAACTAGGAAGCATGGGAAGAGAGAGAGAAAGAAAATAAACCAACACGGCAGCAGCTCAACGGCTTGACACCCGTGAGATTTACAGCACTAATATGCCAGGATGCCTGCTGTAATTAGTTTCTGTAAAAACCGTATCTCCTAGCTCAGATTCAATTAAATCATACAGTGTTTATTTGAGAGCTTTCTTGTTACATGATGGGAGGGCTGGCAGGGCCCCAAACTCAGCTAGCCCACCTGTCCCTTGCCTGGCACAATTTATGTGTCTGTCCCACTGTTTTCAGGTAGTTGCGCAGTGAGGAGATGAATGGGTGAGTGTGTGTCCCGACAGGGACACAGGGAGATGCCACGTGACAGCAGGCTGGCACCGACTGATGTCGTTTTCTTCAGAACTTGGAAAGGACACCCGCACTGGAAATAGTTAACCCGGCGTTCGATCCAGACTTTGGTTATCTTACCAGCCCTTTGTGTGGCGGAGGCAAAGCAGAGTGAATTATCCCCAAAGATCATCTAAGAACAAGCAAGAAGTTTGTTAGAGCTGATCCTGATGAGGTGGGAAAGAAAAGCATCTCATTCAGGAGATGCATCTGTCTGAGATTTCCTGGTCACCATACAGAAGTGCTTTTCACTGAACGTGCTTTCTATGCCAGCCTTCATTGCCTTAGAATGAATAAACAGCCCCTCGAAATGCCCTCAGTAGGAGACATGTGCATGTGGGGTGGGACGGGGAGGCGAGCAGAGCCCTGTGCAGAATGAGAAGACAGAGCTCACTGAACGACACCAGGCTTGGCTGTAAGGGCAGTTTCTTCCTCCTGAAACTGAAATCAATATTAAATTAAATCTGTGGGCTTCATTCCCCTGGGTAACTTCCCAGCCTTCTTTCGTGACCAGTCACAGTTCCTTTCACCCTCATCTACTCACTTGTATGGCGTGTGTGTGTGTGTGTGTGTGTGAGTGTGTGTGTCTGTTTGTTTCTACACCAGCCAAGTATATGTTCCCCTAGGAGAGAAACAGCATAATACATCAGCTGCTCCATGTTACTAAAGAGTTAGCAAGAAAATCATCTTGGAAAACTAAGATCTACAGGAAAGAAGAGTCAGAGATATTCTTTAATTCTGAGACTATCCATCTCCTGCTTTCCAGCCCTGTAACCCGGAGAAGGTCTGGTAAGAGGACACTGACCTTGGGCAGAATCTGTTCTGAAATGTTACTCTGAGTTTCTGAGGATGTTTCTATTTCCCTGTTGTTGTTCTGGTGAGTGATTATTTGCTGTTGTCTCGATCTTCTAATGCCCTCATTTACCTGTTCAAACTTTCTAGGAGACAGTGATTTCTTTGTTGAGGTTGTACTTGAGCACAGGACATAAAATAATAACTTTAAAAGCTTTCCAAGGCTTGAGACAATAGAATGAACCTCAATGCCATTTTCCCCAAGGATATTCTCTTTTCTTTTTAAATCATTATGATTCTTTTCTGCCAATGGGTGGTCCCCACTGTTCTGTGACTATCCTTAAACCCAGCTTTGCTTCTTCTCTGGCTTAACTTCTGCTCTTTACCCAGAAGCATGAAAGCATCTCAGTTCTAAAAAGGTTCATGGTCAAAGACAAACAACCCAGCAAAGAAATATAATATCAATTAAACTATAACAGAAGCATCATGTTTCTTTAAGTAAAAGCAATCTGCAGACTCTGAGGCTAAAAAAGCTAATATTACTGAGGCAGAGGCTGGACATTTTGAATAAATCCAGACAAGAACCTGCAATGCAGTTATTGTATTTTGTAGGTGAGGAAGCTGGAGTTTGGGAAGATGAAGTCATTTGCCCATTAATGCAATGACAAGCCAAGACTGAACTCTGAGCAGAACTCCCAAATCTGCCATCCTGCTTACATATCGGCAATAAAACATATTCCCGTCTACCCTCTCATGCCTTCTCTCCTCCAAGCCCTCATCCCCTCCTGTGGTGCTGAGAGCAGTGCGTGGGCCATCTGACCAGAAGCCACAGCTGATGATGAGGGCCCTGGGGGGAATGACATCAATCAATGTCCAGTGTAAACCTCAATGGTGCAGCTCATGTGCCTAGGCCGTAGGGCACCCAGCACGCTGAACATCCTTGGCGACTACTGAATACCGTCAAGAGGAAGGGGAGATCATCCACCCTAAAGAATAGACCAGCACTTACTATTTCATTTCAAAATGGTATCCTATTCCTTGTGGTTCTGTGCAACAGCTTTGCTAAGACCCCCTTAGGCTGTGATCCTAGAAAAGAGATCTTTGACCTCTATCCAACTAGAAAAGAGGAAGGGGATTATGACGAGAGTAAGGCTGCTGGCTTCATGACCTGGCATGGGAAGAAGCAGAGGACTCTAGTCAGCTTGGGAAACACGCATGTGCCGGTCAGACCTATAGCTTTTCACAAAATCAACTTCATAAGCTGGCCCCAGCCCTGACCAGTGGACAGACGGTGTACTCCAGCACACTCAGCCAGTGGGAGGAGTTCCTCCTGCCTCTCTCCTAACTGCCTTATTGTCCATTGCACCCCTGTGCTAATTAGGAGCACAGACCCCAAAGACAGACAACCTGGGTTCAGCTCCCCAGCTCTGCTGCTTACTGGCCATGTGACCTTGCATAGTCACGTAGTGTCTCTCACTCTTTCTACGGAATGCAGAATGGGAACAGGACCTTACCCTCGGTAGCTGTGCAGGTTAAATGAGACCATACATGTGAACTTCCTAGAACACCTCTGACTTGAGTCAAGGCTCTCTATATGACAGCTATTTCTAAAATAATTATTATATGACTCCTGATGACTTTTAGAAAAGGCACCTTCCAGAAATCCTCCCTGAAATCCACCCAGTTTTCAAAGGTAAGGAAGAGACTGAGGAGCCAGTGTCCTATGGCAGATGCTCCAAATGCGAAGCTGTGGGTGCCTGGGTGGCTCAGTCAGTTAAGTGTCTGCCTTCAGCTCAGGTCATGATCTCCAGATCCTGGGATGGAGTCCTGCATCGGGCTCCCTGCTCAGTGGGAAGTCTGCTTCTCCCTCTCCCTCTGCCTGCTGCTCCCTCTGCTTGTGCTTGCTCTGTCTCTCAAATAAATAAATTAATTAAAAAAAAAAAAAAACTCAAAGCCGTGTGGTAGAAGGCAAGGGGTCCTGAATTAGCCATCATCACCTGGAAGTAAGTCCCCCATCGTCCTGCATGAGTCACAGGACCTCTCACACATCACAAGATCTCCTTAGACCTCTTCATTTCCAACTGCTATGGATAGAATTGTGTCAAACCAAAATTTATATGCTGAATCCCCAGTGTGATAGCATCTGGAGATGGGGACTTTGGGACATAACTAGGGTTAGATGCAGTCATAAGAGTGGGGGCTCTCATGATAGGATCAGTGTCCTTTAAGAAGAGACACCAGAGAGCTCTCTGTCTCCCTCCTTTCTGTGTGAGGACACAGCCAGAAGGCAGTTGTCTACTAGCCAGGAAGACGACCATATCGGCACCTTGATCTTGGACTTCCAGCCTCCAGAGCTGTGAGCATATAACTGTCTGTTGTTTATGGCACACGGTTTGTGGCCTTTTGTTATGGCAGCCCAAGCCGACCAAGACACGACCGGCACCCGAAACCAGCCATCCTTACAGCTCCTTCCCCACGCACAAGCACAGAGAGGGGTTTGCGTGGAAAGGTGAGGCTCCTGCCTAAGATCCCGCTGCAGAAAGGATTTCAAGGCCTGTTGTTATTTAAGGACCACCGCAGTCCATGATTGCAAGGATCCCTCGTGTTCTCGCAGACCCTCTGCAGAATCCATGCAGCCGAATTCCTACTTCCACTGGCTGGGAACTCCTACTAGAAAGCAGTTCCAGGGGTGCCTGGGTGGCTTAGTCATTAAGCAGCTGCCTTCCACTCAGGTCATAATCCCAGGGTCCTGGGTTCAAGCTCCACCTTGGGCTCTCAGCTTGGTGGTGAGCCTCCTTCTCCCTCTCCCTCTTACCCCTCTTGTGTTGTCTCTCTCACTGTTTCTCTCTGTCAAATAGATGTTTTTTAAAAATAAATAAAAATTAAAGTAAGTAGTTCTGATGCACAGAATATACATAGTAGTGGCTCACATAACTTAAGTTCCCATAAAACTAATGTCTTCCTTTCTTATTTTGTCAGTTTGGTAGGAAATCTTACTGACATATAGTACATACTTTACCTCCTTTAAAAATATGCGTGTACTTGTGTGTACATATGCATACATATTCAGCTTTCCTTGATGACATATTGGTGTCATTCTGAACATGAGTAAAACAAGACCTTCAGTCACTTTTAGGTTATGCAATATTCTTCGTCTGCAGTACCATTTGGGGGTGCCACGTGACCCCCAACTCCCATCATATTCGACATTATCCTCTGCGTTGGATGTGACCCGTCGCCAGCACAGTTCTGAATGGCGATTACCTCACATAGTTTTCAGCGATGAGGTACTCACAGTGGCTTCATGTCACCTCCGTGGAATTAAATGCACCGTCCTTAGCGGGCAGCTGCTTCCCAATGGCTCTTAAATCTTTCCCCAGCCAGTCTTGCCCCCGGGGGTTCCCCTCCCTGCCACAACGCAGGGCGCTGGTCATTTGAGTGCCAGGCTGTGGACACCACTGCCGAGGGGACTGCTTTGAGGGGCCAAGGACGCATAGATCTCACAACAGACGCCACAGACAGTGAGTAAGAAGCTGTCCATCATTCACACTGTGAACAGCCAGTGCTGGAGATGCAGATGACCACTGCGGATTGTTATGGGCAACTCAGTGGCCAAATGCCGGAGCCAGATGCTGTGGGAGTGTCCTGATATTGGAGAAGTCAGAAACATTTCTGTTGAATGCACGCATTGACGGCCCTGATGAAGCGATTAAAAAAAAAAAAAATGCGTTCTGAGTACACAGAGAAATGGAGGGATGAACCGAGAACATTCCAGGAAGCCTGGCGACCTGTCGCCGCGGCTGCTGCTGGGCCGTGACTGGGTTCCCGACTGGGATCTTTCTGGGTCCCGTGCGCCCTCTTAACAAGGCCCTGCTCAGATGAATTGTCTAAATGGTCGTTTCCATGACAACGACTGATTCTCAGAGTGCCAGAAACAGGAGGCAACAACCATGCCGGAAACAGACCTGAAATTTGCTCCTGATGGAGCCAAAATGAGAGTGCTTGGGGCGGCGTGGAAAGCGAGAGGCGGGGGGCAATCCATCAGAGCAGCTCTGTCCCCCTGCCAGCGTTTTTCAGGGAAACCCTGTCACTGTATTCCCTCACACACCTCGCCGGAATGATCATGTTTCTCAGTCGGCTTTGGGAAATGGCTTACGTACACGGCGCCGACTTCATATTCCTCAGCCACCGTAAGCCTCGGGAAGGCTGTGCCGTCTCTCAATCAAGTTGAACCGTCATAAAATGTCCATTGTTTGACCACCTCTTTCTCAGCTTCTACCAAGAGATTATGTGTAGGGGATCTACCTCATTTCCTTTTCTTCTGGTTTTGATTCCATTCCTTCTATTGGGGAAAAGTCTTTGTTTCTTTTCAAATGACTTTCGGTCGGCACAGTGGTTCGCTTTGTGAGACTGTCTCGATTTCTCCCCGTCTCTCTCTAACGTGGCTCACTTTGTTGCCCCGGAGACAAGATAAAATTCACAGCTCTGTCCTTCTCTCTCTCTTTCTCTCTTTCTGTGGGCAAAACTGCACGAGATTTTTACGGCTTGAAACATTAGAGAAAAATGACCATTTCTTAATTCCAATATTTTGTCTTTCATCTGCGGTTTGTTCAGCTTAGCAGCTCAAGATCAGGTTAAAATTAAAGTCACATTAAATCGCTCTGCTTTGTTTTCCCAGTTCCAGGCACATCTTCGTAGTTGATCCTTCACCAGGACGGGATTCCACAACCGTTTACACACTTGGTACACAACCATTTACACACTCAGTACGCGTGTGAATCGTGTGCACAGAGTGTGCTCGATGAGCGAGAATATCTTTGCCCTTTAGGAACTCATCAAGCCCAAAGAGGGGATGGCAGGGAAAGCAATTCGAATACATAACACAGGAGTGTGTGGCGGGTTTTCCCGGGGGCAGAGAAGGGGAGGCCCTGAGTCAGGGCTAAGAGGAAAGGGGGAAAGAGAGGTAGAAGGGAGAGGGCGAAATGAGGGCAGTCCCCCAAGAGATGGACTCAATGCTGAGCAAAGACCTATAGGACAGTGGCACTTGGACCAGTTTGGAAGTCCCCAGAGAGGTGCCCAGCTAGTTCAGGGAATGTTTACTGAATAAGGAGCACAAGTGGAAGGTATTCGAGGAAAGAAGAAAATATGTAAAGGCGCCAAGGCAAAACAGAGCACGGGAGGTCTGAGTTCTCAGGCTGTAATGCTGAGAAACTGAGGAAGCGCTGCCTAGAAGGCACGGCTGGACCGCTCCCTCTAAGATGACAGAGAAGAGGCCCAGAATGTCAGACAGAGGGAACAGGCAGGGCCACGGCCTGGGCCAAGAATCGCCCTTGAAAAGCAATCTTTAAGCTTCCTACGTCTTGAGAGGGTGCTTGCGTTTGACACCAGTCCAAGTCCAGGGAGGGAACGTTGAAGGATGCCCCGAGAAGCTTCCGTAGTTCACTGGGCTGACAGATGGTGACGCCCTGGGGTTGCTGCTTCTGGACAGAGGGCCAAATTGCCCAGGGGGAGCGGGACAGAGATGATGTGGTGTGACAGCTGAGTCCAGCGCAGAGACCTCCCTCGCACACTGGCAGGCTTTCCCAGCTCAGGAGCTTTTGGTCAAGTTTCGATCTTCGAATGGCCACATCAATCAGAACCCAACACAAGGGGGAAAGCAGTTCCTCCGTGTCAGGTGATAGGGCACCATTCAGGGCAAGGTAGTAGAAGATGAAGCCACCTGAGGGCGGGGCCCACACAAGTTCCCATGTGTCCCAGGGTGCTTCCAACTACTGCCCACTATGTTTTCCCGGGGAATATTTGTTGCCCCTCCTCCACAGCCCATCTGCCATTAAAACTGGACCATGCTATTGAGACATATGGCCCCGAGAAAGGGAGCTACTAACTATTGGAAAAAACCCCATTGCTCATGCTGTGAATTCCAATTCTCACTCTAAAAGGCAGTAGACTTTGTAAAACTGTTAAGAGAAAGCATTTCATCAGGACTCTCAAAGCTTTGGTGGGGAGGGCGGGAAGAAGAGAAATCGAGATAGGACCGGAGCCTCCTTCTCTCCCCCAGGACCTCCCCTCCCCCTCCTTCCACTCCAGCCTTGTGGGCTTAGAATTGTGTCTGAAGGTGCCAGACAGGAACTGCCTACCATTCATCCTGGTACTACAATGAACTCCTATGGTGATGGGAAGGGCCTGGAAAATGACCCTGACAGTGGCCTCACAGTGCCTTGCATTCCCCTGCATGCTCCCGGAGAAAAGCAGCCACCAGGGACCCCCAGGTTCCCCGGGGAGAGCAGAATCATCTGGGGCACAGAGGAAGACCTGTCACAGAGAAGGCAGGTAATGGATAATACATGGAAAGCAAAATGAGTGGACAAATGGATGGCTGGATGGATAGATGGAGAGACAGACAGTTGGCTTTGCAGCAAGAAGTCAGAAACCCAAGTCCAAAGGAAAAGCTGGGTCAGAAATGGAAGGCCATAGCATGAGACTGAGGATGAAGGGCTGTCAGAGGACATCCACGGGATATCTTTCAATGATTTGCTCCTTGCCAAGACCTGTTGTTAGTGAGGCAGTACCCCCTGGGCAAAGACTGGAGAGAGGAGAAATGCGGCAGTCTTTGGCTTCTAGTCACTTGGCTGTTACTCTCTTAGGATAAAATTAAAAGCCACGAAGACTATAAGAGCAGTTATTTTTATATGACCCTTCTACCATATAACCATGGGTTGAAAGTACCGTGAGAAATGTCATCTTTAAATCCAGAAAGTAAGGTTACATGGAAAGTACTCAAACACAATATAAAATCCTTGTTTAACCAAAAAAAAAAAAAAAAAGCTATTGTTGCTATACCCTCTAAGCCCTCACCTATTACAACCTTTTGAGTATTGACCTATAAACAAATACTAAGCTCTGTTTACATACACACAGGAATTCCCCAAGGAGTAATAATGCTCCCGAAATCCCTACTCAAATTACATTTACATGGAATGGTCCAGATGAAACCATATACTCCATGTTTGGCTCCGACGCTCTGCCGGAATTCAGTGTTCTTGCCAGAAAGCAAATATACTGTTTTTGTAATTTCATCCCGAGATTCTTGTGCCACTTTTCATACTGCAATGTGAGACGAGCCACACAGACCGGATAGATTTGGTTTAGTTATAGACTGGCCCAGGAGGAATTTGCCCTCACCCACCTCACGACTGCCTCTGTTACTGAAAGTTCCTTGTTGTAGTAAAATCCAGATTACCCAAAATGTGCAAAGAAAAGAATTGTTTTGTATTTCCAAAGTGAACCAATCAAAGGTTACCCAGCAATCCCTTTTTGTTTCGGTGTTATGAAAATCTGTCCTAAAACACAGAAACACAAAAACAAAAATATTTTGCCTCCGAGTCACCATAAAGAATATGCACGTTTGACCTTTCCTTGATGATTTAGAGTCTTGCTTGGAATAGCTTCCTGGGAACCCATGACTACTGTCCAGTAACAACACCCCAGCCCATCCATTATAAGTCAGGAAGAGCTGGCAAGAGTATAGAGTTGCCAGGAGTGTGAACTCTGAAGCCAGATTGCTTGATTTACTCCTGGCTTTGTGCCTTAGTGGCTGTGTGATCTTGAGCATCTCTGGGCCTCAGTTTCTCTATCTGTAAAATAGGAGACTAATAACAGCACCCACCTCTCAAGGCTGTTATGGCACTGAAATAGTTGAATGTGTGTAATGTGCTTGCACCATACCAGGTCACCTTGTTGGCTGCTGCCACAACCTAGGGATTTCAGGGACTCCCAGTGGGAAGAGACATGAGAGGCCCTTCCTGGGCCTGGTTCAGGGGAAGCGTAGTCTCCTCCGCATCCCACTACCCTGAGTTCTGAAACTTGACTGTCAGTTCTTCTCTTGCTTCTCCCCCATGTATCCAAGCCCCAGTCGTCCTGAAGATGTAGATGCTAGAAATGGGAGGATATCAATTGACCTCAGAGAGGCTCCTGGAAATTGCATCTCTGAAATAAATACTGCTAACCAAGTGAGGGTAAGTTTGCTAACTTCAATTCAGCTTTCCAAGAAAGAGCACATTTATATATCTTTATTGACTCCAACTCTGCACAAGGATCCCAAAATTCAATCTTAGTACCTCTGGAGGCTTTCTGACCTACCAGAGTCATGCAAGTAGCCAACATGGTCTTTTGAAGTCCTAGTGCCTGGGATTTCTTAGCCCATGCCAGGAGCAGCAGAAGCCAATTATTACTGGGGCCAAGGTCCCCATTTTCTGGACGCAAGCACCCTGAGAACTCTCTACAACTATTTCTGCCCAAAGTCTCCCCGCTAACATGGGAGAGGAGGTGAGGATGCCGTGACTCAGCAGACCCGCCCATCTGCACCAGCTCCCCGGTCTGGGGATAGCTCCCCATCCCTCTCAGCTTTCACTTGCACACCCCAAAGAGCCTCATCTCTCTGCAGCCTCAGGAGTTCATAGTCAAGCGTCCCTAAATGACCTGTCTACTTTCTTAGAACGAGAGAACTGGGATAAAATTAGTGACGCACAACAGTGTCTTATTCAAGCGCATTCTTCTACCGCAGCACAAAGAAAGCCCAAATATTATCTTAATGCATTACCTTGACATACAAGCTCTGTGTGTTGTTTACTAATCGTTCTCATGAATACCAAATGCAGCAACATAATTCTGGTTTGAATGGAAGGTCCTGGTTCTTAAGGTCCTACCGAATCATACTTTGAAGTTCTTTATTTTCAGTGCACGACCAAGAACCCTAACTGCTTATATTATCCAGGAGGCAGAAGAAGCTCTCCTCGTTCATGAAAGAGTGACAAACATTACCGGCTTCTAACCTGAGGGCAGATAGATCAGAAATATATGTGTCTCTTTTTGCACCTGGCTACATCTCCCCAGAAGGTGGGATTTCGGCCGAAGCAGTTTCGGTGGTTCCTCCACGTCCTGTCCTCGTGGCCGACTGCCAAGAATCCCACCCATCAGTGCTATTGCCCAGCAAGGACGGGACCACAGCCGCCAGCTATGGGAGTTGAAAGGGCTCTTGCCCACCCCTGCACCACACTGAGTACACACACGTACATGCGTCCAGAACTAGGGGTGGGAAGACAGGGACAGGGAGGAGGCCAGCAGGGAACACCAGCTAGAGGCCTTGGCACGCTCACCTCGACTTATCCAACAATATCATGGCTCCGGTTCATAGACTTTGATCATCTCCACACTAGATGCATATGCATTCTGTGTTTCGATCCTCACAATGACCCAGGGAAACAAACCTGACAGCTTCCTTACCGAGCAAGCAAGCCTCCATGGCAGGCTGAGGGAGTTGCCTGCCCAAGATCACTCAGATTGACTGTGCGGGAACTACACAAAAATGTGGCTGTCCCAACTTGTAGGAGAGAAAGACGCTTCCTTTTTTTTTTTTTTTTTTTTTTTTTGAGAAAGTGTTTTCATATCTATTACATCATGACTCCTCTCCTCTAAATCCAGGAAAACAGGATTATCACTTCGCGGGTAATAAAATGTGAAATTGATGATTTGCCCAGGGTGACAGAAACAGCCAGGAAACAAAAGAAGGCTCTTCGGTCTTCAGATCCTTCGCTCCTTCCCCCACTTCCTAGCTGCCTTCCCATGAGCATTTTGCTCTATTCCTTTGTCAGTTGGCAGCCAGAAACATCATCCCCCAGAATCAGGATGAGTGCCTGGCGTCTGCACCAGACACCGTGCTCATTTGGAGAATGCAAGAACCAATGAGAGAGGATCCCTAACGGGGTTCCAGAACCAGCGGGGGAGACGGACCTGCGAACAGATAGTATGCTGTCAGCCATGAGTGCTTGAGTGCTGTTGTAGTGGTGAGCGCGGGGCGGGGGGAGGGGGTGGGGGCAGTGGAGTCGGGGGTGCTCTGCCTATTCGAGGTGGGGGAGATGCATTCTTCCGGCCCAGGAAGAGGGTGGAGGTGATCTGGAAGCTCCCCACAGCATTACCCAAACACAGGAATTAGCTTACATACAACCTAAAAGCTGGAAGGACAAACACTTAACCTCCAGCACTTTATTGAGACTCATGAAAATTACAGAGTAGAAGAGCGATCAGCTAGCCCACTGATCTTTTCTACTCCGAACACTTTAATTGAAATTGTCCTGAGTCATGCTTAATACCGCTGGATATTTCTTGGAGCCATAACAGGTACAAATCCTCAGCAGCCGAGTTGTTTATCTAAATTCATCCGGGAATGTGTTCCACGCTTGCCATTGTAGCCTCCGCAAAGAACATGAAAAGGCCAAATTTAGTAGCAGATGACAAGTGTCGGGTCCAGGCATTTCCGAGAAGCTTATGAAACCCTGTCCTGTTTACTGAAAGTCTAAATCTCCCTTCCCAAAACCTGTCCTTCTCACAAGGATGAAGGGAGTGCTCACACAGGGGCTGTTACTTCCTGCAGCTCTTGGATGAGGAAATCAGACCCACCTGCCTCTGGGGTGCCCGCAGGGGAGGCGGGGCAGCCCGGGGCCATGGGAGAGGCTGGCATCACCCGTGCCCTGAATGAGCCCTCCAAGCAATGATGAGAAGGAAGCCACAAGGGTGTAAGTGTTGTATGTTTACACAGCACCCTGGCCCTTGGTCTTCTTAAGCAGGTGGCTTTACAGGAAAAGACCAGAGACAGTGGCAGAAGAATGAGACAGCAGACCAGCCACTTCCTAAGGCCGGGCACCTTTACTTAATGGGACATTATATGCCTAGTGACAGCAGCCTAAGGACAAAGGCTGAATTCTTCCCAGCACAGGCAGCAAGAGTAGAAAGCTGCCTCCAGATTATTGCTGTGCAAACAAGCACAAGTGTTAATATTTTAAACAGTGGGGTCAGTGATCTTGGGACTCATCAATTAATAAAGTCTCTTTTTTTTCTTGTAGACACTCAAAAATCCTTTGCATTTGGATCTTTTTTAAAGTTGTGGCTTCATTCAGCCACATTATTTTGTAACATTTATGGAGCTCAGATGCAGGCCGCAACGTTTTCTCCGATACTCCCAAGTGGGGCTCGTTCCCTTCTCACCGTGTGGCTGGCGTCCCCAAGGCTACACCCAGGCAGGCCAGCCATCTCATTTCCATCTGGTCAACCCCCAGGAGCTATTTTGGGTTTGGCCTGCTTTTAATCCACTTTTCCTGCCAGTGCAGGCTCAGCCCCTCTACTCTCCTGGGACTCTTTCCTCTAAGGAAACCTTTGAAAAATAGTCTTCCCATAGGGCTGGCCTCCCCATCCTCTGCCCTCCCAGCTCCCCACTCCCTCCTCCACTCGGCTCCCAGCTCCCGCCTTTGGCTCCCTCCTGCAGTCTCTCCGTAGTGCACCCTGTACGTGTCTGACCTTGGCTCAGGTTTTATTTACTCTGTGCCTGGAGCACACACACATTTGTATAGCTGATTCCGGCCGATCCACCAGGCCTCTTCCGGTCTCCAAGGTGACTCAGGTGCTCCTCCCTCACACTCCTGTAGACTCCGCCCCAGCAGGGCTCTGACCCCAGCCTTGCACAGCTGGACCGTTTTTACCTGTCCGTCCTTGACCCCGCGTGCAAAATTACCAACTCCTTCTGGATAACCACTGTGCTTCGTTTACCCCCGCATGCTGCATGCCAGACACACGGTCCATGTCCCGTATGCCTTTGCTGAACTGAATTTAACAGAGCTAGGAAGTGTTGGCAGGACAAGATGAGAGACAGGAAGAAGACGGGACTGGAGGGAGAGAAAAGAAAAAGGAGCATTTGGTGCAAAGGGAGAAGGCCCCTCCGAACTCTGCCTCCACTCTCTTGCTTGACCTTGTATATGGACTAACGCCAAGCAGATGATGAATCAGACAGAAACAACAATACTTATCTCTCACCTCCACTGCCTCTAGAAAGGGTCCCCAAGTTCATTGTCTCCAGGGGCCAAGTTAGGTAAGACTGGTGTGAAGAAGTGGGCCAGATGTTAACCAGCAGGGGAATAGTGGAACCATAGAAGCACTATGGAGAGACCCTCACTGGCCCAGACACTACAAATCCCAACAGCGTGGGACAAGACGAGCCAGCCCGGGGACCCAGCGTGGGCTCAGATGACCAGAGCAAGAAGCTCTGCATTGCAAGGGACATGCCTGGAAACAGAACCTGTTTCCCTTATTTTTCTATATTTTATTGGTTTAAAATGCACTTGAAGGTGTTCTTCATAACACGATTCTATCTACTTGCAACTACCATTCAACATGCTGTTTCTATGGGGAAATGGAGTTCAAGTTCTAATTCTAAATGTGAAGGGTGTCCCAGCACTGCATCTTTGGTGACAACAGCATTCATTGTGCCAACCTCTGAGGGACAGAACTCCAATAGAGAGGGAATCACGAGCCCAGGAAGCTTGGGTTCTCTCCATAGCCCTGTATCTATCTCTATAGTTCCCTCATACGTGATGGGGCAGACATACCAGAATATCTACAGAAGACACATTATCCCCACCCCCTTGCCCACTGTGCATCATTCTATGCTCTCTTTCTCACCTTCACCTGGCTCTCTTCTTTTCATCCTTGGGGGTCTCTGCTTTCCTGGACCCTCCTCCAGCAAGGTTAACTGACTCCCCAGATGTGTCCAGAGCATTATGGACCTCCCCCAGCCGAGTGCTTGTCCACACTGGAGTGTAATTGTCATTTGTGGTTGGCATCTCCCCTACACTGGCCAAGGCAGGGCTTGTGTGTATCCCCAAACTTGGCCAGGGTCGCATACTCAGTGGTCAGCATCAAGGGAAGGAGCATATGAATCAAGGAAAGAGCAAATGAACAAAGTGGATAGAGCAAACTTTCCAGCTAAACCTCTGACCAGGTATTCTCAAACAGATCATATAACACACTGTCCTATCAAAGGACAGGAACAAATCTGGAGTCTGAAATTCCCCATACCTGCAAGGTTCAATGCTTATTCTGGCTTCACAATAACCTCCATGAGATAGGTATTCTCATTTGTCTTTTACAGAAAAAAAAAAAAAAAAGTAATTCAAAGATCAGAAATACCGAATAACTTGCCAAACATCACACAGCTAGTACCTGGCTGAGTCCCAAACTCCAGCCCAGATTTACTGACTATAAAAACCTGTGTTTTCCCAATACACAAGACGGGTCAGAGGTTGGGGAGATCATTAATATAGAGGATCATTATGCTGCTGCCACCACTCCAAGCCTTAATATTCTAAGTTGAATCTACTCTTAGGAGATGTCAACTCCCAGGTCAGGTTCTGGATCACAGCTATTTGGTCTTTCACTTCAGGTAGAAGCTTCACTTCACTGTCCTGGGGTTTCTGTGGACATTGAGCAACCGCTCCACCTGCCATCCCAGACCTGCCTCTCCCATTTCGTATTCTCATTTAGCACATTTTTAAAAACCATTAACGGACAGCCTCAAGCCACGTCCCCAAATATTCCTAATTAAAATGTTAGGGCAATATTTATCACCATATTTTGGTAAATATACAGATGAGTAAGAGAGAGGCAGGCAGAGAGAGAGAGAGAGAGAAACTGGAAGAACAAAGCAGTCATAAACAATGGGCTCTTAAAATAACACTCTTTGGTAGAGGTGTCATAATGACGCACATCACTAGAGAAGAGAACAAAATGGAGGAAGATCTCTGGCCAGTCTTTATACCTTATAAAATTACTGATTAAAACAATTCTTAAAGTCACGTAGTATTAAGTGGCAAGTAGTTTAACTACAATAGCATGAGTCAACTATTGCATATCCTGTTCTATTTTAGCATTGAATCCTAAGATGATTCAGGCTAACCGTGTTGTTTCCCGAACTGCTTTAAAATCAGATCTGCCTGCAGGAGAAGAGGTAGAATCACTGGCCTGCAACCCAAGGGGCAGCCAGTCGGCACAAATTCTAGCCCAGGGTCTATAAAACCCCAAGACAGCTGCATGGAAGGGACCCAGGGCTGTTCCCACTGGCTGTTGTGGTCTTTGAAAATGGGCCAGCAAGGCTGACAGAGAAAGAAAGCAGACCTTTTCAGAGCTCAGCAGCTCTGCATGGTGACGTAGGAAATGGACAAGGGCTGCCCTGTTGAATTTGCAAATGGGAATGTCACCACACTTATGAAAACAGTTCCGGGTACAGCCTATGCCACCTACCAGCTCATCAAGTTTGTTTAGGGTGAAAGGTAATGTTATGTCTACCCTCTATCAGGCAGAAGTCTCATAAAAAAGTAAATAGCATCAATGGCAAATCCAGTGGTGTTTTCAAGGGGAAAGTGGCAACACACATTTGACAGGGATTGTCTCTGCCAACCAGCATATGAAGACGAACTTAGGCCACAGCGCTCCGGATGAGCTACCATTGCTCAAAACAAGAGGTAGTCTTTTGTAACAGAAATATTTACAGCTGGAAAACCATAGTCCCAGAAAGAAAATGTCTTAAATGAAACTTTATGCCTTCGTAGCTTTGCACTTTCAGATCCTCAAATACTCCATCACTGTTTTCTTTATTCCTTTTTCTCTCTCATGAACTCACTGCCCTTCTGCAAGTTTTGGGAAATCGAATGGCTGCCCACTCTGCAGCTGCTAAAGAAAATATACCACGCTAACTGAAAGAAGCCAGATACAAGAGTTCGCACACTGTATGGTTCCATATATAGGAAATGTCCAGAGTAGGCAAATCCACAGGGCAGAAAGTAGATTACTGCTGTTTAGGGCTGAGGTGTGGTGGGGGGGTGGGAGGACTGGGGCATGATAGCTAAGGGTATGGGGTTTCTTAGTGAGATGGTGAAAATGTGCTAAATTAATTGTGGTGACGGTTATACAACTCTGTGAATATACTGAAAGAGTATATCTTTCAACTAGGTGAGGTATATGGTATGTGAATTATACAGCTGTTGAAAGAAAGAAAGAAAGAAAGAAAGAAAGAAAGAAAGAAAGAAAGAAAGAAAGAAAAAGGAGGGAAGGAGGGAAGGAAGAGGGAGGGAAGGAAGGAAGGAAGGAAGGAAACAAGGGAGGAAGGAAGGAAGACAGAGGGGAGGGAGGGAGGGAGAGAAGGGAGAGAGGAAGGAAGGAAGGAAGGGAGTGAGGGAAGAAGGAGAAAACACAGCAGCCCGAAGGCAGGAGAAGTGGTTTACGATCGCCTCAGCTCAGCCTGGATCTAAGTTCTCTGCTTCCTTCTAGTGTGAGTCGCCCCCACCTTCTCCCTCCCACTATACACACTTACACACATCATAACCTACACTCCAACCATCTCAAACAATTTATATTTCCACCCAAACTCCCTGCATTTCTATTCCTTTCAGTTTTTGCATAAGCTCCTCTCTACCTTGAATGCCTATCTACCCCGTTTCCCACCAAAGGAGCTCCCATTCATCCTTCAAGAGGGCTTCAAATGTCACGTCCTTCAGGATGTCTCTCCTGACCTCCCCTAGTAGTTAACAGGCTCCTCCTCATCACCCCTGGAGGACCACTCTACCCATGGCATCTGTATTACATGGTAGGGCATTTGCCTCAAGGCACTACAACTTTTTCAACGCACATGGCATCCCCAATGAGACCACAAGCTCGTGAAGGATAAATATGATATTTTATTCATCTTGGTATCAACAAAACTTGGAACCGGGGCTGTCACACAGAGGGCATCTAGTCAGTATTTACCAAATGACTCAACAGCATGGAAAGGTGATACCTCCATACACAGGTCCTAGAAAGATAACCAGAACTAGCTCCTAACTCCCACTGACAGTAGAAACATTAATGGTTTCTCAAAGAAAGTGTCTGGGTGCCCAAGTCCACCCCAAGTGGGAATCCCACCCACAGAGCTCCAGGGACCCTACTGATACTTGGGCTGGATCCACACCAGGAGGGAGAATGCAAGTGGAAGGCAGAACGTGTGGTTAGGGAGAGACAGAAAGAGCTATGAGCGCAAGATGAACCGCAAAGCAAGCCTTGCAAGCACAGTAACAAAGCAGTTTGCAGAATGTTTTCTAAGGAAACCAAACTCCATAGAGACTGCTTGATCAGAGCTATGTCTAAAATGAAATCTGAGCACTTGCTGATGTCAAGTCTAGAAGTTTCTGTACATAAAACAAGCACCCTGAGCAAAAGAAGCAGCCAAACTCACGCTGACAAGAAAGGACAAGAAGGGTGTGAAATAGAGAGGAGGTCAATGGAGCCTGAGAGAAGAGGCTAAGAAGTCAGAGAGCCACTTTCTCCATAAACAAAGCCAGAAGGCTATTAATTATATCTGTAGATTTTTTTTTTATGTACTTATGTGGATGGTAATGGGTAGACTTCCTTAATGTAAGTTCACTCATTCTCAAAGGTCATTATCTTGGCCTCATGGAGTCCTGAGATAAAGATGTCCCTCTAGGTCTGCTCAAATGGGAACAGGACTTGTCGACTCCTATGCAACACTAGGAGCTGTAGGAGCTTCTAAAGCAAAGACGGCATTCTAGACCCTACGTGTTAATTTGACCTTATTATAAATTAACCTCATTAAACTGCCATCTAAAAATAAACCAATAAAAATGTAGATATGAACTCTTCATGCTTGTAGCTCTAATACAATTTGAAGAGCAATACAAGTTTACAAATTAAATGGAAACAATACCTCAAAGGGCAATAAAATTCAAATTAACCACATTAAATTAATGGCACCAATAGCATTGCTTTATGGAGACTACTTCACAGCACAAATGCATGGCTGACATGGTTCCAATGCTGGCATCTTTGAGTGTGGCATGCCTGTGCCACCCTGTGCCATGGGATGACTCAGTTCTCCCACCACTTTCCTCAGTTTAACGCGACACTACACCTCCATTCACTCAAAGCTTCGAGATGGCATTTGCCCTACACTGGAGTATACGCAGTCATAGCTGGGGGCGTTCCAATCATACCAGAATGCCACTGGTAAGCTCATCATCCCTTTGCTCCAACTATTCCATTAAATGTATGATTGTAAATTATTTTTGTATTATAAAGGTTAGACTACTATAAATTATTTTTGCCTAGAGAACCTGTGGATTCCTCTTGAGAAACATTCTATTGGATGAACCACCCACCAGACTACATTCTCCTATTTGTCCAACTGGTCTGACCACTCTTTGTGCCCAGTGAAAGACAGGCCGCTCCGGTCACCAGAAATCTTGAAGAGACAGGAGTTCCCCCTAAGACAGGGTCAGTATTTAGAGTAAAACACGGAGATGAATACTTTCACAATGGGTTTTCCTCTGGAAGTTACCGATGGAAGGAAGAATTCCTACCGATGGAAGGACAAAGGGCAGAGGGGATGACCCACCTCCCTCCTCAACAGATCCTCCCCAGGGCAGCTTCTCTCCCAGCTGAGATCCCCTCCCTTGACCCCACACCCCACTAGCCACATGTGGCTGTGTCTCCCAGAAGTCTGAGCGACCAGCTAATGAAGCTCTGCTGATCCATTAGTTGTTTTACAACTGGCTTGTCCTGTCTTGTTTTTGTTTGTTCGTTGTTGTTGTTTAGCTGTGGTAAAATACATATCATATTTAATTGACCCTCTTAAATATTTTAAAGTATATAGTTAGGTGGTATTAAATATCTTTGGATTGTTGCGCAGTTACTTTCTAGAACTTTTCCATCTTGAAAAACAGACTTTATACTCATTAAACAATAACATCCAATTCACCTGTCCCCTTAAGTCATGGGCCCCCACCATTCTACTTTCTGTCTCTGTGGATTTGACCACTATAGGTACCTCATATAGTGGATTCAAACAATATTTGTCCTTCTGTGATGGGCTTATTTCACCTAACATAATATCCCCAAAGTTCATCCATGCTGTACGTAGACCTGAATTTCCTTCCTTTTTGTGTCTGAATAACCCATTATATGCATATCGTACATGTTGCTTATCAGTCCTTCCATCGATGGACTTTTAGCTTGCTTCCACCGTTTGGCCATTGTGAACAGTGCCACCATGAACATGGGTGTAACTTATTTTATTTTTGACTGAATTGGCTGATTATTTGGGTTCTATCATATTAACCTCTGAGTTTTCTAGATTTCTCAATCTCCTTTTAAACCTGAGAAGAGCTTGCCTCTGAGATTTGGTGCTTTTTTTTTTTCTTCAGTGTACGATTTCATGCACTTTCTGCCTCCAGGCATGGGCGCAAAGCTTCATGGGTGACAGGTTGCAACAGCTAGACTCCAGAACATCCCTCAGGAACCTGTAAATATGTGCGTAGACAATGATGCTTGAATCAGCTTCCCAGAGGAGGAGAACGAAGAGAGGTGTTGTTCTCAGCCATCAGCCACAGGATTTCCCCTCAGTGTGGTAGGATCCTGGTGTATCCTCAGAGGGACTCTGCCATGCAGCTCTGGGAAGCCTCCTCTCTCACCAGCCTTCCATTTCCAGGATTTCACAAATGCTTCAGTGGAAACTCCCTCTCTTGTAAGTGATGAAATCAACCCAAAGTGAGCTGAAATTGTAGGGGAAGGCTGTCATTCATCATGACGCCTTTCCTGTGAGTAACACGTGAGATGTGCCATGACTTGTGGAGGATCACTTAGAACGCCACCGTCTAACAGCTGCCCCCCCGACACGTGTGTAAACACACACACACACACACACAAACACACACACCCTACAGAAATTGGGCAGCTAATGTCTACAGCCTGCTGACCTGAAATCCATCCTCCCAAACCCAGAAACCATACAGAATACATACATTCTAACACAGATCTATTTTCTCCTGGTCTAAGAAAATAACTCCCACAGGGCATATTTGTTTCTGGTCTCACGAGAAGACATCTTCCCCCCGACCTATGAGAACCTGTGTTTTCACAAAAGGGGAGATCTCAGAGGTATCTTCCCTCTCTGCGCCCACACCTACACAAGGAGCCCCAGGCCATTCCCAATCACAAGCTAGTCTTCTCTCTGTGCACACCTGGTTCCAGGTGGAAGAAGAACTCCTAGGAGACGGAGGGGTAAAAAGTGGATTCTTAGATAGCACCCACCTGCTGAGAGGAGGAATCGAGGGGCAGAGGATTGAGCCCTGGGCTGAGAACCCTAACGGAAGTCTTGGATTCCAGGACACGCCACCTCCTCCTTTTGCCTATATTGTGAAGCTGATGTGAGGGCCACACATAATTTGCAACAATCTTTTGTAAAGGCTAATATGCTTTACAAATGGAAGGCACTTTCGCTTTATTAAGTAAATAAATAAATAAATAAATAAATAAATAAATAAAATTTAATACAGATAATTTCCTGCTTGGAAACATTTTGTTCACAATTTTAATGGCTGCAAGATAGGATTTGGTTTTAGGAATGAGCAAATGGCTATACAAACCACCAGCTACATTCCCCCAGGCCTGAATCGTGTCCAGGATCAAAGGGCTGCTTTGATCGCCTGGATCTGCCTCACCCTAGTGCCCCCAGAGGAGACCAGCTCTGCAAAACAGTAAATATTCCCTCCTCTTTGTTCCCCAGCAAGCTTCGTTTCCACCTTTTTTTTTTTTTCATCTACATGGCTTAGTTATTGTATAACTGGAGTTTTGTACCTCTTAATCCCCATTACCTATTTCACCCATCTCCTCACTTCCCTTCCTTCCAGTAACCACCAGTCTGTTCTCTATATTTATGAGTCTGTTTCTGCTATTTTATTTGTTTGTTCATTTTTTTTTGTCTTTTAGATTGCACATATAAATGAGATCATATGGTGTTTGTCTTTCTCTGTCAGACTTATTTTGCTTAGTATAATACCCTCTAGGTCCATCCATGTTGTATGCAAATGGCAAGAGCTTTTTTATGGCGGGTATGGTTTTACTGTATATATATACCACCTCTTCTTTATTCATTCATCTATTTGATGAACACTTGGGTTACTTCCACATCTTGGTTATTGTCAATGATGCTGCAATAAACAAGGGTGTATCTATCTTTTGCATTAGTGTTTTTGTTTTCTTTGGACAAATGCTCAGTATTAGAATTATTGGATCATATGATATTTCTATTTTTAATTTTTTGATGCATCACCATACTGTTTTCCACAGTGGTTACACCGATTTACATTCTCACCAACAGTACACAAGAGTCCCCTTTTCTCTACACCCTTGCCAACAGTTGGTATTTCTTGTCTTTTGATACTAGCCATTCTGATGGGTATAAGATAATATCTCACTGTGGTTTTGATTTACATTGTCCTGATGATTTGTGATGTGGAGCATCTTTTCATGTGTCTGTGGGATCTGTCTTCTTTGGCAGAAGGTCTGTTCAGGTCCTCTGCCTATTTTTAATTGGATTATCTATGGGTTTTTGGTGTTAAATTGTATACACTTTCTCTATATATTTGATATTAACCCCTTCTCTGATACATTATTTGCAAAATATCTTCTCCCATTCAGTAGGTTGCCACTTTGTTTGTATGGAGCCATAAAAGACTCTGAATAGCCACAATAACCTTGAAAAAGAACAAAGTTGGGGGTATCACAATCCCAGATTTCAGGACATCCTCCCAAGCTGTAGTAACCCAAATGGTACTGGCCCACAAACAGATACATAGATCAATGGAACAGGTTAGAAAGCCAAGAAATAAGCCCACACTAATATGGTATTAATGTACAATAAAGGAGGCAAGAATATACAATGGGGAAAAGAGAGTCTCTTTTTTAAATGGTGTTAGGAAAAACGGACAGCTACATGCAAAAGAATAAAACTGGACCAATTTCTTACACCATACACAAAAATTAACTCAAAATGAATTAAAGACCTAAATGTGAGACCCGAAACCATAAAACTTCTGAAAGACAACTTAAGTAGTAATCTTGGATATGGGCCTTAGCAACATATTTATGGATGTCTCCTTACGCAAGGGAAACAAAAGCAAAAATAAACTATTGAGACTGCACCAAAACAAAAAGCTTTTGCAAAATAAAGGAAACCATCAAAAACAATAGTTTCCACTTTTATCTCCTTCCATAGCCAGGAAGCAATGAAGGCTCACAGGGCTTGCTCAGGGCAAAGTCAGAAGGGAGCAGGGCCGAAAGATGACCAGACAGATGACCTAGACCTAGACAGATGACCTAGCCCACTCATTGGTGGGCGGAGAAGGAAGTGCTCTTTGCCTTATACAGATTTCTCAAAATGATCAATGGAAATATCAACGGAAATGATCAACGGAACAGGAAATATCACCATTGGAAGGAAATACAAGTGTGCCTTTCCTGTTTTATCTTGAACCTCTAATGATAAAAATTCTATTAAAAGTAAGTTTGCATAAGATCTCTGATTAGAATACATTCCCATCCCTTCTCTTTCACCCGCCATCACAACAGTCCCTACTTCTCTTAGAAAAGTGAAAATCTTAGTAATTTGTTCCAATTACTCATGATTCATTCCCCATCTGTCAAGCAGTAACTTTTCCTCCTCTCCAAACCATAAACCCCAACATTCACCTGACTATTGGAATTCTACCCCTCTAGATAATTAGGAAGAGTACCAACAATACAGAAACTTCCACCTTGAAGGACACCAGTCTCAAATATTTCTAGAACTGCAGGGGAGATGGGCTCACTTCAGGGCTGCTGCTGCTCTCAGGCTAGGCCGCTGCTGTCCTTCTAAGTTTCTTATAAGTCCCCGACAGCTGTTCCAAGCCGCCCTCCTTGTGTCTGCTTAGTGCCACTGACCCTGGTCACACCTGAGTGGCAATCACACAGAGGCCGCTTGGCCCTCAGTGTCCTTGAGCCAAGCTGAGAGGTGCCTGATCAGAACATACTCTCCTGCTTGGGCTGGGTTGCCAATCATATGGCTCTTCTGGTTCTGCCTCCAACCCTCTCTCAGGAGCTTAAAAACCAGTCTTATCCAAAGGTCGAAGCTGACTCTAACTATGAGGAAACAATCAGAAAAGATCCAAATGGAGGATTGGTAAAGCAACTGGTCTGGACCCTTCAAAAGCCTACATGTCATGGAAAACTACAGAAGATCAAGGGGTCTGTTCTCTAGACTAAAGGGGACCAACCACAGACGACAGCTTAAGATGATGGACGGCCTTGCATCACGTTCTGGAATTTGAAAAAAAAAAAAAATAAATATATATATATATATATTTTTTTTGAAAGACAGTGAAAGACCTTAATGGTGGAGGAAATTGAGGAAATTTGAATGGGAGCTGCGTATTAGATAACTGTCTTGTATAAATACATTACCAAATGTGAAGATAGTATTGCAGCGACGTTCTGCAGAATAGCACCTCTTTTCTTAGCATATAAATGATGAGAGATTTTGGGGGTGAAATCTCAGGATGCCTATAACCAGCTCTCAAGTGGTTCAGCAAAAATAAAACACCTGTGTATGCTGCACACACATAGAAAGAGAGAGAGAGGAAGCAAATGTTATAAAATATTAATGCTGAGGAAGCCAAGTAAAAGATATATGGTATTCTCTCCTTGAAATCTTTGGAAGATTTCAAATTTTTTTATACTAAAATATTGAGGCTCATAATACCAAGTAGAGGAGACAGACATTTTGCATTTCTCTACTACCCATATTTCTCTCCTCTCTCTCTGAGATGTTCAACACTAACCTTGGGGGAAAACAGAACAAAACAACTCACACGAAACAATTCATGGGGCAGATACGAGAGGTGGGGTTTTTGCTGGTCAATAATAGCCCACTTATCCTGCAGATAAACATACTCCGAATTCCAGTTTGAACATAACAAGACGCCACTGCCTTTGTAAATAATGGAATTCATTAATTGTATCCATTTAGGTTTATCTGTATTGGCTGACACAAGATGGGAAGTGAATGCTGGACAAATACCCAGAAGTCCAAAAAAGAACATGACCCCAAACACACGTCTTCTCTACAGTCTCCTAGCCATCTGTGCCTGCTGCGGGGCTCAATTTCTTTTTCACCAGGACCAACGACTTTTTTTTTTTTTTTAAGATTTTATTTACTTATTTGACATACAGAGATCACAGGTAGGTAGAGAGGCAGGCAGAGAGAGAGGAAGGGAAGCAGGCTCCCTGCTGAGCAGAGAGCCCGATGTGGGGCTCGATCCCAGGACCCTGGGATCACGACCCGAGCCGAAGGCAGAGGCTTTAACCCACTGAGCACCCAGGCGCCCCTCAACGACTTATTCTTAATGGCTCCAGGATGAGCCATTAACATTGAGTATTGAGTTCAATACTCAATGAACACAGCATTAAACATAGGTAAAAATTAAGTTTTCATGAGTCCACTTTGAAGGATTAACTCAAATTTCTCTTTCTCCATGAAGTTCTTGGTACTCTGCACTTCAAAAGCGCTTGTACGTGTACCTCTATTATATCCCAGCTGACTGTACAGCTATACAGTGTTCCTCTTCTTTCTATCTCCTGTGGTTCCCTCCATGAGTGATTCCAGCCACTGTCAGCTGCATTTCCCACCCACAGGCTAACCGGGCTTATGAGTCGCTTTGGCTATCTTAGGAGTTTCCGGTTATATGCCAAACTCCCTACTGAGCAAACCCTTTTTCAGGCCCTCCAAGTACTTCACAGCCAAGCCTTCCTCCACTTCCTCAAAATTCTGTTCTCCCTCTTATATTCCCAGTCTCAGCTCACCAAACCTCTGTGCACCGATTCAGCCCAGCCACAATCTAATTCTTGCTGCTTTTTCTCCTTTATCTTCTGTCCATTGGCCAATCCATCATGAAATCCAGTTGTTTCTTCATCTCCTAAATGGCCCTTAGACTCCTCTCCTTCTTCCTCCTCCACCCTCCTGCCCCTTTCTTAGCTCAGGCGCTCAGCTCTTACCTGGACTATTACACAAGACTTAGCCATGCCAGTCAGATTCATCTTCTATTCTGCAGTTAGATGACATTGAAGTGTGTCCCCCTCCACATAAAACCATTCCATGGCTTTCCAACATGACAGAACAGAGCTAAGCTCCTTGCTTGACCTACTGTCCTGCACAAACTAGCCTCTGTCCTTCTCATTTCCTCTTCTACCACTCCCTGCCTCACTCTTCATGCTCTCATCTTGCTAAAGCACTTGTACGCCCAACAAACATTCTGTGGTTTCAAGTTTCCTTGCTGTTGCTCCCACTCTTTCCTCAGCCTGGATCTTCTGTCCATCGTTTGTTGACACAGCTAGCTACCCTTTACTCACCTCTCAACATGCGGCTCAACCTCCATCACTTTTGAAGCCTTCCTGGAAGCTCCAGGTTAGGCTCAGTGCTCTCCTCCATATGCCTAACACATCCTCTGCCTACCTCTCCTTTGGCCATAGCCACATTATAAGTTATGTATAAGTCTGGTTCCCCAACAAAAACTGTAAGCTCTTGGGGTGCCTGGGTGGCTCAGTTGTTGGGCATCCACCTTTGGCTTGGGTCATGATCCCAGGGTCTTGGGATCAAGCCCCATGTCAGGGTCCCTGCTTGGTGGGAAGCCTGCTTTTCCCTCTCCCACTCCCCAGGCTTGTGTTCTCTCTCTCACTGTGTCTCTCTTTGTCAAATAAATAAAAGCAACAACAACAACAAAAACTGTAAGCTCTTAATGGGAGAAACTATGTCCTATTTTTATTTGCCTCCGAAGCAGGTAGCACAGCACTTGGAAAATAGTACATCATTGTTAAAAAGCACTAGTTACTGCCCTTGTGACTAGCATGGAACCATGTTGCACCAGGTGCCCAATGGATGTCTATAGAACTTGTTTCCCGGGATGGAAGGGAGGGAGGAACACAGTAGACTTTTCATCAGAATCCCACCTGAGGGGAGGGGTGTGGGGCTCCGTTGCTTTTCCTAAACACTTTCTCCAAGTATGGCATCTTTCCAACGATCGTGACATGATCGTTAAGCATGTGGTAAACAGCCATTAGAGGAAGCAGAGCAAAATACCTGGTCAAAACACCAAGGTCCTGGCTATGAGGTGTCATTGTCCTTGTTAAAGCAAGGACCCCTTTTCCTGTGCTCTGTGCCAAACCAGCCTTTTGACCCCAGCCTGTCACCTCTTCTTCTCTCAGTCCTCAGAGGTTAAAACCTGCCACACATCTATATTATTCGATTCTGCCATAGTGCCTGGAATCCCCATTTCATATTCCCTAAAACTCACTGCACAACACTACTACCCGTTTTGAAGTATCTTTGAAACCCTTTCTCATCATGCCTTTGTTAGAATGGTCATTCCCTTTTTTGTGTTTCATCATCTTAGAACCCCAAATCATTGCGCATTTGGTATATACCCACTGTTCACCTGTCTGTCTCCCCTGCTAAGACTATAAACTCCTTGAGGCCAAGATATATGTGCTTTTGAGTCACTAGGCCTAGCCCCGTGTCTGATGCTATACATGGTGCGTACAGCTGACTGACTGAACGTTCTCATATAAAGAAAGCACAGTCCTGAAAGAACAAGAATAATACACTTTGATGGTAGAAAAGGGAAAGTAATTGGGAGCCAAGTGGTTGGATCAAGTCTCCTGTTAGTTGATGTGATGTTGCCAGCAGCGAGATCAGGGCACTAGGGTCATTTGGGGGTGGAAGAGAGAATGGAGGAGAAAATTCCCAGTAAACTGAAAAATACTTTACCATGGTGGTACTTATGCCCCAGGCCCTTAACCTGCCAGTTCAGGAGTCTTCCTGGGAGTTCCAGAAAATTCCAGAATCTAGAGGAATTACATATGCAGTTATTGTATTTGTGTTTGGGCCTGTCAGTTTGGTCTCCCATTATAATGGAAATCTTACACCAACTAAGATCACAGTTTTTGTGTGATTTGAATTCTGGCAGACCCTACAGAATGCTTCCTTAGGTGCCCAGAGAATGTTTGATGACTTGTAGACCATGTTCTTTGATATTGAAATAGTCTGTAAACATGGGAATGACTTCAAATGAGTTTTGACAAGTCTTAGGAAAACAGTCTCAGTCAGATTGTATTCGTTTAGTTTTTCCTTTACGTTCCACCAGCTCTAAATGTCACAGCCTCTTTCTGGATATGGTTCTAGAAGTCAAGAGCACATTTACATGGGAAAGAGTACTAAGTGAATGAGGCTGAGCACCAGGCCAGCAAAAGCATCCCAGTGGTTCT
Organism: Lontra canadensis; assembly: GCF_010015895.1. Taxonomy (NCBI): domain Eukaryota; kingdom Metazoa; phylum Chordata; class Mammalia; order Carnivora; family Mustelidae; genus Lontra; species Lontra canadensis. The sequence goes on from NW_022631045.1 coordinate 7,364,613, forward strand.
TCCCAATGGGGGTCTTGTTTTCATGCTAGTATATTGTGCATTTTAAAGTCAACTCTCACACATACAACTATCACTTCCTATATCCTTAAATCAATTGGGATCAAACTAATACAACAGAACTGTAGTCTTCTCCTCTAAAACAAACACTCTAAATGAACCAAGGAAGCCACAGTAAGAGAGTCCAGACTCACCAGAGGAGCTCATATGCTCAACAATAAAAAGCAGAGGAAACTATAAGAGGTATAATGATGCAAAGATATTTTTATAACACACATAAAATGATAGCCAATGTCTCTTGAATATCTGTTAAGTGCCAGGCACTTTTTAGACATTATCTCACTCGACTACACAAAACCCTACAAGATGAACATTATTAATCCCATTTCACAAATAAGAAAATTGGACTCTCAAGGAAGCCAAATATTTTGGCCAAGATTTCTCAGTTGGAAAGTAAAGGAGCCAAGAAACAAACTCAAGTCTTACTGATTTCAGTTCGGTGCCCATTAGGCTGTACCAACCATTTCCCACACACATAGGAAATCAAGAAACCCACACAGAGTATCATCTCCACCGGGACACAGCAAGAAAACAGAAATTTTACTAGTATTTTGGCAGAGAGAATTTACTACAGAGAATTGTTTAGGGGCGCCTGGGTGGCTCAGTGGGTTAAAGCCTCTGCCTTCAGCTAAGGTCATGATCCCAGGGTTCTGGGATGGAGCCCCGAATTGAGCTCTCTGCTCAGCGGGGAGCCTGCTTCCTCCTCTCTCTCTGCCTGCCTCTCTGCCTACTTGTGATCTCCCTCTCTGTCAAGTAAATAAATAAAAATCTTAAAAAATAAATAAATAAACAGATATTGGGGGACTGAAAAGGCAAACCGGGAACCCTGAGGTCACAAAAGCTAGTAACTGCAGGAAGGAGACAACAAACATCTCCAGGGCTGTAGGAACACAGATAGGGCGCTGGGGGCAGCAGACCCTAGAAGCTTGGAGAGAGGCCTGGGTTGTAGGCCTGAGACTTCTGAGGAGGGGGCACTGCCTGGCTGGGGCTGGTTCCTTAAAGCACACAAGTACCATAGGGCTGCTTTGGGGAATTCTGACAGAGTCTGGAAACTGCAACTAACTAGAACCTGGCTGTTTCCAGAGTGAAAAGTCACTGATGGAGCCTGGGTGGCTCAGTTGGTTAAGGAACTGCCTTCAGCTCAGGTCATGATCCTGGAATCCTGGGATCAAGTCCTGCCTCCGGCTCCCTGTTCAACAAGGAGTCTACTTCTCCCTCTGACTCTCTCCTCTCTCATGCTCGCTCTCTCTCTCTCTCTCTCTCTCCATTAAAAAAAAAGAAAAGTCACTGATGGGAATGCTGACAGGAAAAGCAAGCAAACAGAAAGGGCAAGTAACATCTCCCCTCCTTGTGTCACTCTATCTCCCAGCCATGTCACTCATTGGCAAAGGAGACATGTCATTAACAAAGCCCCAGCCCCAGCCAATGGAACAGAGTATAGGAGGCAGGTCTGGAGCTTAGAGAATGGGCTGCTAACCAGCTCAAGTGGGTTGTGTGGCAGCACCAATGGAAGTGACTGGGGATAAGAGAGATGACAATCATCACTATAATAATGCTCGCTGCCATTATTGGGCATCTACTATGTGACAGTCACTCTGTTCCTTCCTTTCCACACATTGACTCCTTTGGTCCCTGCAACCAATGAAGGAGGTACCACCGTCTTATTACCAATTTCACTATGCAGAAACTAATATTTAGAGATGCTAAGGGCCTTGCAAAAGTTTAGGAAGCAGAGGGGCCACGATTCCAAACTAGGTCTATTTGGAAGCTAAAACCCTGCTCTAACCACCCATATTTGTTTGCTAAGGCTCCATAACAATTTCCACAAATGGGTGGCTTAAAACAAAATTCTCTCATAGTGGGAGGCCGGAAGTTCAAAGTTGAGGAGTTCACACTAGCTTCCAGTGGCCCCAGGTGCTCATGGGCTTGTGGGCCTCATAGCTCTGATTAATTTCTACCTCTGTCTTGACAAGGCTTTCTCTCCACTGTGTCCCTCTGTGTGTCTGTGTCTTCCCTTTTATCTCTTACAAGGACATTTGTCACTGGATTTGGAGCCTACCCAGGTAATCTAGGATAATCTCATCTAAAGATCTTTCATTTAATTCTATCTGTAAAGATGCTTTTTCCAAATAAGGTCACATTGGCAGGTTAGAATATAGACCTATCATTCTGGGGGCCACGATTCAACCACTACACCACCATACCATGTAAAATTACTCCTTTACTTTTGAAAATCATGTCTGCAAAAGCGTTGAAAGTGAAATCTGTATTCTTGTAGCATTTTCAGATTTTAAAACAATGTTTTGTGCTATATGTAGTACTTTTATTATTTAGTGTTCCTGTTCCTTTAAGTTTTTCTCTCTTCCTAAAGATAACTTCTGCAGTTCCCATCATCCAGAACAGCCACCCCGTATGTCTTCGCCTCATCAACTCTTGATCTCATTTCAAATCTCATCTGGAAGTTTCCTCCCTCCTCTCTTTTCCTTCCTTGACTGCTTTCTTTGACTTGACTTTTGTTCACACTGGCCTAGCCATCCCAGGATTCAGCGTACAGACCTGGTCAAAGAAATATTATTTTAGATAAGAGTAGTTCCTCAACCACAGGGTGGAACGTTCCTAAACTTCACCATTGGATCCAAAAGAAGCACCCTCCCTCTCCTTCCTCAGCCTCCACTCCACACCCCAGCCTTGGAAAGGGAAACTTCCCGTGCCAGTATCTCTCCTTGGTTGGAAGGACTGAGGGATCCATTTTGCAATTCACCTGGTTGAGGACATAGTTTAAAAATTTATGTACCTTGGAGATATGCTTCTTATGTGTGCGTGAAGGGCAAAGAGATTTCTCAAAGCAAGCAGATAGTAGGAAAGAAAGGTATATTATGACCTTTTGCTAAATAAAATATGAGCTGAGGCCCCTTATTGCATCAAAATTAATGAAATGTATTTCATATGCTTGGTTTAAAAGAATAAAAAGACAAGATGCCTTTCTGTCTCATGGAAATATGTCAGACCCACCTTTATTAAAGTCTGACATATTTGCTGGTGAATATTTCCAGCATACCGAGCCACTATATCTTTTAAGTTTAATTCTGAAGTTCATAAATTTTGCTCCCTAGAAGGAAAGAAGATGAATATTAGAAAGCAAAATCTTGAAACTCACCAAGAGTTTTTTCTTTAAGTGCCTCAATATCAAAATCATCACTATCTGTTTAAAATTCCATTTTCAAAAAGTATTTCCTGCCTCCACAGGCATGGATATCGATGTGACTGCACTGTTTCTTCCTCTTTCCCCACAACATTCTTGGAAATATTTCTTTTCCGGGTAGGATATGTTTTTGGCATTCACCAAGATAATTTCTTGCATTTCACTTATTTTCCTCAAGTTCTTCCTTTTCTGTGGGTTCATGTTTTACTTTTTTTCTTAAGGCAGTAGATGGAAAAAGCAAATGGATTACTTCAGACATGTCACCTCTCTCCTTTACCACCAGGAAAGGACCAAATTCTGCCTGTTCCCTTATTCTTCTTGGTATAATTGATGGAAAAGTCATTATGCATTTGATTCCTCTTCTCAAGTATTTGGGATAATAAGAGTAATCCTTACCAGGTTTGTCTGTCTCATGGTATTACCCTACAGCTGTGTCTATTTGGGGCTTTATGGGGGAAAGATACAAATATAAAAGACAGTCATGAAGAGGAGGCCTTCTTGGGAAACTCTTGCCCAACAGATGACCATGGCTCCAAATATTTTTCAGATTTACCACTCAAAGCTAGAACACCTCCCAAGCCCCATCAATATATTCACCTGAGATGTTAATTGATAGAGTAAGCCATGAAATGTATGGTTTGTTGAAAGTAGGGGCAGAACATTTCTCTAGTTCCATTTTCCAGAGAGCACGGACCACATGGACCTCTGGTTCCCTTACAAGGACCTCAGGTCCCATGGGAATTAGCAGTCGGCCAGTCTACAGCAAAATGAGAGCTCCCAACAATCAAGTTTGTATTTAGCCTTACTTCTTTCAGTGACTGGAGCTCTCAAAGATTTCATAGTCCTCATATAACTCCTCCATGAGGCAAAGGGGAAGGTGGAAATCAGTTCTTCTTTAGTGAACTGCCCAGTTTTCTGCTCACAGCCTGGCTACCCCTTCCATAGCAAGCATCTTGTCTATAGCTCCAGTCAAACCGACCTAAAGAACAAAGGTATGAATGGGTAGTTTGTGAATTCTGTGGCTTGTTGTAAGGTGAAAATGAGAAAGAGAGAGAGAGGGAAATATTCTCTCTTCCTCACTTAGGCCAAACTGTTAATTCTTATGGTTTGGCCACCTGAAATGCCTCCCTGTCTTCTCCACCTGGGGTATCTTACCATCATTCAAGGATGCTTGACAAATGTCTGTTGGCTGAATTAATGATAGTGAGATGGGCATGGCTTTAGTTTTTAAGGAACACCGCAGGCCTGTGAGAAAAGGCGGGAAGATGCTGGCATGTAACCGTTGGCAGGAAATCGGAACAGGATGTCATGGCCACAGGTTGTATTTAGGCTTTTGCTATGTTTGAGGGATTCCAGAGTTTCCTCTAGGCATCTCCAATCAGATACACAGAGGATAGAAGGCCATGTCAAGATGAACACAGAGGTTGGGGTGATGTGGCTACTGTGACAACGAGCGCCAGGAGCCACCAGAAGCTAAGAGAGAGTGTGGAACAAATTCTCCATCAGAGCCTTTGGGAAGAAGCAACCTGGCCCACACCTTAATTTCAGACTTTTAGCCTCCAGAACTGTGAGAGGATACATTTCTGTTGTTTTAAGCCACCAACACCGTGCTTATTTGTTATGACATCCCCAGCAAACAAATATAGACTCTTGCCTAGAGGGCGAGAAAGTGTCTGTTTAACGAGTACCAAGGGATGTGGATTTATTACGACTTCTAATGGATTTAATACAATTTCTTGAAAAAAATTTAATGATCACCAATTATGCGCCAGTCCCTGTTCTCTGCTTTTAGTCCAGTGGAAGCCATAAACTAATAATCATGCTAGTGAATGCCTAATTATAAAGGAGATGAGGGCTCTGGAGGAAAGGAGCAGGTTTTATGAGCGAACGCAACCGAGGAATCCAGGCTCAGCTGAGGAGCGCACGGAGCTCTGTGAGGACGTGACTGGGAACACACCGGACTCGGGCCTGGTAGGGCTGTGGCCCACTGCTTCCCAGTCGCTTTGAGTGGGCACTGAGTGCTTTTCTGGACAAGGTGAATGCACCTTTCCGTGCTTTAAATGACGTTTTGTGAGCTTCCATATACCTCAATGGCTTACTAAACATTCAAGCAAATTTTAGATGTTTATTAAACAACAACAACAACAAAGATTTTTTCTTTTTTTCTGCAAGGCTTCTTACAACTTTTCATATGGCAATTTACACTGCACAGCTCCCCTGAGTGACATGATAGGCCACATCCCCCAAATCTTTGGACTCAGAATCCTTTCATCACAGAGCAGCTCATGAGATTAGTGTTCCATGGAACCCATTTTGAGGAACACTGCCTCAGGGCAACTGTTGAGTTCCACAAATGATTGATTGCCACTTTCTTTCTCTCCTCTTTCTTCCAAAGTGCCTTTCAACAACCGCAGAAGATAGCTGAGCATCCCATCCCCCGGAGACCCTGTCCAGGACAGCTAGACCTCCAGGTTGGTCCTCACTGGAACACGAGGAGCTGTGGCCACAGCTGCAAATGAAGGACATCTTCTAGAAGTGGTAAATGTAAAAGGAAAAGCCTTTCTGACTGCTTGTTCCTCCACACACCCTTGACCATGAATTCTTGACGACTACACTTGTGAGTAGAGTGTCCACAAAGGTGTTAGTAGAAATATGGGTAACAAGTAGGATCCAGGGACTGGACATTCCCTTCTCATAAGACAAACCAGGCTCCAGGCAGGATGGTCTGCAACTGACACCTGTGTTCCGTGCAGTCTAAAATCTCCTAGCATTGTCCTGTTGTATCCTGGGAGATACAATTACAAGCACTGAAGTCAAAGAAGCAAAAAGCATTAAACAATTCCATAACCACAGCAGTAGATGCACACTATTATGTGTCCTGGATCCATTTCAGTTCCCCTGACAGCCTCTCACATGTCCTCATTTCCATGCACATGCCGTCAGTGACTCATCACTCTTTCACACTAACACGGCGCAGGACTTCCTTGTGCTACGGTCCCTCCATTTGCAACTGGGACAAACAGCAGCTTTATTGCTGTTGTGTGTTCAAGGCACCTGACCGTGAAGTGCTGTGGAACCCTCGTGGGTGTGTGTGTAGGTATTTAAATAGTGCTATGCACGAGCAGCCTAGTCTAATAACAATGGTAAACTACTAGGAGCATCGACCAATTAGGGGGTCCAGCCGAAGATGAGAGATCGTTGCAACTTCTTGCATTAAATTTGAGCAACACAGGCTTCCTCAGAGAGAATGTGTTGTTTGTTTAATGGTAGCTTGGCATTCACAGTAAAGATGGGGACTGTAGGTTTGAATCTTGGATGGGCAACTGATGGTTGCAAATAGCCAGGTGTCACTGGGCCACTCACTCGTCTGTAAAACAGAGATAAAGACACCTTCCTGGCAGGCTATTTGTCAAGAGTAAAGATGAACATGCAGAATCTTTGGAACATAACATTTTAATTATTTTAATTTTTTAAATTTAATTTAATTATTTTAATTATTTCAATTAATTTAAGGTAAATTTAAAGGTAAATAAGCCACATGTGACTACTGGCTACCATATTGGACAAGGCAGGTAGGGCTGTCATGCTAAGCCTGAGCTACACAGAGAAGGCTTCTGGGTCAGTCACCTTGTCTTTCCATGGGCACTGTCCCCCAGACCCATCCCTTCCCCATGCCAAGGCCCAGGCCCAAATGAACTCATTCAGGAATAATCATCAATTGTCCCCAGAACCTCCAAAGAGGGAACTGACCCTAGCGATGGTCAGAACCTACAGGCTACCCAAGGAGTTTGATAAAAACGGGGCCCAAAAGCCCACCCAATCATCACTAGCACCCTTCTTGGGGCCTTACTTTTCCCCATCAATCCAGGACCTCCAGGTCACAGCTTTGAAGTCAAAGGCAAATTCCTCACTATTCAGCCATTATCACAGCTGGAAATTAATTAGCTTACCAGCTGCCTCCCTGGGTGCTAACAGGAGCAGATCCCAGGAATGAGAGACAGGCTCTGAGAGAGAAAAAACAAGTGGCATTGCCTAGGACAGAAGCACAGATGAGAAGATTGGCACCTCGTCCAGGCTTATTTTCTTTGATCAATACCAACTGTTAGAAAAAATGTTGAAATTAACCAGACTTCCAATATTTAAACACAGTGAGATTTCAAATAAATACACGTTTTCCCACTCCTCCCGGAACCTTGGGCCCCCTTGTAATGCCCCGATTCACTAGCATCCGTCAGCCAGACCACGGGCAGCTGTCCTGCTAAAGTGGGCCAGAAGCTGTCCAGTCCTCTGCAGCCCCCACCGCTGGATCCCCACCTACCCCCTCGACTCTCCGGGCTGACCCAGCTGGGGTCTGCAGTCATTTGTGGTTGGGATCCCAAAGCAGGGCACAGGCCTGGGCAAGGTGCCTCTGTGAGGAGCTGGGAGAACACGACAGGACATCTTGGTATCTGGAGGCCCGGGGTGCTGTGGGGGAGAGGGTGGACAAAGGGCCCTCAGAGTGAGGGCAGGAGGGAACGAGGGAAGGGGGAAGGGAGCTGGAGCACACTTGATTGCAATGCCACCACCTCTACTCTCTGCCTCCCCCCTCACCTGCCATGATAGGTGCCAGACCCTTCTTAGTTTCTTTGGTTTCTTGGAATGGCTTGATCTCCAGCCCCCAAAGCTTTTTTCCTCTACTTTTTTATGGCACCTGGAACAATGCCAACCACACAGAAAGAACTCGAGAAACTTAAGTTGCTCCCAATAAAATGCACTCAATTCAGAATGCCTCCATCAGACCCCTGCTCCCTGCCGCCACCCCACAGTTGTTGCTCCCAACTGTCATTCTCCCCGCTGAGCACTTCTGTAGACTCGGTCCTGCTTAAGCTCACACTGAAGCTCTGCAGTCACTCCCCACCAAGCTGGGGTTCTTACCTCTGACCTCCACCTGCTGTGGCAGACCGACTCACAGACCAGCACAACACAGGGAGCCAGTCCCTCAGTGTGGTCTGGAAGTGGCACTGGAAATTCGTGTCCAAGCTGTGACCCACTCCATGATTCTTTTTTTTTTTTTTTGAAGGATTTATTCATTTATTTGACAGAGAGAAAGAAATCACAAGTAGGCAGAGAGGCAGGCGGAGGTCGGGGCGGTGGCGGTGGCGGGGGGCGGGGGGAAGCAAGCCCCCTGCTGAGCAGAGAGCCCGATGCGGGGCTCAATCCCGGGACCCTGAGATCATGACCTGAGCCGAAGGCAGAGGCTTTAACCCACTGAGCCACCCAGGCGCCCCCCACTCCATGATTCTAACGCTTTTCCTCGCCTTCCTTTTGTAGTTCACCTGTTCCTTGAGATTTTTCTCCAGATGGGAAGAGAGGAAGGAATCTGGGAAGGTCGCTGGACCTTAAGCTCTTTGGGAACAGGAACTATGCATCTCCTTTTGTGTGTCCCTTGCTTCAGCAGAGTCTCTGGCACAGGCTAGAGTTTCTCCAAGTAAAGCTCTGAGGGAGGAAAAGTGTGAGTAAAAGGAGGAAAACCCCGTAGACTGAAGAGAGGCTCAAGGATACAGGTTCAAACACTGCTATACCTTTCTCTACCTACGTTAGGTAATTCGCATAATCAGAGCTTCTACTTCCTGATCTGTGAAAAACAAACAATAATATATACTTTGTTGTTGATTGCTGCAATCCTTAGGTACTCGGAATGTCACCTGGCAGCAAAAAGCATATACGTTTTTGTTTTGTTTTGTTTTGTTTTTTTGTTTTTTTAAAGATTTTATTTATTTATTTGATAGAGATCATGAGTAGGCAGAGAGGCAGGCAGAGAGAGAGAGGAAGGGAAGCAGGCTCCCTGCTGAGCAGAGAGCCCGCCGATGCGGGGCTCGATTCCAGGACCCTGGGATCATGACCTGAGCCGAAGGCAGAGGCTTAACCCACTGAGCCACCCAGGCGCCCCAAGCATATACGTTTTTAAGAGAATTAGCTCAGTGATCCCAATCCTAGGACCTCATTTTAAGGAACTAATTCAGCAGAAACAACACTGTTCTATGCATCAAAAACTTCATTTGGAATCACAGTCAATAATGGAATATTTAATGTTATTTAGCTGTTCACAACAGGGGAGTAATTGCCCCTGTATGGCATTAAAGCATGAGAGAAATTTTTCACTAATAAAAATAGATATATATGAAGATGATCTCGATACACAGAATCGGTCAGCCTCAATGCTACTATTCTTTTAAAAACCAAATCTGTCCATATTGCTGTTCTACTTAAAATTATTCAATGGACAAAAATTCAGGAGGTTGCTTGCTGAGTTCATGTTTATGCAATATGAGAAACTGCCAAGCCGTTTCCCAAAGTGGATGCGCCTTCTGAGTTTCCCATCAGCAGGGTCTGAGAGTTCCAGTTTCTCTACCTCCTAGCCGTATTTATCATGTTCGGCCTCTTTAATTTTAGGAATGCCGATAGGTGTTCACTGGTATCTTATTGTGGTTTTAATTCACATTTCTTGATGACCAAAGATGCTAAACATCTTCTCATGTTTAGCTTCATAGTTATTTACCCAAGAGAAATAAAAACACGTGTTTACAGAAAGATGTATGTACATGAATGATCGTAACAACTTTGCAATAGTCCCAAACTGGAAACTTAGATATCCATCAATAGATAAATGAATACACAAATTGTGGTAGAGTCATACGGGGGACGACTACTCAGCAATAAAAAGGAATAACCTTCTGACCCACCCAGCAGCGTGGATGAACCACAGTGACATTACACTGAGTCAAAGAAGCCAGATGTGAAGGAAAACATACTATAAATGTGAAATTCTTACAGAGGCAGAATTAATCTATTGTGACTGCAAACAGATCCGTGGTTACCTGGTGCTGGGATTGGAGGGGGTTGTTGGCTGCAAAGAGGCACAAGGAAATTTGGGGAGTGACGAAAATGTTCTGTGTCTTAACTGGGGCAGTGGTTACACAAGTATGTCTGCCCAAACTCATCAAACCGCACACTTAAAATGGGTGCATTTTACTGTATTTAAAATACCTCAATAAAGATTTATTAAGAAAAGAAATATTCCATTGTTCCTCACTATGTCAGATTAAAGTAAAAAATGCTACTATTACACACAAGGTCCTTGATGATGAGTCTTGTCTTTCCCTCTGACTTTGCTTCCAGCTAGAATCCCAGGTGTCTTGCTCCAGTGCTGAACTACTGGCTGCTTCCCAGCTGCCATATTTTTTTTCATGTCTCTCTAGCTTTCTAAGTGCTGCCCTGACTTCCTCACCCCCTGCCTGCTTGTAAGTTGGCCCATTCCTACTCATCTTTCAACATCAACCCAAGCTTGCTTGAACTTCTCTCCAAGACAGTACATAGACCCTCTCTGATACCATCTCACAGCCTCCCCCACACACCTCTAGTCTCCTTATGGCACCATAGCTAATATTTTTTCTGTCTCCCTTACTGAGCTCCAAGTGTCTCAAAGCCGGGTTCTGTCTTATTACATTCTTAAGCCCTAGCACAGAGCTTGGCCCGTGTGGCTGGTGAATGTTGAATGATGAATGGGTGGATAAATGAATAAATGAGCAAGTGCCCCATCTGCCATCAGAAGGACCCCATAAGGATCAAATAAAATAACAGATGAATCTCTGCACTCTATTTTGGGGGCATTTGACTTGACCCCATCATCCAGTTGTGTGGCTAAGACCATACCCCCTGAGAACCTCCACCAGGGTATAACCAGTAAAGAGAACTTTGCCAGTTGCTATCTTGGGATCAGGGTGACAGATGTTGCCAGATGAGAGAAGCTCCCAAGGTCCTCCTAGCTTGACTCTAGGAACTTCTGGAGCTGACAGGTGGTGGCTGCATTCCCTCCATTGGGTAGCACCCCTCGAATACAGTTCTTCATTTCTATAACATTTTCCACTATTCTATACAATATTTGCTCACTGATATATGTAACCTAATTATACTGGCCCTGCTAAAGACATCTGTTTCAATTTAATGTACATGCTTTAATTCCAGAACATTCTGAGCAGACACAAGGCAGCATTGCCCTCCTTCAGAGAGACCCCCTTGGCTATTTCCTTGATGATGTAGCATTGGTGCAGCTTCTTCGCATGATTGGGATCCATTTTCTTTACCTTCACTGGAGCTCTAACAAAAAACACCTGGAATCCTGCCAAACCCTCCTCCCTCTCATCACCTTGCTGCTTCACCAACGTCCCCTCAGCACCCAGTTCCATTCTGTCAACACTACCTCCAGCTTAATGAAGACTGACAACCAACCTAGGTGTCGTTTTCTTGAATGAAGGGAACGGAGGCATTTTATACCCTGCCATCATTCCTTGACCTCCCACTTTTGTTTCACGGGTGCTTTCCTTTTGTTTTCCAGAATTCATCAGAGAGCCGTGTGGTCTCTCCTCTTGCACAACAGTCACTCATGGTCTTTTTTACCACCTGACCCTGAAGGTTAATCTGTCCAGGTAAAGGTCAGTGAAATCTCTCCACCAAGTCAGTGCTCAAAGGCAAGTAGGTGAACCTCTGAAAGGGAGAGTCCGGGAAGGCTGGTGAGAGGGGAGAAGAGTGTCAAATGCAGAGCTGGACCCCCCGATCCTTTTTTTCAAGTCACAAGGAAAGATTCCCTGGTTCATTTAGTTATTCATTCTTTCAACCTGGCTAGATGTCGCAGAAGTGGCCTCGTCTCTAATATGGGCCCAGAGCTCCGGCTCCATCAGGAATTCCAAAACTCCCCAATACAGCCCCAAGCTTGTCTGGAGAGGAATGTTCTGTGGACATTCGAATCCACCGAGAGCTTAAAGATGGTGCTTTTGGGAGCGGGCCAGGCGACAGAACGAACATTATCAACAATCTCTTCTCTGAAAAGATCTGAGCCATGGGAACAAACAACCTAAGTCTCTCATACCACAAGAGAAGGAAGGGGGGGGGGGTTGGAATGTTTGCTCGTATTTTCCTAAAAAATCCAGTGAACCGTGAACCTAAACTTTACACCTGAGGCAAAATGGGAATTGCTATTTTAACAAGGCACAGCTTAGAAAACAACCTGCACACGTTTTGTGTCTTGGGCCAGCCCCAGAGAGATTTCTGGCAGCGTTTTATGGGTGACTAATATTCAAGTTAAAGTCAACACGGGTTTTCCAAACACAGCATCTCTGGGGGCGAAGTGTGGACTTTTCAGCTGTCTGCCACAGCTCTGCTTTGCCCCATGGGATCTGAGAAGAAAGTTTTTTTGATGGAGGCATATGATGGAGCTTTGAAGCTGCTTGTGGGTGTGATAGTCTGATCTAGGCTCTCTCCTCTGGGTCTGTTGGTTCTCTGTAGTAGAGAAGGACTGGAGAGCGCATGTGCACCATGAGACCGGAAGTGCACTGGTTTATCCCGCAAACATCTGTGGATCTCCTCCCTCCCCGAGGGGCCACTGGGGAATACCAAGATGACTAAGCCACAGTTGCATTAGGGCAGATAGGAAAACAAATAATTAAAATAATGCAGCCAAGTGCTGAATAAGGTTTGTACCAAGGGCTATGGGAACACAAAGAGGGAAAAATTAATTCTGTCAGAGGGAGTCAAGGAAGGTTGTACAGAAGGTCACCTCTGAGCTGTTCCTTAACAGAGGAGTTGGAATGTTCAGGTGAGAAAGGAGAAGGCAGGCATTCCCCCCAGCAGAGGGGACAGAAGACATGAAGGCATGGAGACATGAAAGCCCCGTGACACGTGTGGTGTGTCTGAGGTCCAGGGCAGGTGGGGGTAAGGGCAAGGACATGGGGTTGATACACGGGTTGGGATCTGGTGTGTAGGCCCAGGTGCCGCACTAAAGGATCCAGACTGAATTCTTTGGGAGGCACAGAAGATTTTCAGCGTGAGTGTGATTTATCAGATTTGGAGCAAAGACATCTCAGGCAGCTGGTAAAGGGGCACATGGAGCAGGGAGGTCAGAGGCTTGTGCCGTAGGCCAGCTAAGAGGAAATAAAAGCTAAAATAAGTTCATTGTGGTAGAAATGGAGAGAGGAGCCAGTCATGTTGCCTTGGGAAAAATGAAGTCACGGCACTTGGTGGTAATGAGATTTGGAGGGTGAGGTGGGAAGGGCGTCAAGGGGAATTTGGAGGTTTCCAACTTGGCCAACCGAGTCCATGATTGGGAGGGGTGGTAACTGAGCTAGGAAACTGAACACAAGACCTGGAGAAATTAGTCCCTGCTCATCCAGATGTTTAGTGTATAATCATAAGATACGGACCATGCCAGGTAAAGGTGGTTGCTTTCACAGAGACGCAATTTTTAAATCAGTTGCTATAAAATCAACACTTTCCTTTTGTTGTGGGTGGTGTTAGACTCACGTTCTTCAGGGAGATGAGTGAATACAGTGTTGCTGTCAGGCCTCTCCCTGTCCTAGGCAGTGTTCCCCTGGGTGACAGGCAGTGAAGAACAGACCGGGCATTCTCTGTCTTCCTCACCACCGACATATTCGTTGAGTGCCTAGGGCATGGAGGTCACTGGGGAGAGTGCTGAGCAGAGGTCAGGCCCTGGCGGGACTGCGTGGGACACCTACGAGGAAATGGGGTGCCATTGGGTGTAGTATTTGCCCCGGGGCAGATGGTAAGGGCAGGGGTTGGGAGAGGCCCTGGGGGAGCAGCCATGGGACCTCAGAATGATCACTTCCTTCTCCCTCTGGTCGGAGCAGCTCCAGAAAATGGCGGCTGTGAGCCAGGAGGCTGATTGTCACTCAGCGTGATTAGCCACCCTGGCTGACCATGTGCCAGGCACAGCCTGGACAACAAGTACGGAGCAGTCCCTGTCACACAGGAGGCTTCAGTCTGACATGGGCAATGTAAATATCTATGCCCAATGAGCAGAACGCAGAAGGCTGAAAACAGAGATTAGGAGAGGCTAAGGAGAGGCCCATCAGTCAGAATCCTCCAGAAAAGACAGGCTTTCTGAAAGCTGCGAGATGCTTCCTGCATGAGGAGCAGGAAGGGCGGGTGTTCCAGGGGTGAAAAGGCCAGGCTGGTGCAGACCCGAGAGAGGGGCTGCCCACCTTCCCGTTGGAAGGTGATGCTGGAAGGATGTGGGGCAGGAAGGTCCCCGAGGGCCTGGAGCAGGAGGCAGAGTGGCTAATCCGCAGCCATTCAGGGTTTTTGAACAGAGGTTCTACTCTTGGGAATGATCATTTCAACAGTCGTGTGTGAACTGGGCGGGCTGGGGAGAAATGAGAGATGAGATCAGTTAGGAGACCGCGGGAATACGAAGTAGGAATCTCACTTTTACTAAGGCAAGTGCTGAGCTGAAACATTTTTACCTAATTGTATATGATCGGGATTATTGATCCCACTCTACGGTTTGGTGAAAGCGAAGCTCAAAGATTTAAGAACCAGGCCCTTGTAGGTGGCAAAGTCGATTCACAGCAGCGTTTTTGGACTTCTAAGCCTGTGTTCCCTCTGTCCTGTACTGGAGGCAGGTCCTGGCACGAATGGAAAGGACGGTGATTTTCAGCCCTGGCTGAAAATTAGAGTCACGTGGGGAGTTTTTCGAAATCATGGTGCCCAGGCTGCACCCCGGACCAATTAATCAGGTCCTCCAAGAGCGGACCCCAGACATCAGTATTTATGTGAAGCTCCCAGGTGATTCTGGCCCGCCCCTGACTTTGAGAACCACTGTTGCAACAGAGGTTGCAAAGGGAGTAATTGATCATGGTTGCTAGCAAGAGGAGAGAAAGAGGCAACGGTCAGATTTTTTACTTGGATAAAGTCTGAACGAGAGGCTAGTGGGGAAACAAGAAATTTATGTTTATAGTTCTTTACTTTTTACCCTTATAGCGTGCTGTCCAGTGGAAATGCCCAACCGATGCTTGCCTTCTGGGGTTTCCGAGGCGGGGCCAAATCAAACTCAACACATCAGCATGACAGTGTGTATGGCCGGCTCATCCCTGCCTGGGAGAGCCAACTGTAACCTTTCCCGACATTTTGCAAGCCAGTTATGAATGCGGCCACCATTAAAAATCAAATCATAAAACCTTATAATTAAATAATCTTAAAAACAAACGTAGAAGCTTCTCAAAACTCATCCCTTCCTAATGGCTTTACCACGCTTTACTTTTTTTTTTTTTTAATCTGTCTTCTTGGGGTTATTTACATTTATTTCATCCATGTGAAGAGAAAATCCTATAACAGTGTCTTAACGTGCATCTCTCCCCAGCTCCACATCGGTCATGGGGACAGCTTGAAATTGGCCATGAAGAGGAGTACTTACGTGGTGAAAATTGGCAAAAACTGTAAATGAGGACTGCCCCCCTCCCCGAAGAGCCAGTTGTTAAACATCTCCCAGCACATCACGACCTGAAACCATGTGATGGTCTCTGCAGAAAGGCCAATGTGTGAGCGCGCCCCAGGAGCCCCACGATGACGAAACAAAGAGAATAAGGTAGAAACTAAGACCCCACAGAGGAGGGGGAGAAATCAATGCCAGAAACACTTTCTAATGCTGACTGATATTTCCCCATACACAAGCTCTTTGCACTACTCAGGTCCTTTGGGATTGCTGCTATTCCAAATAAACCCATTTCATTTAGCTCCGTGAATAAGAAACTTCTAATCAGAGAAGATATATTTTATATGCACACATAAAAATACTCTGTTTATATAGCACTTTCCTTTTAAGGAGCTCAGAGCAATTACACATGTTCTCATTATTCCTAGGAACACCCTGGGGAAGTGGCTAGGTAGTGGAGGAAATCGGAAGGAATGGAAAAACTGTTAAATTAGAAATCAGGGCATTACCTAGCCTGAGTACTATAAGCAATCTTTCTTCTCCCACTGCAGGAAACCCTGACTTCAGATCTTGAAAGCATCCTGCTTAAGAAGATTCTAGAATAGGACTCGTATTACTGGCATTTTCCCAAGGGCATGGCTATGGAAACCTCCCCCTCTCTCCCTTCTCTCCTCCTCATTCTTCTGCTATTTTGGCCCTACCTCCTAACTTGGGCCAGACTGGAGTTTACAGTCCAAGCCTGCCGGCCCCGAATCCCAGGGAGTTCCCCAGGGCCAGCCGCAGGAAAAGCGATGAGCCCTGGATGGGAGCAGCAGCCACTGTATCAGGAGACCTTCCCGCATGACTCACTGTCTCTGTGATGCCTGTTCCTGGGCTCGGTGCCAGTGACACCACTGTCCCCCTCTGCACCAGCTGCTTTGTCCCACGGGGAATCCAAACGGCTCCCCTGTCTTTCCTCAGCACATCCCTGTGAGGCTCTGGATGATTCCAAATCAGTCCTTTGGAACACAAGTCCATGTAACTCTAGAGCCAGCATCTTCTCTGTCCACTCGGGATTGATCTGCCACAGAGCAGAGGTTACTGCTGATGAAAGCTGGAGGAAAGAATGAACCGACATGCATGGGTGCCCAACACAGAGACAAACCGAGAAAGGCGAAGAGAGAAAGGGAAATAGAGACAGAGAACGTAGAGGGGCAGAGACTTAGAGAGGAATTCCTAAACAGAGATATGATTATTCGTAGTTCTGTTTCGACTAAGAATTTCACTATTTGTTTGTAGCTGGTAGATCTTCCTGATGGGTAACCTTGGGCTCCCCCCAGGCCAGACCCACATGTGGCAGTGTCCCCTTCACAACTCCTCGGCAGACCATCCTGAAGGAGGAGCTATGGGCCAAGAGCACTGCCACTGGGAGCATTTGTCTTTGGCCAAATATCACTGGCTATTCAGATTGTAGAGACCCAGTCAAGTTGGAAGGAGACACCCCAGATTCCCAACAAAGACTTCGGAATGGCCACAAAAATGGCAGGAACTCTCCCACTGGTGCGCTCCCAGGATCTCCCTCGCACCAAGGTGTGAGGTGCTGAGGAGTTCCCCGAGATCCGAGGACCCTCAGCCCCAGCTGGAGTGGCCTTGGAAGCAGCCAGCGGTCCACACCAGCCACACCACACAAACAAGTCAGTGAAGTGGAAGCAGCACTAAGTCAGGAGACAGGGGACAGGCTTTCATCCGCCCAGCTCCTCAGGACTTCTGGGGAGCCCAGGCTGCTCATCGGTGAGATGCCAGGGTAAGAGTGGTCATTCATCGCACAGTCATGTTCTGAGCACCTCCTGGCTATCAAGCACTGCGCTGGGCTCTAGAATCAAAAAGCCAGACGGCCCACAGGGACCCTGGAGACACCAATGAGCCTGTAGCCCATGGACTCTGGAGGGCCCGTCTATCATATATTCTTTAAATAATTTCATAGTGGCAAAAGGGCTTCTCGAAATCTCCTGAACTGATGAATTCAGCTCCTCCAGGTAAGAGGAATCATGTTTTGTTTGTTTGTTTGTTTGTTTACATTCAAGTGCCCAACCTGAGCGACTTGACACTTGAGTGTGTGGTTATCTGAAATGTTAATCAGGCCTCCCCGCAGCCCCTAGAGACATAGGTGCTGCTCCATCTGCTGCCATCAGAAACATGCTGTAGGCTCCTGTCCCCTCGGAGCACCAGATGCACCACGTCAAAGAGGCACAGCCCAGCTGTCCAGAAGCTTCTAGAAACCCTGGACCTCACCCACATAAAGGACAAACAAACAAATGAGCAAACTTGGATAAAATGGTGCTGTCATACCCACAAAGGGAATGCAAACGAAGAACCCAGCCGGTGAAGAAGGAAGATGGGGGGTGGGGGGCAATGAGAAGGATGGATGAGTTTGCACAGGCCAGACAACGCGGCTGGGGGTGCAGGGTCACTCCTTCTGTCTCGCTGGTCCAGGGTTGCCAGAGTCTTTTGAATGGTGGACAAAAGAGGATAGAGAGAAATGCGGTGGGGACCCAGGAAAAAGGTCCCGCGGTGACACTGTGTCCCAAAGCCTTGGGGACATGGGTGCAAAGTCACAAATCCAGGACAAAACCTCTCCAGCACTTCACTCTGGCTCCTTCCACAATCCCCCCCTACACCCCCTGCCCCTCCCTCCCCCCCTAAACATCTTACACAAGAGCCTCCTATTGTGTTAATATCAGGGGGAAAGTGACTAAGGCTGGGGTATGACTAAGCAAAATAAAACTAGGAAGGGAGTCTCAAAAGCTCGCCCCCACCCCCAGGTTACTTGGCTCATTCCCTGATTCCGTCAGTTCACAGACTCCGACATAAAAGGCAGGAAGTTACATACGCTAAACAAAGGTCCTTAGATGTCAGGAAATTAACCTGGGAAATCGGAGCCAAGAGCGATTAAAGGCGCTGTACTCCGAGTTCAAAAACCACTATGGCGTTAGATCAAAAGCTGTTTGCTGGGCACCCCAGGCTCGGCTCTGCCCGACTGCACATCCCGGAAAACCTGGCCACAGGGCCCACACGCCTGTGTGCTGGGCATTTGCTTCTCAGATCTATGCCTTGTGACTCTTCTTGCCATAAGAGTTTGGACACCTGCCCTTGGAGCCTCAGCCCCAGAAGAGGCCCTGGCCCACCCTGCTTCTCCATGAGGGAAGATCACACTCCCCTCACCTCAAAGGGGGTCCAGCAAGTGATCCCCCCAGGAAACAAAGAAAGTCCTTAAAAGGGGGGGGATGGGAGGTAAACTGGGGAAACTGGCCCTCTCAGCTAAGAAAACAAAGGCCTCTTAGAGAGTGGAAAGGTCAGAGTAGAACAAACCGTGGAGTTGTAAGAATCATTATTTGTGTCCCTGGCAATAATAATATCCTTTTGAGTCTCAGCTTCCTAATCTTTGCCATTAAGGGGTTGGACTAGGTGTTATGATACCTTCTAGTTATCATACCCTGAAATTCTTTTTTTTTTTTTTTTTAATTTATTCATCTGAGAGACAGAGAATGAGAGAGAGCATGAGGTGGGGAGGGTCAAAAGGACCCAATATGGGACTCCATCCTGGGACTCCAGGATCATGAACTGAGCCAAAGGCAGTTGCTTAACTAACTGAGCCACCCAAGCACCCCATATCCTGAAATTCTTAAATAACTTTAGCATTTTACATCACAATGAAGTCGTCAAGGGATTTGCATACCATTCCATTTGTACCTCCAGCCCTGGGTATTAGCCTCATGTACAGAGAAGTAAACTGAGGCCCCAGAAGGCACAGCTGCTTGCCTGACGTCACCTAGCTGGCCGAGAGCAGAGCCCCTAATAGACCCTCATTCTAGTGGCTTCTGGTCCATTGCCCTAGAAGGGCCATGATGGAAAATGACACTGTCCCCCAAAAGACTGAAAGAACATTTGTAATCACAAGCTCAGCAAGAGTATGAAGGAAGTCCTTTTCTTATTTTTGTTTTTTATTGGAGTGTAGTTGACACACCATGTTAAATTTGTTCAGGGTGCACAACGGAGTGATTCAACAAGTACGTAAATTATGAAATGCTGGCCATGACAAGTGTGGTTACTCTCTGTCACCATACGATGTTGTTAATGTATTATTGACTCTATTCCCTATGGGGTGGGGGGTATTTACTGTGCCAGGCTCCTGGGACATGGAACACTCAGAACTGTCCCACCACATGGTGGCTTCATCATAGTGTAAAAACCTCCTTTTGAATCTACAGAGGTTAGGTTAGTTGGATTAGCTGGAGAGGAAGCAGTGAGAGAAGTGTAATTAACTGTTCCTTTAGGAAGCGGCCCTGTCCCCCCTCTGAATGTGGTGACTCTTTGGGTCACACCCACTGTCGTCCAGAGCTGGCTGGACCAGGGAGAGGAAGTCAGAGCTTCTTGCTCTGGACATGGACACCTAGAAGGCATGGACACCTAGAAGGGGTTCTTCAAGCATTTGTGAACCTGAAGCTATTCAATCACTGTAGTAATCCACTTTCTCCAAAGAAGCAGAAAAAATTGGATATATGTAGATCGAGAAAGAGATTTATTATAAGAAATTGGCTCATGCAGTTATGGACCCAGTAAGTCCCAAGATCTGCAGAGTGAGTAAGCAAGCTGGAGACCCAGAGGTGCTGATGGTTTAGTCCCAGGCCACAGACTGGCGGGCTCAAGACCCAGGAAGAGCTAATGTCCCAGTTTGAAGCCTGTCAGGAAGAAGGAATTCTGTTACTTAGGGGAGGGTCAGGGTTTTTTTGTTTGTTTGTTTGTTTGTTTGTTTTGGTCTATGCAGCCTTCAACTGATGCAATGAGGCCCACCCACATTGGAGGACACAATTTGCTATACAGAGTCTACCAATTTAAATCTTAATCTCCTCCAGAAACACCTTCACAGAAACACCCAGAATAATGTCTGACCAAATATCATGGTACTCCATGGCCCGGTCAAGTTGACACATAAACCTGACCATCATAATCATATAGAGAAGGGCCGGGTGGGCAGTGAGAAGCCAGGACCCAGGTGAGACCAAGAGAGGAAGCCCAGGGTTGTAGGAAAAGCTAGCTTAAGCTTCCTCTCTTTAAAGAGTGGAAAGTTGTCATTCTCCATGAGGGATAAGAGAAGGTACTGCCTGGAGGCCTTCCAGATCCCATGAGAGTCCCCTGTGTCCTTCTAGTCCCCCCTCCTCAACTGAACTGGTTTGAGTGGGTTTCTCTTTCTGACAACAAAACCACTTGTGATTAGAATGAGCACACTGTGGATGTCTTTGAATTTTACTAGGTCATCCCGTTCTCCCCAGCTTTAGACCAGCCATTAACCAAGTGAGAGACCATTCTGTGTGCCACATATTGCCGGGTTACACAAACTTGTACTCTTGGTTCGTGGTCAGTTTTGTAGTTTTGGTCGTGTACGAGCCCCCATATGCTGTTGAACATAGCATATGTTCAACATTTTATTTATTGAAATAAAATGTTTCCATGCAATTCGGGTTTGAACGAGGTTCTTTTGACCAATGATGCTGAGTACAAAGAGAGTTACTCAGCTCGAGAGAGATCTTATACAGCTGCTCAGTACCCAGTTAACAGTGCAGTGTCACTGTTCTCAACTCCCTTTTCTTCAAGAATTTTCTGAGGGAAATCATATATTAGAGGGTTTTCCTGAATTCAGTAATGTGTGGGGGCCCAGGCTGAGTCCCTTCCCAGTGCCATAGGTCATTGTCACGAACATCATTTTTTAGAAATCATTGTCAATTCTACTATTAACTCTTTGGAAGATGGGCCCCATGCCTGACACAACTTTGGGGCTCTTCTACTAGAATGCAGCACCTTGGACCTCATAAGTGCACAGTCCATTTTCAAGAGAACTCTCACTTGATTCTCACAGGATTGTGTTATTCTCAGTTTTATAAATCAGCCTCAGCTAAGTTATGCGGCAATAACAGACACCCCTCAAATCTCAGTGTTTACTGCAGCCGGGTTTCATGTCTCATTCACATTCTTCCTGCACTGGGGTCATGTGCAGCCCTTTCCTGCACCCTTCCTCCCGGCACCTAATGACAGAGAGAAACAGAGTGGCAGACCACACATTGTCTCCTCAGGTGTCTTGACGACAGTAGCACAGTTCCCTTTTGCCAGCCAAAGCAAATCTCATAGCCAAGCCTGGCGTCCACGGGGCAGGGATGGATGGCACTTCCATGGGCAGGCATGATGCCAAAAATCGCATGTGGGACCAGGAAGCATAATCCTTCCCCTGAAAGAGACAGCAAAATTATGAACACAGACGCCGCAGAACACACTGCTTTCCAGAGCAACGAATAAAAACTGAGATGAAGCAATTGCCTGATCAACCCTCTTATTAGTGGCCGACTGAGTATTGGAAGGAAATCTTAAGCCTCCAGATGGCATTTGCCTTCATTCCATCACAGCTGTGTTCCGGGTCCTTCTCTGGAGAGATGCATCGCCAGGGACCTGATCTGTATCTTGTGCCACTCTCCAGTGATGTTTGTATCCCGTCGTCCCACTGAAACATTTGGCCCTTTGGATATTTTGGATATTTGGATATCCATTTGGATTTATTTTTTGATACCCAATAAAACATTTGGATGTTTTATTCATAAGGATCCAGTGCCCAGGGGAATCCAAGGGAGCCAAGGCAGACAAAACCAGCAAGCCACCGTGGAGAATCAGCACTTGAATTCTCAATACATGGAGTCATTTAAAATTTTTCTTAGTTTAACCAGAGCAAAGATAGAAAGGAGGGGGTGGCACCTGAGAAGGACAAGATGTGGTCACCCTCTAGGGCACAAAAGAGAAGAAAGATGGAGCTGTCTGCTTGCAGTCACAGAGCCTGATGCTGGGGAAGAGCCGGGCACCAGTCATTCAGAAAGGGCCTGTTTGGCATTTCCAGACTTCATGATCCCCATCACCACTAGCAACATCCATCCCAAATGGGCACCCTGGTGGCTGGGCTTAGTGATCTCTCTGGCCAGCGAGTAGTCTTTCTCAAGGAAAAAAAAAGTCTGACACAGTTTCCCTCGTCTAGGAGACAAGTCAGAATTCATTGGCATTTTCTGGAATCGTTTCATTTCCTTTAAGTTGCCCAGGTGACATGTCTGGTCTTCTGATGGTACTGGTTACACCGAGCTCAGTGCTATAACACCAGCAACAGAACCTATACCGAGTACCAGTTCCCTTGTTCGGCCAGCATCTGTAGGAAGCTTGGGTTTGATTCCAATACACACGGTAGGTCATGAAGCTGACCTGCCCAGGACACATCAGGTGCACAGTGTTAAGGAACACCTACCATCCCTGGTGTTTTTCCAAAAAAACGTGCAGAGAAGGCTGCCCTTCTGTCAGACTAAAGCCTCCTTTCCAACCTGTGCCCCTCTCTGCCCTCAGTCCAAATACCCAGCAAGCTCAAGTGTGCAGGTGGCTGGGACAGGCTCCCGCACTGCCTTGGGACACCTCATGCCACCTCCCCCGGGTTCTTGTCTGGTGTGCTGCTAAGCGGGCTGCCCCAGAGGACTTGAAAGGACAAAGGTAAGAAGGCTCAGTGGGGCAGTCTCCACGGCAGCTTACAACTCTGCACAGCTGTTAAGCAAAGGGCAAGACTTCCTTTCGAGAAGGACGTCTCAAAATGCAATCCAGAAAGCAGGCTTGGAATTACGGCCTGGCTGCAGGCCACGCCTTGGCCGACATATGGTCTCACAGGCGTATCAGATACAACACTGCAAGAAGCAATTAATTCATAGCCCAACTTGCATCCGTGAACCTGGGCACAGGGTAACGCAGAAGGAAGCCCCCAAAAGCATCCTTTGAGACACCCAATGTTGCAATCCCAGGGTTACTATGACATCACTACTGTGCTGGGCATGCTGGTAACACACAGGCCGAAGGACATTAAAAAGATGAATGTTAATATAATGTTAATGTTAATGATTAATATTCTGTGTTCAAGGGGGCAAAAAAAGATAACAAAGGACTTTGCAGAGCTATGGCCTGATAATAAATCAAGAGCAGTTAGCAGCCAACACAGAAAGACGGATTAACAGCTGAAGGTCCCCACTCCCCACCCCTCGATCTCCCCACACTCAGCCTGCCTACGTTTATTGTGGCCACCGTGGACCAGTCAGTGTGCGCCATGCGCAGAGGGTAGAGCAGAAGGGGCCATGACACCTGTCCCCAGGAACCTGCCAGCCCAGTGAGAGAGGACCCACTCCCCCATGAGTGAAATGACACCCAGTAGGTGAAAAGTACCACAGAACTGGTACAAATGAAGCATTTGAGGATGTCCAAAGAAAGATGGCTCTCCCACAGTGGTGAGACCATGAGTCTATGGAGGAGAGGCATTTGAGCTAAATCTGAAAAGCAGTAAGGATGCAGCCTTATGGAGTTGGGGAGGAAGAAAATTCATCAGCTGCCGGCATGAACACAGGAGAGGTGCTGGGATCTCACTCAGAGCCCCTCCGCCTGTGGGTTCCCACTGCCTAGCTGCCGGGGCTTTGACTCCTCCTCCCAGCTGCTCCCAGCTGCTCCTTTCCCTGGAGGCTAGTCCCTGGCTAACCAGAGCACCTCATCAGAGAGATAACTACACCCTACCTCTGCGGGCAGCTGACAGCCAGTGAATGATGGAGACAGGATCCCAAAAGGCCAGGCCCCCTGCTTTAAGCAGAGATGTGGCAGGAGGTGGGGTGAGGGGATAGCTCTGCAATGTGTGAAGACACCACCCGGCCCCCAGTGACTCATACTAAAGCTAATCTCTTCGCTGGCTTCTCTTCCCACTCCTACCCTGCTTCCCTCACTCCCTGGTGTATTCTTCCTAAAAACACCTCTTCAATGAATCACATGGTACCCAATCCTTATCTCAGGCTCTGCTCTGGTTTTCCCTCCTGTGGCTACGCAGGTACACGAGCAGGGTCTTCCCAGGGTAGCCTGCCAGCTCCCCCACGAGCCACCTGCTGCACCCCCCACGCCCTGCTAACCACCTCCCCTCTGCCCACAACTGTCCCCTTGCTGCTTTCACACCTCAGACCTCACTTCTGTCCTGCCTCCCACTCTGGAAGTTGACTCTCCACGTAGCCATCGCTTTCGAGATCTAATGCAAGATTTACTTTCTTCCACCACCTGTATCTTTTCACGTGTATTTATTTGTAAGCACTTAAGACAGCTGCCAAGACATGTAGGTATTGTCCCGTGTTTGGGAAGGTTAGATCAGGACTTCATCATCCAAATAGATGTTGCCGCTCTCCCAGTATTCGTCTGAAGGGATTAATCACTTCCTCCAATTAGGCCCAGCCTAATTTAGGGACGCCACTCCCGGGTTTGCCTTCAGAATATCTATCAGACCCAAATAAACACAGTAGCCTACAGCAATTCTCTGTCCTTCGAATTTTTAGGGACTTGTTCAGAACCATGACCAGTGGTTGTGGGTTAGTGAGAGTATGCGTATATTTTGCAATTCCATGATTTACACATCCAGGGCTGTCCCTCGAAAAAGAAAATCCTTTCTCCCACAACACTGCCCTCCACCCAACCAGTCCCAGCAATGGCAAATATTTGCCCTGTGAAAGTGATTTTTCTTTCTTTTGTGAGACATTTGAATTCACACCTGATGAGTAAGGTAGGTATTGATTCCTTCATTCAGCAAATATTTATTAAGCATTTTCCACATGCAAGCACCGTGTGACAAGGCTGGCCAGTCAAACAGAGGATGGTTTTGACTCGAGTGAAGCTTAGAGTCTACTTGAGGAAAATTCAAGTAAATGGACAATATTTTGAAGGATGATGAGGAATTTACTAGACGCAGAAATCAGTGGGGGGATGAGGGAAGGAGCTAGTTATGGGAAAGGATAGAGAGAATTCTGGCTCCACAAGTTCCCTCCTGTGAAGGATGGATTGGAGAATGAGCACAGAGGTGAGAGGTACTTAAGTTGCTGAGCGGCCAACAAGGGCTTATCTTGAGAGAGATGGGGAGCTACTGAGGGTAAGGCTGTTATAAAAACCAACAATCAACAAAGCAAAACCATGTCACGTGACTCAAAATTCATGCAACAGTTGTAATGTGTGTGCTCAGTACTTCTTTCTGGGTGCTAGCCTGGTTAATCCCCTTAACTCTGCGAGAGACACATTCTTGAGCCTCCTCTGCAGATGAAGAAACCGAGACCAGGGAGGTTTGGTAACTTGTCCAAGGTCACACAGCTGCTAAGTGGCAGAATTGGGATTCAAACTCTGCCTCTCCACACCTCTCAAGTCCAAAGCCCAGAATGACCCCCTAAAAGAAATTCAGCAAAAAATATGAAGATACATCATTTCAAAGGAAACTTTGAATTCTGAATAAATGTACCATGTTCAACCTGGGTACAAATCAAAGCATGGGAAAGTTAGACAATAATCTCAAACTGCTTTATACCCATTTAACTAGCCAGAAACATTAATAATCATGCATGATGTCATCTAATTTGTGTAACTCAACTGTCATTAATATACTGATGGTCATATTGTAGATTTACATAAATCTTTTAGAAAGCAATATAATATTATATATCAAGTCATTAAAATGTCCATCTTGCAGGATGCCTGGGTGGTTCAGTTGGTTAAGTGTTTGCCTCTGGCTCAGGTCAAGATCTCAGGGTCTTGGGATGGAGCCCTACATTGGGATCCTGGCTCAGCAGGGAATCTGATTGTCTCTCTCTCTCCCTCTCCCTCTTCCTTTGAACTTCACCCCACTTGTGCTCTCTCTCTCTCTCTCAAATAAATAAATAAAGTCTTCTTTTAAAAATGTCCATCGTCCTTTACCACCTCAGGAATTGATTTTAAGAAAATATTTCAAAAGTAGACCCAAAGTTCATCATTGAAACTATCTTTACTAGTGCAAAATGGAAAATACCCTAAATGTGGAATAATAGGACAATAATTTGGTACACCATCATACAACACCTCAATAGAATATTCCATAGTCATTTAATACGATCTTTATGGCGATTACGTAACACCATGTGACTGTCACATAAAAAGGTAGAATACAGTACACTATTGACATTTATGAGGAATATGGCCTCATTTCGTTGCAAATTCCCGGATAAGTGAAAACCACTGTAGCATACAATTTCCTCCTTTAAAATGCAGAACCTAAAAGTGTTAAGTAACCCCTTAAGACCCTTCATGTATCCATGAGCTCAGAATTTGCTCGTAAAGCTATAAATATAAATTCTGCCAATAAAATAAACCCTAGATTGCATTATATCATATTATTAGTGTACTTAATACAAGTTTACTGAAATCTGCAAAGAAACAACATGTTTATCACTTCATGAGAATTCCTTGCAAGCCCCTATACTCAACACAGAAGCTGTATGGCACCTGGGTGGCTCAGTGGTTTAAGCCTCTGCCTTCGGCTCAGGTCAAGATCCCAGGATCCTGGGATCGAGCCCCGCATCAGGCTTTCTGCTCAGCAGGGAGCCTGCTTCCTCCTCTCTCTCTGCCTGCCTCTCTGCCTGCTTGTGATCTCTGTCTGTCAAATAAATAAATAAAATCTTAAAAAAAAAAAAAAGCTGTATGGAAAGGTGGCTGCCCACTGCTGTGGGCTGGGCTTGCTTGCTCAATGCAGAGTCCTGCCTTCTCAGGACAGTTTTGAAATGCAACTATTTCAAAATCAAATCCCTGCAAAGTGACCAATTATTGCAATCTTGGAAGTTCCAGGCAAACCATTGAAACTGAGAATGTCAAATTCAAGAATGTCAACAGTCTACTACCATCCATCATCACAAACGTGTTATGATTTACAACTATTTGAAAATGTAGACATAGAGTCAATGCTGCTTGGAAATGCAAAGACAGTTTCATTTGGGTGAAAGAATTCTAAATAAATATTCTCCTTTTAAAGCATTTATTAAGCATTATATTGTTGCTTTACTAAAGGTGAAATTCGCACAATGCTTTATTGCTATACAGCCAAATTCTTCTAGGCTGCACTCCATTGCCGTTAGCTCGTTGGTATTTTATAGTTTTTAATGGGTTACAATAAGGGGATCCAGACTGGAGAATTGGCAGGAACTGGCCACAGAACTAACCACATCATGCTTCCTATGGCATTGAACTAGAGATGTCAAAGGCACAAGTGTCTTTGTACCCATGAACACTGCTACAAAACCCCATACTTGGGCTTCAAAGCTGACTTTCCGTCAGTCAAATGAAGGAACATACCTATGGTTCCAGAACCCCCACTGATTGATTTGACAGGAGCTACGTGTTACATCCGGGGTTCTATCTACATGACCCCACGACAAAGGGAGGAAGAGAGGTAAACAGAAAGCAGGAGGGAATCATTCTGTATTCATTCTAACAAGCACTGGAAACCAGTTTTCTTTTTCTTGTTTTCACAGCTCTAGGGGTCATTCTGTCTGTCGCAGGCAAGTCACCAGAGACGGAAGGGGAGGGGCAGGTGAAGAAGGTGAGAGGCTCAGCCTACACATCAGTACCGGAAACAGCCAGAAGCCGGACCTGACGTTCCTCCAGGGGACTTGGTCAGACAGCAGCATCTAACTGCAAAAGCAGATGCTTTCTGCTTTTGCAGGAGGGGACAGAGAGGAGACAGCCACCAATGTTCAGGTGCATGAACTTTGCAATCTGTAAAAACTCATCGTTTTTTTCACCTTGTAGAAGTAAAAATTAATAATGCAAAGAAAGAAATTCTGGTGTCCAAGGATAAACTGAAAACAGCCTAAGAAAACACCAGTAACAAAGATTAGTTGGGATGGGGAACAGCAGATATCGCTTAGATCTTGAATATTGTGAATTTTCTGTGAAATCCGATATCCACTTTTCAAATAATGGAGCTTCATAACATCTTTAAACCTTGCATTTGTGCATTTTTCTTATCAACCAAATAAATCCAATAGAGAAATGGGGTGAAGGCTTAGGACAAGATGAGAGGAGACAATTTAGTTATGCAAGATGAATGAGTTCTAGAGATCTAACACACAGTATATAATGACAGTTAACACCATATCAGACGCTTGAATCTTCTAAGAGGATAAATCTCAAATTAAATAGTCTCTCCACACGCGCACACACACACACAAATGGTAAACATGTAGCAGTAACTGTCACCTATGCTAATTAATGCTTTGCAGTGCCCATTTCTCAAGGTATGTGTATATCAAAGAATCAAGTTGTAACTGTTAAATATATATAATTTTATATATCAATAACATCTCAATAAAGTTGATTTAAAAAAGAGAGAGAGGAGAAAAGAACATTTAAGACATTTTAGGAGTATTAGCACCTCATTCTTGACCAAACTCTCTACCACGGCTGGAGTGCAGGGCAGTGAAGAAAAAGAATGAGGCAGGCAAGGTTGCAGCTCAGAGAGCTCGGGCTTCTACAGTCAGTATGCCCCCCACCCTTCCCCACTAAGGAACTCAACCAGCAATGACCATCCCCATTGATCAGGCACAGCCAATCCTCATCCCGCTGACTCCACAGATCCAGCGTCTTACAAATGAAGACCTTGGAATGCAAACAGGTCAGGTAACCAACTGCAGTGGGCAGCGAGCACTGGGGTTGACTTCCTGGCAGCTGCAGCTCCACACCAGTGTAAAGCAGTCAGGCTCCCAGGATCCCCAGCCAGGAACCACTTCGGGAATGTTCCAAGGACATATTTCTGCTGGCGATCTCCTGGGGGAAACTTCTGTCTCTTGAGAGACCATCCCAGTCTAGAGTAACGCTCTCTTCGTTCTTGGGCAAGGATGTGATGCCTCTTCTCCCCAGCAAGCATCACTCTTGGGGTGAGGGAAAAGACAGCAAAGGTCCTGGGTGGCATCACTGAGCTGCCCCACCCCCGCCACCCCAGCCAGCCCCACCTCTGCACTTCATGGGAATGAGATGATAAATTTCCTGAGTGTCTACACCAGCATGAGTCACATTCGATTTCCTTTTTATCAAAACCATCCTGGCAGATGCAAAAACCCAGAATCTCAAATCAGGTCTGTCTGATGACCAAGCACCTACTCATTCCAAAAGTTTTCTAGTCCAAGATGCTGTTTCTGGTGGTGTCACGTCTCCAAGGATCTCCAGCCCAGTAACTGTAGTGCTAGAGTCAGACAGATTAAATCCAGCTCTGCCACTGATTATCTGTGCAATCAAAGGCATGTTACCACTCTTCCTTATGCCTTTTACCTCATCTGAAAAGTGGGAATAATGTTAGTGCTTGCCATAAAGGATGTTTAAAGACTAAAGGACATTTCCATACAGTAAGTACCCCATGCCCACTAGGTGTCACGAGAAAGGGAGCCTTGTGACTTTTGGCACCTAAGTTTTACAGAATTTTTATGTTTTGAATAAAGTGATTTTGTTTTCCCCTGATAGATGAAATCTGTGTCATAATTAAAATAATGTTTCCTTAATGTTTGTCCCTCTCTGAGTTTTCAGCTTTTCAATTAGTGACTGTCCTCATTCTTTTTCAGGAAAACAACATCATTAAAGAAAACATTTAAAATGTCACCCATAGTATCACACTACCTAATTAAACTATTTCTGCTCCTTGATATTACCTCTTGTGTGTAATATTTACATATCCACAATTTGTAGTGTTTGTTTGCTGTTATTTTTATGTAAGTCACAGCACATTTCTCTGTATTTGTATACATTCCTTGTAAGTATTCATTTTAATAGCTTTATGATATTGATATAGCCTATTTCACCCAACACTCTCCTAACATTGGTATTTTGTACACAAATTCCTTCCTTATTTTTTTTATCTTAAAGATAATGCGTCAGTAAACATTTTTGTTTATATATTCTTTGATTTCCGTGAACGATTTCCTTAAGTGAAATTCCAAGGGGTAGAGTTACTGTGTCTTGGGTATGTATTGTCTTTATGCCTCCTGCTGTATAATTCCTTCCAAAAGGATCGTTCCAGTTTGCAACTGTAAACTTTATCTTAACTAGTCAGGACTGAAATTGAGTTCCTCTAAGCAGTTACTTGGTTTGAAACATCACAGAAGTCTTTGTACTTTGGTGAAATCGGTATTTTGATTGCCTTGCCATGGTTTCAAGCTTTATAAGTCAAGTTCTGCTTTCTTGCTTTGATAGTTCCCCCTTGAACCAATCAGTCTCCCCACCCCCCACCTGCCATAGGCCATGAACTTTTAAAAGCCTGTCTGCTTTTATCTCCTTGTCTCCCTTCACGAATCTAATTGGATTGATACAGACCCCCAAGGATTCGTAAACGGCTCAAGGACACCATTTTAAATGGATAATCTAACCCAACTTCATACTTCCTGTGAAAGGCACAGTTCTAGTCTGGGAGTGAAGTGGTACAATCACTCCACCCCGATGGGGTAGCACTGATGTCCCCAGGTCCTTGGAAACCCACTGACACTTCATGAATGCCTGGGACATGAATTGGGAAGTAACTAAGAAAAATGCGCCCTACATAAAGTTTAATATGGACCTTTCCTCACTCCTCCACATAGCAAAAAATAACTACCCCCCTTTTCCTCTGGAGCATGGAAAGGGGTTTGGCTATGCCGGGATGAGTCTCTTGGAGGTGTGTATTTTTCTCTGGTTTGGAGTTTACCTAACTCATGGGCAGTCATAGACTGTCATAGACTCATGGACCTCTGTCATAGGCAAGGCAGGTAACACAGCCCCCAATGCTCTCAAAAGGACCTTGTCTAGCTTGCTGTGAGGTCTTTCCATCTTCTCATGTTTCTAATGGTGAACAACCCTAATCTAAATGCAGACTCTAAAACACAAGATGTTGTGACTAGGTTCTAGAGGAGTCATTCAGAGGATGCAAAGCAGGCTTATGTTCATTTTTTCCCCTCCAGATTATCACACACATGAAAACACATCATTTAAAATTTCCAGTAGAATTCCCAAAGTATGTCTAGAGGTCTACTGGAGTTCCAAATGCCAGGTTAAGGAACACTTCAAGTTCAAGGATCTAGACATTGTTTTTCTGTAAAATCAGTTTTTTCAGATAGTAAATAGTTTACATTTTGAAGCCCATATGGTCTTTGTAACAACTATTTAAATATACCAGTACAAAAGCAGCCATAAATGATTAGAAACAATAGGCACCACCATGTTCCAATGAGACTTTATTAGCAGAAAGAAGTCCTGGATTTGGCCCCAGGGCCAGAGTTTGTCAATTTTGATCTAGTATGTGATGGTAAAGTGGGAAGACCACCTACCCAGCCCCTCTGTACTCTTGTTATCTGCAATTTGTGTTTGCAAGCCCATTTCCACCCATGTCTATATTTGTACGTCATGGGATTTAGGATGCAGATATTGATTCATTCATTCAAACCATGTGAGTTTTTCTTGCTACCTACTGTATGCTGTCACACAACAGTGTTGTCCTTAATTTAGTCCTATTTCTGTCTATTAAATATAACCCAAGACTGCATTTTTTTGGTGATATAGGTAGGATTAGTAAAGAAAATTTAAAAGCTGAACAGTGGCAGACAGAATAAATCAATTTTCAAGAACTTCTGATGAATAATTAGATCCAGTCTCCTCTTTGAGATCTGAGCAGATGGACTGGAACAGCTTCTCTAGGGATCAATGAAGAATTGAAGAAAGCTATCGGACGTAGGAAAGCACGCTGAGCTCGAAACTAGTGACCAGTACTGCAAATATTTAACAATGTGACCTTCCCTGGGGCAAGCGGTTTCATTTCTCCGGGACTCACTTTCGCCTTTGATAAAACAAGGGATTGGGATTAGATCCACTGGATTAGATGAGTCCCAAATCTGCTCAAGCCTTGAACCCTTAAAATTTTGTGTCAACCAGTCAATGCTGAGAGGCTTCTATTATTCCAGAAAACAAGCAATTTAGAGAGATTTCTTCCCTAGTGGAGCTCAAAAACACGTCCTGGGAAGGCCCCTCATCTGACTGTCATCTAAAACTAGGACATTGCATTCATCTTTGGAACCTCAATGATCATGAAAATGGACATGGCTTAAAAAGTCTTCCACCCACTGTGGAAAGCAGGCATGCCCCTGCCAACTGCAACCCAAGGCAGAGAGTAGAAGTGGAGGCGCCCGTCGTAGGAGCGGGGAGAGGCGACATAGGCCCTGACCAGAAGCGGAAGCATTAGAACTGGGCCCCATGGGGTGAGCAGATTTTAGTAAACCGGAAAGGGGTCAAGTTAGGAAGCTTTGCCAACAGAGGGTAATTCAAACCCAGAAGGCAGAAATACAGTGGAAGAATGCAGGCACCGTCTTGAGCCAGGTTCAGAGTCCGGCCCCCTTGTTGAGTGAGCGCGTTCACTGGATCCCATTTCTATCGCTACTCATGTCCAGCAGTTTAGCGAGAGTAACTTTCATAGCAGACGGGCACAGAAGAATTTTTCACTACACACAAATTTTGTTTGTTTGTTTTTGTTTTTGTTTTGAGTACGGCTTTTTATACCTTTCGGTTGGCTGGTTCTTCATGATCATGGCTCCGTGGTTTCAAATAAAGTCAGGTTAAAGTGAGGGTATAGTGACTATGGTAAATACAATGACACCAACAGACACAAGGAAGCACACGGACAAGTGAAGTATCACAAATACAGGCGCGTGGGTCTACTAATAAGCTCAATACTGGCAATTTAGTTTCAGTAAAGCCTCATCCAACACACGAAATGAATGTTACTAACCTGAATGCTATTGATATGTTTGTCTTATTTGTATTTAATTAGATTTTTAATGGCTATTTCACAAATAAAAGCCTACAGAATGTATATCTGCTTTTGTATTTTTACATGTGTATGTATTTATATGATATTATTACATAATAATAATATTACATAATATTATTGTATATATATTATTTTGCATTTTTATATAACACCCTATAAAAAGAATTTGAGTCAAGCTTGGAGTCTCAATTTTTCTGGATATCACATTATATGAACATAAAGTTTATTTCTTCATATATCAAAAGGAGATGGTAATCATTTATTTTGCGGGGCTATTAAGAGGATGAAAAGAGGTCTGGAAAGTTTAAACTGCTCTGTAACATCAAGGAGATAAAACAGTATTTATTACAAAACAGACACGAGTGAAAAACTGAAACAGCTGTCCAGTATCCTCTTCTCGGCCTACATAATCACGGCTCTTGGCAAAAGGGTTTTTATGGGTAAAGAGCAATGGCTCACAGTTCAGATGTGTCCCCTGGGGAGTCCTATATATGCGGCAAAACACTACCTGCCTGCCTGCCTGCCTGCATCGTTATCCCTGTAAGTCTCTGATGCTCGTGAGTTAATTCAGGACTCCTTTTAGCCCTTTGAAACAAAACCCAGCCCAGGGTAAATGCAGAGCCCGCCTCATGGAAGCTGAAGCCTTGCAGAACTGTTTGCCACCAGCTGGTGACAGAATGCAGCTTGAAATCTAAGCTGGAAAGCCTTTTGACCAAGGCAGGTGGACAAGATTTTCTATAGAACGTTCTTTTGCATCAAGGAATCCAAAGAGGATGCATCTCCCAAAACCCTCCATTCCAGCAGGGCTCGGAGACGAGCGCATGCAGGGCTCACAAGCGGGCATGGGTCCTGCTCAGACCACGGAGGCCAGTGATGGGGCTGCAGGATTTCCGCGTGAAATTGCTCACTGATACCCATGCACTAGCATTTACTGAAGAGTGCTGGGTCACTGCCACCAGCGGCAATGAAATCTGGAGCGGTCAAGAATTAGCTAGTAATTTCGGGAGTTTGAAGTTTTATCTCCAACACCAACATGGCAACTCTTTTTTTTTTTTTCAAAGATTTTATTTATTTATTTGACAGACAGAGATCACAAGTAGGCAGAGAGGCAGGCGGGGTTGGGGGGGCGGGCACGGGGAGAAGCAAGCTCCTTGCTGAGCAGAGAGCCCGATGTGGGACTTGATCCCTGGACCCTGGGATCATGACCTGAGCCGAAGGCAGCGGCTTAACCCACTGAGCCACCCAGGTGCCCCAACATGGCAACGCTTTATTCAAGGTTAGTCAGTTCCCATCTCGTCGGTGTCTGGGGAATGACCGGTACCGAAGTTTTTGATTTCCAGTTGCCCTATTTCAATGACAGAGGCATTTTCCTAGCTGACCAAAGTTTTTAGAGCCTCCAAGAATCTTTTTGAACTTCACAATAAGGTGGAATTATGATTTTTAACTTGAGGCAGATACCTCTGAACTATTACGCTGGGCATTTTGTTGCAAGTCCAAGTCCCTGAGCAACGTCAGTCCTTAGAATTACCGTTTCCTTCGTTCTTCTCCCATGCCCATATTGCTCTAGCTAATACACTCTCCTCAACCAGTATGCTTTCCCAGTTCACCCTTGGGGAAAGTCTGAGCCTCTGGACCACCACAGCTTGTCAGAAGCTGTCTCTTCTCCACCTCTCACCAGGACCTCTCTCCCAGGTGGGTGGGAAGTGATTGGGTTTCCAAGCCCCTTCTTATGGCCTGCTTTCCCAGACCGCTCATGGCATCAACTCTTGAGGGTTGGTAGTAATACTGGATTCTTCAGAAGCAGATTTAGGAATGGGGTTTGGCACACAGGGTATTTATTTATTAGGGACCGAGAGCTGTGGAAGTGAGGGGGAAGGGGTAGGATTGGTCAGAGGGGAGAAGTCAAACCAGTAGATGCCCAATGAAACTTTGACCACAAGACAGGGAGCTCAAGAGTGCACACGACCCATCAGGGCTATCCCACATGGGGCTGAAACGCCGGGGTCCCTATATCTGCCACAACCAGTCCATGGCTAGGCTGCCATTGGATGAGAGGGATCAGCAAAGATGGAGGCCTGAAGATGCCGACAGCTGGGCAACCAGTCACTCCTATTAGGGAACAGAGAATCTCAGCACCTCTCTCTTCAGCTGCCCCTACCTGACTTCTCTTACCCACAGCCACCCCAGCTGTGGGCCCCCGTGGCTCACCTGGGTCATGCCCAAGACCCTCGTCCCGGAGAAGTATGAGTCCCACTGTGGAGATGCTCTCCTCTTGGGCCTCTACTCTTTTGAAAACTTTGCCGTCTCATCATCCCTTCCTAAAGTGAGATTTCAGTTTTTAAAATCTAGTTTGAAAAAAGTCAACCCTTAAAGCAGTGCCCTGCCCCCGAGCCCCTTCCAACTCCTGCAATGATCCTTGGGGGTGAGTCTCTGCATTCCCCTCTAATTGTTTATTCCCACGAAGGCCCAGCCCTTCCCACCATGGGCTCAAAGGAGGCAAAAGGAGACCCAGCAGGATATGAGAAGTACTATTTTCACTCTGGAGGACTGGAGAAACAAAAAAGCTACCTGCATAGAAACTCACAAGAAATCCTGTAGAATCTCTCTCATCATGAAAAATGTCTCACTCAGTTTAGCACTAAAATAATATTCCAACAGAACGGTTTATGGGAACAGTCCTTTATTGTCTTTGAAATGCCTTTCTAGAGCACTGTTATATCTCAAAATCCTCCCATCATCTCTTTGAGGGAGATGCCATTATTTTGCCAGCTTTTCAGTAAAAGAAACAGAAGTTCAGAGTGGCTCAGTCACTTTTTCACAGCCCGTGGGTGGAGGGAGTGTGAATACAGAGGCCTTACCATCTTCTGGGGAAGATAGGGCCCCATAGAGAAGTCTCCTTCCGTGCCCTCCTGCCACCATGGCCTTGCAGGGCCGGGGTCTCACCAGTGGCCTCACCAGGAAAGGAGATGGTATAGCACCTCTCTTGACCTCTGTCGGTGCCTCCAAGGGCCCCCCCAGCAAGTGCAAAATAATGTACTTGCTTTGGGAACCCCGCTTCATCCGGAAATGACCTCTGTGTCCCTCCTGTGTATTGACAGGACCTCTCCTGGGGTTTCACAGCCAGGATTTACAAGCCCCGTGTGACAGTCCCTGCACAGGTGAAGGCCTGTGGGAGCTGAGACGGAGAACTCTCTGGAACCCACTCGTCTCCCACAGCCTATTGCCAGGTAGCCGAGACAAAACTCTCAGGAGACAAAACTGTCCTCACCTCCTTCCCAGCAGCTCAGTAAGCCCTGACAGCAAATGTTCTGGCTCTTAGAGGCTCCCCACGGTTCTAGAGAAGTCCCGGCTGGGGTCCAACGTGCACCTGCTCCATAGAAAGCCTTGGAAGGTGACTGCCTTTTTCAGGAAGGCCTCTCCTACACCTCCCCAGGGCCTCCCTCAGGCCTGCACCTTGGTGCTTTCCTCACTGCTCTGATGAACTGCGAATTCCCCTGGGAGGAGGTCTATTTTACAATTTTATCAGCCGTTTTATTTTAAGATGACTACATTTCAGAATCTGTCCTGGGAATAGTTTGGACAGGAAAATGCCTTGTGTGTGGAATTGCACACTCCCCTCAGAAAGGGAAATGTGTCCTGACGAAAGGCCTAACCGAGAGGAATCAGAGGGTTGGAGTTTCCCACTCAGGGAGGACGGCCCTTCAGTCCTGTTGGCTGCGGGTTTGGGGTTCTCTCAGAGAAGACAGAGTGGCCAAGGGCTCATGCTTTGCAAGCAACAGAAAACTTGGGTGGCTTAGCTCAGTGGGAAGGAGTTTTTGGAAGTGTTGGGGAGATGACCGGAGGGTAATGGGTCTGAGAATCTGAGTGCACAGCCACCAACCCACCACAGGGACGATGGAATTAGGAGCTCACTCTGCAAAGTCATGTGAGGTCCCCAAGCTTCTGCAGGCCTCCCTCCGCGGCCACTGTCATCCCACCCAGGACATGGTGCAGGGGAGAAATCCCCCCAGAGCACTGGGCAGTGTCCTGGTGGCAAATGTTCCCCCAGAGAGGGGATGCTCTCTTCCTTACCTCTCTTTAAGAGGAGGAACTTCACTGAAGAAAAACTTTGCCCTTCTACTATACCAGATGGATTTTAATCTCCAGTGCAAACGGATTCCTGCAGAAGGCAGTAGAGATGGAACAAATTTAAACTCAGACAGAGCGGCTCAAATCCTGGCTCAGCCACTTACTGGCTCCATGACCTCGGCCAACTGATTTAACCAGTGAGGGCCTCAGTTTGCTCATCCATTAGATGGGGGTAACATTTTGTACTTCCCAAAGTAGTTAGGGAGAGTTAAAAAAACAAAAATATAAAACAGCTGGCCCAAAACATGAATTTGATAAATGTTCTTTCTTCTTTCCTCCCTCTCTATCTCCATTCTCTGCATGTCGTTGGCCCATTATGTGTCCAGCCTGGGGAAAGGTGAGGACCATTCTCCACAGTGACGAGTGTCTTGTTAGGTGGAGGAAGTGGAGTTGAGCCCACATCAGCCTTTCTGCAGAAGCCAAGGACTAGAATCTAGGACTTAGACCCCAGCGGCCCACAGGGGCGCTGACACACCACCTGGGGGCCTTCCCGAGCCAAGAACACGGAGAACACCCACCCCAGCAGCCCGACAGCAGAGAGAACTCCAGTCCAAGTTATATGGCTCTGTAGACCAGGTGAAACTCACCTTGTGAAACCACAAAAACAGACACCCAGGTGTCTCAATTGGTTAAGCACCTGCCTTTGGCTCAGGTCGTGATCTCAGGGTCCTAGGATCGAGTCCCACGTCAGGCTACCTGCTTAGCAAGAAGTCTGCTCCTTCCTCTCCCTCTCCCCACTTGTGCTTCTCTCTCTTTAATAAAGAAATCAAATTAAAAAGCAAAAAAAAAAAAAACAGAATCAAGGAAGGACAAGTGACTTTTCCCCAGCCCATTATTCCTAACTCGTTAAACCAAACAAAAGATCTACTTCTTAGTTTTTCAACCTGGAAAATGTATTCTCTTCCCACTGGAAAGAAAAAGGCACTGCCTAGAGAAAAAAGGCTCCCTTTCACATTTTCTTTACAGGATGAAAGTCTGAACGTGAGCACAAGCAAATAGAATGCTGGAGAAAACCCTCAAAGGGCTCCCCAGCAGACCACATCTGGGGAGAAAACCATATCCAAGACAATCTATGCCCCTCATGTTTGAGAGCGTGGTGGTCACACCCCAGCCCTGAAGTTAGATGAAATATTTCTATGTCTGCAGTTTTTCACGACAGTTCTGATCTCAAATATTCCACGCCGTTGCCCCACAAACAAATATTTGCCCAGGTAATAAATTTGAATTTAGAAAATGCGGCCGGGCAAACACAGGCCCGCTGTGCTTAGAGGTTCCCTCAGTCCCAGCTTTAATCTTTGGGCCTGAAAACCTGGTTGAGTCTCCTAGTGTGTCCTCCAGGTGCTAACAGGACGCCAGCCCCTCAAGTTGGAAGGTGCTGCTTTCTCCAGAGAGCTAGAGGCCCAGGCCTTCTTCAAGAACACACAGATGCTCATCTACGGGAATGTTAGTAGTTACTGGGCCCCCGAAAAAATTTCCAACAGAGTCAGCCTCTGGGAACATTTAGTAGCAGTTTTTCTCTTGGTTTTGCTGCTTTGTTTTGTTTTGTTTCCTTTTGTTAATTCTCACACCAAGCCTGTCAGGTCCTCTCCACTCTGAGGTTCCAGTGGTACCGGGCCGGCGGGCAGGCCTCTGGGCCCCCACCGCCTGGACCGGGATTAGCTATTCAGCTTCCAACAGCTGAATGGCTCCCCCTTCAAGAATCAGTTCTCTCATCTTAAGGCTATATTGGTGCCCATTGCTTTGAGAAAACTGTCCTGTAACAAAACTTCACACACAAGTACACAAATTAGCTTACCCGGGGCCTCCTGGTGGCTCAGTAGGTTAAGCATCTGCCTTCAGCTCAGGTCATGATCCCGGGGTCCTGGGATGGAGTCCCACATCGGGCGCTCTGCTCAGTGGGAAGCCTGCTTCTCCTTCTACCCCTGCCCCTCCTTGCTTGTGATCTTTCCCCCTCTCTCTCAAATAAATAAATAAAATATTTTTTTAATCAGTTTACCTAGTTAACCCTTCATCAATAACTATTTACTTCAGTCTTCTGTTTCATCCTTTTGCATAAATGATCTAGATTTCATTGGAAATATCATTTACAATTTCTTTACCAATTCGATAAGGATGTTGTCTTCGGTGTGCGTACCAGCAGTCACAATAGAAGCAAAATAAAGTGAATAACGGCTCTTGAAGTGGGGCCTGAAGCTCTCTCTCCCTAGGCCTAGAAGTTTTCATCTGAAGTACCTTTATCTTCCCAGCCAGACAAGTGGTTGCTTAGTAACTCGCCTTATCAATGATTTAGCTTTTCTCCTGATTGCCTCGTAAGAAGATAGCACCTTCGGTACTTTCTGTTTCTTCCTTCCCAGCTGTAATGAGAAACGATTTTGTAAAAGGTCATCGTCCAGAAATACATTCCCATTTATAAGCACAGCCTCTCACCAGCATGCAACTGGATTGACGGTTATACAATAATGATTGTTATGCTTCCGATGGGGGTTCTCAAACGTTAGAACACATCCGAGTCTTCTGGGGAACTTTTTCAAAGTATAAAGGCCCAGGCGTGATCCTATTTCAACGTGCCCGAGGCGCTGTATTCTCTCCTCACCTGCCGGCGTTGGAGAACCACTAGCAGAGCCCAGGCACCTGCTACAGGCTTGCCGATGCCCGTCCAAATCACATCAGTGCCCCAGCTTCCCCATGGAGCTCGAGGGAGACTTCGCCACTGCTTTGATGCCACCCCGGACCTGGGCACAGACAGACCCCTAGAGGCCCGCCTCTGCACGCCAGGGTCACAGATGGGCTCCGATGACACGGTCTGGGCCATGGGTCCCGGGAGATGTGTCCTACAGGAGGGGGACATCACAGAGAGCAAGGGGAGTTGCACCGAGGAGAAAACAAGGTCCAAGTCTGGCTTTCTCCAAAGCTGACCTTTTAGTTAGCCAACAAATCTCATTTTGCCGGGGCAGGGCATAAGACACTGAAATTCACTGCAAAGACAAAACTGCTGGGGTATTGTCTTCTTGGGGTGGCGGGGGGAGCAGACAGGAGATCAGAGGACCATCTCCCCGGAGTAGGTTAAAGCAAGGATCTGGCGGCATAGAGGTAACTGGAAATTCCATGATCTTCAGAGAGAATCGGGCTGCTTCCTGGAACGGTGTGGGGCATTTCCTCCCTCCTGCGGCACTGTATCGAACAGTCCAGTATGAAGGAAATGCAACTTCCCTGGATACACACAAGAAATTAAAAACCTAGAGAAAGATGGTGGAGACAGGACATACTCTAGACCCTGACAGAATTTCTGCTTTCACGATCATCTTCCCCCAAAAAGAGCAAACTGATCTTTTTTTTTTTTTTGCTTTGCTTTTTTCTTTTTTTTAAAGGAAAGAAGTTCACTAAACTATAGTTTTAAGATGAGGTGCCTAGGGGTGCCTGGGTGGCTCAGTGGGTTATTAAGCATCTGCCTTCGGCTCAGGTTATGATCCTGGGGTCTGGGATCAAGCCCCGGGAAGCAGGAAGCCTGCTTCTCCCTGTCTCTCTGTCTGCTGCTCCCCCTGCTTATGTTCTCTCTCTCTCTGTCAAATAAATAGATAAAATCCTTAAAAAATAATAAAAATTTAAAAATAGAGGTGCCTGGAAAACAGGTGTCATCCCTTCCTCAGCCAGAAAGACCCACTTGCCACAAGGCTCATGTCCCAGGTGGAGCCACCTCTCTACCTCCTTGGCATCTTCACCAAGCACAAGAAACAGAGATTTCCAGAGAAGATGAGAAAAAAGCTGGAGTCATTGGCAACTCTGTTTAGAAACAACCAAGACTCTAGACTTCATTTCCATAGGTTCAGGGACCCCTGGGCTGGAAACTCACACTGATGTCATAGCAAGAACCTGGATTCCAGAGGTTTCAACTTTGCACAAGGGAAATAAAGCTTTACGACAGAGTCTAGAAGGGGTCATCTTGTACAGGCAACACTTGTGTAAACATTATCATTTGCTGCTTCACAACTAGAGAAGAAAGACTGACAAACCCAAGGCTGCCCATCAAAATACAGAAGGAATGGGCTTTGAGTTTACGCAGAACTGAGTCTAAGACCTGGCTTCACCACCTTCCAGCTGTGTGATCTCAGGAAAAGTTGTTCAGCTTGTCCAGGCCTCAGTTGGCTCCTCTGTAAAATGAGGCAGTGAAAGTATCTGCCTCGTCGGTTGCTGAGAGGATTAAATTCAATGAGACG
Organism: Lontra canadensis; assembly: GCF_010015895.1. Lineage (NCBI taxonomy): Eukaryota > Metazoa > Chordata > Mammalia > Carnivora > Mustelidae > Lontra > Lontra canadensis. Next base: position 7,406,174 of record NW_022631045.1, read on the forward strand.
ATGCTTGGAACATGGCACCCGCACAAGGACTGTGCTCTGTGTCAGTTGCCATTTTGGATCTATAAGGAAACAAGATCACTTTACACTTTAAGCAAAATTCTCAAGTCATTGGAGGGCTGGTAATTTTAAGAAAGAAAGTAGAGTCATGGAAGGTGGTAGAAGTATCCTAACTGTTATTCCATGTAAAAATAAAATGTATGGGAACTTAATTATTTATTGAGTATCTGAACTATGTGCCCTGGAGTCTGCTTGGCATTACTGGGGAATCAAATATGGTCCCCGCCCTAGAAGAGGCTACAATCCGGTTGTGTGGACATACCATACAACAGTCTAACAGTACAAAGAAAAATTAGGTATAAAACCAAATGATATGTTCAGTGGAGAAAGAATGAGAAAAATTAGATCAGGCCAAGCTTGGGAAATGCTTTTTGAAGGGAGTGGGTTTGGTTGAGGGCTTGAGTAGTAACTAAGATGCCTCATATCTCTGTTCTCATCAGTCGCCATGGTACATCCAAGTGTCTAGGCCATGGCCACCTCCTGGACAGGTGTGTACACCCCTCATGCTGGCTCAGTCTCACCCTTCTCCTACCCTACCAAACCCTTCCCTTGTGCAACACATGATGTGCAACACTGAAATCTAAACCTCCTCTCCGATAGACCTTGTCACCTTCTTGCCCCAACTTGTCTAGCTCCTTCCTAAGGAGGCCAATTCTCCAGCAGCCCTCTCAAGCAGCAACCCTTTCTCGCACACACACCCTCACCAAGTTCCCCACCTGGCTGGGGTCCTTGGAACCTCCTCTGGCTTCTCATTCCAAAACTCCAGCAAGTCTAACGTGCATACTCTCAGTCCAGAACACTTCATTGTGTCAGCTACACGCGGCCTGGGCTCATCCCCACACCTTGAAGGTTCTAGCATTGGGAAGATAGTTTTTCTCCTCAACATTTCTCCTGTGGTAGAACAATGCCACACGCACACACACACACACACACACACACACATAAATATGTCCATGTCCTAATCCTTGGAACCTGTAAATATGTTACCTGGTGATAGGGCCTGAATTCCATTTTCCCCAAATTCCTATGTTGAGATGCTAACCTCAGAATGTGACTGTATACGGAGATAGGGCCTTTCAAGAGGTGATCCCATGAAAATGAGTCACTCGGGTTGAGCTGTAATCCAATCTAACTGGCATCCTTAAAAGAAGAGGAAATTGTGGATCTACAGAGAGACATTGGAGATGTGCACATTAAGGAAAGACCACAGGAGGACATAGTCATCTGCAAGGCAAGGAGAGAATCCTCAGGAGAAACCAAAACTGCCAACACCTTGACCTTAGACTTCTAGCCTCCAGGACTGTGAGAAAGAAACTTCTGTTGTATGATCCCCCCAGTCTGTGGGCTTTTGTTATGGGATCATGAGCTGGCTAACACATGTGACCGAGGAGAGTTAAGATTGTAGATGAAACTAAGATTGCCAATGAGACCTTAAAAAAGAGAGATTATCCTGGATTATCCAGATGGCCCCAATTATGAGCGTCCTTAAAAATGGAAGAGGGAAGCAGAGAGGTCAGAGTGGTACCACGAAGGAAAGACACAGCCCACCATGGCCAACTTTGAAGGGGAGGAGGGGCCACAGACCGAGGGTTGTGTAGGCGGCCTCTAGAAGCCGAAAAGGGCACGGAAGCAGATTCTCTTCTGGAACCCCCAGAAAGGAACACAGGCCTGCCAACACCTTGATTTTATCCCATGAGATTTGTGTTGGCCTTTTGCGGAAAAGTAAGAGAATCAATTTGTGTTGCTCAAACCACTACATTTGTGGTAATTTGTTACAGCAGCAAGAGGAAGCTGATACAACTCTGGTCATAAGCTCTGGTTATTCTAACATCTGGGCTAGAGTACACAATCCATCCAATATTGTCTAGTCCCTCTGTCCCTTGCCTTCCTCTCTTCCATAGGCCCCATTCCCACCATCTTGTCACTGCCTATATCGGTAAGCTGTCCACATCTCACTTTCAAACACCACACACACTCTCCAACCTCCACTTGTTATCTTTCTGCCTCACTCCCTCAGGTCCTGACCCAGACTCCAACATCCCGCAGCTGCACTTGCTCTCCCCACCTGAGGGGCATTGGCCATAAACATGGCCATCCTGTACATGCACGCAGCCTTACCATCTTTACTATTTTTTTTTAAAGATTTTATTTATTTATTTGACAGAAAGAGAGAAGGAGAGAAAACACAAGCAGGGGGAGAGGCAGAAGAAGAAGGAGAAGCAGGCTCCCTGCTGAACAGGGAGCGCAACACAGAGCTCGATCCCAGGATCCAGGGATTATGACCTGAGCCGAAGGCAGATGCTTGACTGACTGAGCAACCATCTTTGTTTTTCCCTCTTTTGTACTCACGTGGAAGCACCAAGCCCCAGAAAGATCCTACACATCACCTACTCCCAACCTGTATCCACGCATCCAAACATGGCTAGAGGACAACATTCGGCCAGGCTCCATGGTCTCACTCTCAATCTGTGACTAATAATCCCCAAAAGGACCCTCAGTGCTGTCAGGCAATCCTACCACATTCCCCTCCATTCATTCTCGCATTCTCCAGAATGCGTATCTCATACCTGAATACTGACGTTGAGCTGTCACCTCTTCTAGAATCCTTCTAACCTCTTCCCTGGCCCCCTCAAGGCTGACTGAGGTACTACTCCTCAAGGATCTTTTTTTTTTTTTTTGTCTTTTTTTTTTTAAAGATTTTATTTATTTATTTGTCAGAGAGAGTGAGCACAGGCAGACAGAGTGGCAGGCAGAGGCCAAGGGAGAAGCAGGCTCCCTGCTGAGCAAGGAGCCCGAAGTGGGACTTGATTCCAGGAAGCTGGGATCACGACCCGAGCCGAAGGCAGCTGCTCAACCAACTGAGCCACCCAGAAGTCCCTCCGCAAGGGTCTTAAAATATTCTTGCACTTACTGTCTTGGATTACAATTACCTGTGCACTCACTGGATGGTGAGATCCCTGGGGACAGAGACCAGGTGTTTTTCCAGGTCCTACCAGAAGCCCAGTGTCCAGAACAGGGCAGGTACCCAGTAAATGATTGGTGAGTGGATGAAGAAATGAATGAATGAACCAACAAACCAAGTGGAAGGAAAAAGGCATGGAGCAAGCCAGGTGACTTGCAATATTACATAGTAGTTTTTTTAAACTCTGAACCACTTTCCCAAAAGAACAGAAGCCAGAGTGGCTGGCTGACCTCCCAAAGTCATTAGTGCACTGGGCAAACATCCTGAGACAGTCGCTGGAAAATGAGTTGGATATATTTGTTTAAATCAGGATAAATTTCATTTGGAGATGTTCTCGAGTCTGGAGTCATGAAATCTTAGAAGAGGATGGGGCCTTGGAAGTCGTTTAATTTCATGCTCAGAGCTTGTCCAGCCCGACCTGAGGGGTGACCTCGGCTTTGGAGCAATATTGTTTGTTATTTTGGTGCATTCGTTTTTATAGCAATTATTTTGAATCCCAGTTGTTTAAAACACACACACACACACACACACACACACACACACACAAAAAAAACACTGGAAAAGAAAACATTCACCTTAGAAGAGGCCAACTGGCCACTTTCACACATTTTCCAAATTTAAAAAAGTAACAGGGAGCAAGAGGGAATGGGGAGATGTGTGAACCGAAGTCAGGAAATCAAGGCCTATAGGGTCATGTGTATACTCGTGCAAACCACTGAACCTTACTGAGGTTTCATTCGAGACAATGGAGGTAACTGTACCCCATTTTACCCCTAGACCTGACTGTATTAACTCATGCCTGGGACTGTGCTGTGCGTCTGGGAGGGTGGGTATGAGCAAAAGTTAGACTGTTGTAAATAGTCCAGCCCCAATGAGAAACGAATAGTCCTTTCTTGTAATTTTTTTTTTAAATCGTAAACCACATGATTTGACCCAGCCAAGTTGTGAAAAATGTCCCTCATGATTTGACCCCGCCAAGTTGTGAAAAATGCAGCTGACCATCTCAAGATTTACAGGATAGCAAATGGAAACTTTGGGATTTGGGCTGCTCTTTACTAGAAAGTAAGTTAAAGACAAAAATACAGAACACACAATTTCTCTGAGCCAGGACTTCAAACTTCTCTTGGTAAACTCTTATTTGTGAGGGGAAAAAAAAAAAAAAAAAAGCAAAACAAAAACAGCAATGTGTGTTCGGCACCTCCTGAGTGCCAGGCACAGTGCTGGGCCGGGCGTGGATGCCGTCTGCTAACGTTTCTAGTCTCCCTTCCAGGCAGGGGCGGGTTGGTTTGGTCAGTAAATGCTGGAGTAAATGATACAGACAGAAGCATTGGATGGCGGTGACTGAGGAAAGTGTGAGCTGAAATTCAGTGCCACACAGAGCCAACGCATGAGGTCAGCCCCTGAGGAGAGGCTCCCCAGACCCACCACAAACCGCCCCGACTAGAATTCTGCTGTCTGGGACCTGTGAGGCATGCGGAGTGTTTGCTGGTCCCCTTTCCTGAATGCAGAGGGGGCATCGCAAAGGAAAGTGTTTGAGCGAAGCTCCTCCACGCTCGGGAGCCAAAGAGATGGGAACCAGAACCCTAGTGGAGAAGCCAGCCCCTCATTGACTCATGCTGCCTTTTCTGTTTTGTTCCTGTGGTTCAAGCACTTAATAGTTCTTCGTAATCTGCCTGCGTTATGGACATTCTGCATTCTTGGGGGAGCTTTTTCTGTAACATTTGGCGGGAAATAGGTCTTCACATCCTGAATCAGAGGTGCAAAGAACAGTCTTCTCTTCTTGTGTCCGAAGACCCTTATAAACGCAAAGGGCAGGGACTCCATCCATGGCAAATTTGAACCTTAATGACATTCTTTTCAGTTATAAAGGTAAGAGGATGTGAGAGTTTAGTGGCTCCCTTGAGAGAATGACTCCTCCACTTATCCAAATATGGTATCTTAAGAAACCATCATCTGGAAAAGTCTGGAACACTATGTACATCCCTTCCCTTCAGGAGTTCAGAGCATCCCTAAGGACAATTGGAAGACACACAACAAGCAGGCCAATCCGTTTGCAAAGAAATCTCCACTGGACTACTAGGCCAAAGTGTTGGAAGCCTCTGGCGTGTCATGTCCTGGGCACAAAGCCGTATCCAACAAAGTAAGATGACGGGTTAAATACAACACATATTTTTTTAAGGATTTATTGAAATATAATTTAGATATTGTAAAATTGACCTATGTATAGTTTGATTATGAGGCAACCCACACAGCTGTATAACCATCACCTCAACCCACATATGGCTCACTCCCATCCCCTGAAATCTTCCTCACACCTGTTTACTGCTAATCCCCACTCCCATATCCACTCTCAGTCTACAGTTTCGCCTTTTCTAGAAATTTCGTATCAACCGAATCATGCAACATGGAATCTTTTGTGTCTGCCTTCATTCGAGTTTCTTCCATGTTGTTACATGTTTTAGTAGTTCATGTCTTTTTCTGCCAAGTAGTATTCCGTAGTATGAATATATCACATTTTGTTTGCCTGTTCTTCAGGTGATGGACATTTGGACTTTGGGCTGTATAATATTAATATAATATATTATATTATGGTAGTGTATTAATATATTATGTATAATGCTGCTCCGAGCATTCATGTACAAGTCTTTGGAGAGATGTTACCATGTCTCTTGAGTAGATACCCAGAAGGAGAATCACTGGATTGTAAGGTAAATTTATGTTAAGGTTTTTTTGATTTTGTGTGTGTGTGTGTGTGTTTTTTTTTTTTTAAATGGGCCCCAGGCCCAATATGGGGCTCAAACTCATGACCTTGAGATCAAGGGTCACATGCTCTACCAACTAAAGGGAAGTAGGCACCCCTAAGTTTAAGTTTCAAAAAACAGCTTAACTGGGGGCGCCTGGGTGGCTCAGTCGGTAAAGCGTCCACCTTCAGCTCAGGCCATGATCCCAGGGTCCTGGGATCACGCCCCTTATCAGGTTCCCTGATCAGCAGTAAGTCTGCTTCTCCCTCTCCCTCTATGCTCTCTCTCGCTTTCACTCTCTCTCAAATAAATAAATAAAAGTCTTTAAAAAAAAACAAACAGCCAAACTGTTTCCCAAAGTAACTGTACCATTTTACATTATTACCAGCAGTGCAGTAGGGTTTCAGTTTCTCCATATTCTCTCCAAAACTTGATTCTCTCTCAGTCTTTTTGATTACCAACCTTCTAGTAGGTATGTATTAGTATCTAATTGTAGTGTTATTTATATTTCCCTAATAACTGATCATGGTAAACATCTTTTCATATGCTCCTTTTTTTTTTTTTGGCCATTCATGTGTTCTTTGATAAAATGTGTATTAAATATCTTGCCTATGTATTTACTGGGTAGTTTGTCTTATTGTTGACTTGTAGGAGTTCTCTTTATGTCCTGGAGGTTAAGTAGCTCATGAGAGAGACATGATCTGCAAATCTTCTCTCCGTCTGTGGTTTGCTTTTCACTCTCTCAGAAATGTTATTCCAATTGTCAAAGTTCTTAATTCTGATAAAGTCTACCTCTGCTTTTTTTTTCTTTTATGGATTATACATTTCATGCCATATTTAGGAAATTTTTGCCTAACCCAAGGTTGCAAAGATTTTTCTCCAGTGATTTTTTTCCTAAAGGTTTATAGTTTGAGCTCTAACATTTCAATTTATGATCTATTTTGAATTAATTCTAGTGTATAGAATGAGGTAAGGATCTACATATTTTATATTTGTTGCTGTTGTTTATTTTGCATATGGATATCCGATTTTTCCAGTACCATTTTGAAAAGACTGTCCTTGCTCTTTTGCACTCTTTTCAAAAATCAGTTGACCACAAATGTGTGGGTTTATTTCTAAATTCTAGCGTCTACCATCGACCTATGTGCTATCCGTATGCAAATCCCACATGTATCTGATTACTGTACCTTCACAATAAGTTTTGAAATCAGATAGTTTAGGTCCTCCAACTTTTTTCTTCTGTTTCAAAATCATTTTGGCAAATTTAGGTCTTTTGCTTTTCCAGATAAATTTTAAGATGATCAAACAAAAAAAATTTTTTTTTTGATCACTACAGTTTCTACCTTATGGAAACAATTCTGCATTTCTTCCATGTCTTTTTTTTTTTTTTTCCTGAGCGATCAGAATTCAATCTGGCTTGAACAAGAGAGATTGTCAGTAGTGTAAAATGTTTGAGATTATGCCTACAGTCAAAGAGGCACTAAAGAGAGATGAGCACTTCCCCTTTTTCACTTCCACACCCTCGCTTGCCTTTCCACCCAAAGGTGGGAGTCAGAACAACACAGGTTTAGATTCTGCCTCTGTAACTGACCACATGGACAATCTTAGGCAGTCCACTTACCTTCCCTGAGCTTAATTAACTTCTATATCTGTAAAATAGAGATTACAATACCTATCTCCTAGAGCTATTCTGACATCAGTAATATGCCAGGTACATAGAAAGGTTGGACAAATATGGTACAGGTAAGTGAGTAAATAAAGGGAGAGCTGGTGATTATTCGAGCTTTATGACAAAATGAACCCAAACCAGACACACTATGGCTTCATGATTAAAGAAATATTTGGGAGAAAGAACTCATTTCCTTGTTTCCCACCAAAATTCCTGGTAGGAAACAAACCTGATTCTACTTAACTTTGGCAACAGTAGAAAGGATATTCAGCACTCCTCCCTCAAGGGTCCTGGCTGAGAGATGTTCCAAATTCAGGCATCTGCTATTCTCTTTCCTGTGTTCCCAATAATACCTTTGTGGCTCAGTACTCTCTTGAGTCCTGGGCAAGAGAAAGCATGCTCTTGGCCTCTAGGGTGGCCAGGGTTATTAAATATAAATACAGGATGTTCAGTTGACTCTGAATTTCAGATAAACAATGAACAATTTTTGGTATAAGTACATCCTATGCGATTTTGAGGATATACTTGTCCTAAAACATTGGTCACTGTTTATCTGAAATTCAAACTGAACTGCATGTCCTATGTTGTATTTGTCCCACACCTTAGGAAGCTTTACATGATATAAACACATTTAACACAAACAAAAAAAATGTAGTAAAGAAACACACGGGCCCTCTGTCATCTGTTATGCAGACCTGGCATTTGTCAGTGACCCAGCACAACCTGTCACTATAAACATTCTCTCTGTAACCAAACCATTTTCAGCAAGAACACCACTCAGGCCCCAGGGAATCTCTCATCCACACCTCTTGCCCTTTTGTCCTTGAAACAAAAGGCAACTGCATCCAAATACTGTGAAGGTTTGTGGGTTGAGCCACTGCCAAGGTCAGAGGAGAGCATGGCTTCAAAGTGCCTGGCATTTTTGAGCGAGAGAAGCATTAGGTAAAAGACAAATTAACTTGCCAAGACCTTCCTTTCAGAGAGCACGGATGACATAAATTAAATATTGCTTCACAGTAGTGCCAGACGGCTCGTGTGTGCTCTGGAAATACGTGCAAATTAGCAGGCCATTCACAACATGCTGACAGAAAAACGTTTTGCAATATCAAACAGCTCATATCACGCTTAAATTTGTGTGTTTATTAATATGCACAGGACATACATAAACCATGATAACAATTCTTTATGTCGGCAACTAAATACAGATTGTTTTTTTATAAAATATTTAATGGGACTTGAATATTTGAAAAATTAAATTAAAAACTCAATTCCATTTAAATCATTTTGATTTGAAGTGCCTCTGAATTTTAATTTGCCTCTTAATTGTAAAAGGTAACAGTGACTATTTTAGGAGGAAAGTAACTATTAAAAGTGTATGTAAAATCATTATAAATTTTCACATTTAATATAATTCATTTTTTGAATAAAAATATTTACTTCATCACCTTCAAATAATTACAACGCATTTTAATCTTGTATATCCCTGTTATCAAGTCAGCATAAGTGATATAAAAATCTTGACTATAATGTGGGTAGTTGAGCCTAAATAAGGCAAGAAAAATAAAATGTATGTAATACTTATATAATTTATTATGATTTAGACCTCTACTTATTATTTATCCAAACACTGCCGGCTCATCAAAAGATCACCCAAGCATGTACAATAACAATTAAATTCAGTCATCTTTAATATTTTGCCAGCTATCAGTCAAGTAAAAACTATAACCTTACACTTTTTTTTTATTTTATTTATTTATTTGAGAGAGAAAGAGCGAGAGAGAGAGCATGAGCAGGAAGGAGAGGGAGAAGCAGGGTTCCTGTGAGCAGGGAGCCCCACTCAATCCCAGGACCCTGGGATCATGACCTGAGCCAAAGGCAGACGCTTAACCAACAGAGCCACCTGGGCACGCCACTTTACATGTATGTTTAAGCTTTGTTGCTGTTCTGCATGGTAGGCAGACATAATGTATGTAAGTTTGCTAGTGCCATTGCTGAGCTTTCTGGACCCAGAAGCGCGGGCTGTGGCTCTCCACGGCCAACTCTCGCCCTGGGCCAGCAGCTGGCGGAGTCGGACCTGACGAAGCAGTTCAGACAATTGAGGTTGGCAAGCAAGGGTAGTGGGCCCGGGGCTTTAGTCCCCCCGAAGGGAGAGGAAGAGAGAAGGACCAGTGAGCTCTTTCCGCAGTTTGATGTCAGAAAATCTGGTTCTCGTTCCCCTCTGAGACCAAAGACCTCCCAAGGTTGTGCTGCAGGGGCAAAGTCAAAGCCAAGGAACTGTGGTTGGTGGACCACAGAATTGCTAAGTCCAGCTGAGTCTAGGGATGGTGTAAAAGGCAGACCTTGGCCAGGGCCTGGAACTTCTCCAGGGCATAAGGTAGAGCGGAATATGCATGGCAGCCCATAAATGAGGATGCTGAGGTCTGGCAGGTGCAGAAATCCAGGCTGAGGATGAGCCCAAGGCTGGTGGGAGCGTGTGATCAGAAGGACAGATGGAAGGCTCTGAGAAATGACTTCAGATAGACACACGGCTCTGCAAAAGAGCAGACTTGGTAGGGGTCAAGGTCCAGAAATTCACTTTACATAATTGACTAGAAGCCATTGACTGGCCCACATGACCCACTGATGGCAAAACGGTCTGCTCCTGCTGCCAACAGTGGCCAATATCCCTTCCTCCCGCAGGAGCCCTTCACTCCCGCCAGGAGACCCACACGCCACACTGGCCCCACCTGGCCCTGCTCTCCCACCTCCCAGCTTCATCTATCCGCCCCCACTTCCTGGTGAGGAATACCTCTCCATGCTGTCCCACATCCGCAGGCTCTTCCCCACCTTGTCACCCCCTTTCTGTTCCTGGTGGAGCCCCTTACCCCTTCCAGACCCAGAACAGTGTCACCCTCACCCACTGCCACCCCACACTGGGGCCGTGGCCTTCTGCGGGCTCTCGTCACACAGTATGGACTCCAGTGTCCTGGCCATTCTTTAGTGGATGGAACAGGGTCTGTCCCCAGTAAACTGGGAGCATCTAAGTCTTCCATCTTTTGTTCCTAGCATCAAGCCTCGTGCCTGGCACATAGTCAACACTCAGTAAATATTTGCTGCATGAACTGAATGTAATCTCACTTGAACTTCATAGCACCAGGTAGAAACTGACATATTTCTCATTTACATGGGTGAAAACAAAGGCTTCAAAAAGTTCATTTCTCTCACCAAGGATGTTGGTATGAAGTCTTCTGATTCCTAGGGCCATACACAGAACTTTCTACTAAACTGTGAGTGCTAAATTCAATGGCGATTTTTTTTTTTAAGGAGGTTTCTGTAGCTGTGAATTCTGCTTGAAGAACAAGGGAACACGTGGTTTTCATCTTTGAAGCTATGGAGCAATAGTGAGGCACTTTGGAATATTCCTCAGCCAATGAGAATCGTGTTTGAACCTTCCCTCTGCATAAAGTTGAGTTGGTATCATCAGTTGAGAAATAATTACATAGCACAGAGCACTCAGCCCACAAGTCTTTGTTGTTGTTGCTTTTAAATCAACCCTTTACAAAGCTGGTTTTCACCCAGGTAACTGCTGCAAAATATTTATTCAGGTAAGAAAAACATGTCTCAGCCAATCAGAGGCATCTCTGTCGTGTGACCTCACCTACCTCATTACCATTTACTACACCACCAGCCAGCCGTGCAATTAGCCCCAGTAGGGAACACATCCTGTTTCCACCTGCTCAAACTCCCAGACTAACATTTTCTCCGACCTTCCAGAATGGGGCTGGGAAGTCTGAGACAGGTACAGAAGTGGCCTGACTCTTGAAGCTTGAAACCCCTGCCTCCTAGCATGTTGGGACACAAACTTAAAACCATCCATGAAGAGTTAGAAGCACACTTGGGGTGCCTGGGTGGCTCAGTGGGTTAAGCCTCTGCCTTCGGCTCAGGTTGTGATCTCAGGGTCCTGGGATCGAGCCCCACATTGAGCTCTCTGCTCAGCAGGGAGCCTGCTTCCCCCTCTCTCTCTGCCTGCCTCTCTGCCTATTTGTGATCTCTGTCAAATAAATAAAAAATATTTTTTTAAAAAAGAAGTTGGAAGCACAACAGGCAAAGTCCTTGACCCCTCAGGGAGCCGGTCACTGAAGGAGGATATGGTTCCAATCAGGGACTAGTAAATATTGCCCTGGGGCCCACACAGGTGCACCTGGTCCTGTCATCCCACACCAGGTCTCCCCATGAGCAGACCAACAAAGTGGTGACAATACTAGGACATCGATGAAGCCTTAGCATGATGAACACCAAAACCTCCGATGAGCTCATTTCCTCTCCTTCAGTGCAGCACAACAAACAGAGTAGGCTGAGGAGTTCCAAAGGGCCGGCCTCAGATACCAGCTCTGCGTCTTTGTAGCGGCGTGACCCAGAGCAAGTTATTCAACTTACTGAGCTTGCCTCACCGTTTGTAATATGTATTTTGTAATTTGTACTTGAGGATAATAGTATTTACCTCACAGCTATTGTGAAGATTAAATAATACGGGGTGTGGAAAGTACAGGGCGCAAATGTCTAGCACAGAGCTGGCCCATCACCAAACCCTACTTCTCTTCCCTCATTCCCACCCCCATCCCTGGAAGGTCACGATGGCTTAATCATCCAGAAGGAACTTGAAGACTGGCAAGCACAAAAGGCAGAAGGTGTAAATAAATACATTCAGTGTGGCAGCATGAGGGCTGTGACAAACAGGAGAAAGTGTGTCCCATGGAAAAGGGCCTCTTGAGATTATCTTAAATTCATAGGCACCTGACCCTGTTACCAGAGCTTCAATTTTTTTTTTTAAAGATTTTCTTTATTTGAGAGAGAGTATGGGTGTATGGGAGAGGGACAAGCAGACTCCACACTGAGCAGGGAGCTCAACGCTGGGCTCCATCCCAACGTAACCAGCCAGGCGCCCCCAGAGCTTCAATTTTTTTAAGAGAAGCAAGAACCCAAGATATGTATTTGAAAGTTCCCAGTTCTTAAAAGTTGAGTCACATTAAAATAAACAGTGGTATCTTGCAGGTCAAATAAAATACATTCCCTTGATCCTCCCCCTTTGCAATCCCTATTAGAGGTTAAAAATGCAAATGGCCCGGTACGTTATATAGGGATCTTGGAGACCAGTGCAAATCCTGTGGCACTTGTGTCATTTACTGTGACCTGTAATCCCAGATATAAATCTGATAGTTATCACCACGAATAGCCAACATGTAATGAGCTCTTACTGAGTGCCTTCATTACCTCACCTAGTAGGGCAGTATTATCATGGTCATCATTTCATAGATGAAAAAATGCAACTCAGAGAGAGAGAACTTTCCCAGGATCATCTAAGCAAATGTGTGCCCCAAATCCCAGTTTCCTCAACACTACCAAGATCTAATGCTTAAGTGAACTTGAAGAGTTAAGGAAGAGAGGCTCAGGGAGAATCGTAGCCAACATGTCATGGCTGCCCTGTCTACTACGTCACTGTGTGACATAGATACTCCAGAGACTTGGGAAGCAGAATGTTTTCCGCCAACGGCCTTTGACTAGAGTTATTTTCAGTTTCACAAGCTCACCAGGAAAGAGTTACTCCTGCATGTAACCAACCAATAAACAGAAAGAAGCCTACACTTAAGAAAATTAGGGTCAATATTTGTCATGGCCATAGGGTCCTGTCAACTAACAGGATGTGGGTACAGAAGCAGTCATCAGACTCAAAGCATGACGTATCTTCCACACACACCATGGGCCACACCCTGGCCTCCCACCCCATCCCTGTCAGCTGCGGACACTCAAGTGAGGATAGAGAGGGGATGGTGTGAAGCCTCGGGAGATCTTCAGGAGAAGCCATCCTCGGGAGAAACTCCACACCATCCCACTCAACAGATTCGCAAGATTTGAAAAGTTTGACAATACCAAATGTTATCAAAGGTATGCAGGAAATGGCAATACTGATACATGGCTGGTAGGAGTGTAAATCAATGCAAACATCAGAGAACATTTCAGGGTACCACAGATGCACATGACCCATGACCCCACTGTGGCATCCCAGATGTGTAACCCTAGAAGAAATGCCCCTTATGTGCCCAAGGAGCCACCCATAAGAGGGTTTACTATAACATTCCAGGTGATAGACAAAAATTGGGGAAGTAATAGATTTTGTGCTATATTCACACGGTGAAACACAATGCAGAAATTGAAATTAATTAACTAGGTTTGTATAAACCAACATGGTTCCATCTTAAGATCAAACACTAAATGAGCAAAGAAAAGTCTCAGCATGAGAAATAGAACAAGTCATCACCTCTCTGCAAATACTTTGAAAGTACACTATTAGGATATGTTATGCAGGGAAAGCAGGGAAAGCAAAAAGACATGAAGGCACACACTAAATTCATGACGGTGGTGGTGGTGGTGTCTGGGAAAGGGGGAATGGCATGGGACTAGAGATGGAACAGAAGGAATTCAGACATTTCTGAAGCAAGTATGATAAAAACCAGTGTATCTGTTCCTTCTGGCTGGTGGGCACAGGGTGTTGGCTATATTTGCTGTTGTTTCTGAACTTAACAAACTTCTCATTCAAACTGAAAAGGGAAATGGTATCCTGAAAAAGCCTCGTACTGGAAAGCAGTCTACTCTGGTCCACCTGCTGTACCACCACCCTCCTTGTGTCCTTGGCGACCTCCTCTCTGACGCAAGCAAGATGGTCACTTGGGTCTAGTTTCATCCTGGGGTCAGTCATCCTGTGAAAGTCGAATGTGATTCATGATTTTCAAAGGAGGAACATCCAGCTAGGACACATGAGGTGGCAGCCAAACATCTTCCAATCTTACAATTCAGTCAGAGGGAGAGTCAAACTCCTTGAAAGGTCCACATACAATAAAACCCAACACAGCATTGTTGGGTTTGGAATCAGACAGACCTGGATCTAAATTCCAGGATTATTGTTTACCAGTTTTGAATCATTTGGTGGAGGGGCACCTGGGTGACTCAGTCTGCCTTCTGCTCAGGTCATGATTCCAGGGTCCTAGGACTGAGCTCTGAGCTCCCTGAAAACAGCAGGGAGTCTTCTTCTTCCTCTCCCTCTGCCCTCCCCCCCACACTGTGCACACTCTCTCTCTCAAATAAAGGAATAAAAAATTTTTTAAAATTACTAAAATAGAATCATTTGATGGAGTAACTTATCTGTGTCTCAGGCTCCTTATCTGTATGAGGAAAAAAAAATCTTCCTCATGGGTCTATTTTGGGGATTAGATTAATGAAGAACTCATGTCCTTACCATATCATAATTTATTAACCCTAAGTCACATCATTTCCCCCTCTTTAAAATCTCTGAAATCAGAGCCTGCTAACAAACACCAATATCTTAAAATTATAATTGGTGATAATTTTTTTTATTTCTTACTTTTTTTTTTTTTTTTTTTTTTTGAGAACAAGAGAGAGAACGTGAGCATTAGGGGGAGGGAGAGAAGAGGGAGAAGGAGAGTCCTAAGCAAACTCTGCCCTGATTGTAAAGCCCAACACGGGGCTCAGTCTCGCAACCCTGAGATCACCACCCTGATAGCATGACCCCAGCCAAAACCAAGTCTGGCGCTCAACTGACTGCACCACCCAGGCAACCCTTTTCTTGGTATTTCTTAAACCCACAACATAAAGATATGTTATAGCAATGGGATCATAGGCTCAGTGCAGTAGTTCTTGACCTTTGTGTTTCAAGTAGTAATTATGTGTAAATCAGGATAAATCAGTACATTATTAAAATATTCGCTAATCTATTTTGCCAACCCTAAGAAAAGTGCTAAAAAGAACTTACATTTTAAGCAGTCCTCCCAGCCTCCTTAGATATATAATCAAGTTCCCTCCCAGCCCTAGACAGATTGTATCTCTAAAATCAGTCAGTGTGGTTCAGCCCACTTTCTGGATCTCCTGCAGAACTGCTGGCAGGACAGACAGGCTTTTCAGAAGAAAGTGTTATGTGCACAGTAACCATTGTAAACGAGCCCCAAGCTCTTCTTTTCAATAAGCAACAGATGTATTTGCTGAGCATTTCTGAGAGATGAGGGGAAATTTGGACAATTTTTGAAATATAAAAAAAGAATAAATGGGAAATAAGGAGTAAATCCTTAATTATGTAAATCCATATTATGCTTTATATTTTTCAAAGATTTTTTATCCATTTGTGATTGTCACAATTTCATGAATTAAGAGAATAAACATTATATCATTCTCATCTTACAAATCAAACAAAGGAGGCCTAGAAATAAGCGGTTTTTAAGATCATGTAGCTCGTCTAGCTAGGAGTAGAACCTAGATGTTTCAGTTCTCTGTCTAACTTATGTTCTGTCAACTCTAAGAGCAGCCCAGAAGAAACTACTTACAAAGATTTTATTTTGTGATCTGTGACAATGGGCTCAAGTGCCAAATATTTTATTAGATTTCTTGCTCTTCTGATCCTCCTTTCAAACTATTTCATAAGCAGCAGCAGCTGAATTTTTTCTTTTTCTTTCTTTCCAACTTACAAACGCACATGATCGTTTCTTTAAAATCATTTGACTTTGTGTCATGAGAGCACAAAAGCCAGCGTGGTCATTGTTGTCAACTCCCCGCTTGGCAATCTGCCTGTGTCTCTGGCACACAGTGGGAAGATGACTGCTCCCCTCACTGTGTACTTCCTGAGAGCCCCGAGTGAGCTCCTCTACCCCATCAGTCTGATGTTTTACCTACCCAAGATGTCAGCTTGGTATCTTCTTCTCCATCCTGCCCAACTGCCAGCAATACAATCTGTGAAACAATACATCCAAATAGAAAGTATGCTTCAAAAAATGAGGTTATAAACATATGTCAAGTTTTTCACATGGGTAGACTTTTTTAAATACAGCTCAGATAGGATTAGGGTATACATAATCAAGAATACATCTGTGTTTTATTTTTGAACTAGAAAAGCGAGATCCCAAAGCTTTTCAATGTAGTGATTTTGATCTTCGGTAAGCTTGTTGTTATGTCCATCGCTAGTCAATAAGTCATCATCTGCATGTGCAAGAATGACACAAAAAGATTAATTTGTATGCTGTGGAAACGCCAGTCAAAACAGTTGGTTAATAGTAATTACTACTTTTCACTGAATACACTGTGTGCCAAGTGGTGTTGTCCTCGAGGAGATTAGGTCTTACTAAACTGGTTTTACAACTGATGAAGTCGAGGTTTGGAGAAGGGAAGTAACTTGCCTCAGGTGTCCCCACTTGTAAGTAGAAAGTCAAGGTTTGAACTCTAAGTCTATCCCCTTAAACACTCTGAGATGAGTTTAATTTGACCTGAAGTTTTGTCTTTAAAAGGGATTTGAAGATTTAGACTCTGGGATTTCCATGGGATGTTGAGTGGCTCTTGAAATAATACTATTACTATTAGCATATTAACATATTTGGCTTTCATATACTCAGTCAACTGATACCATTTCCTTTCTTCTTCTTGGTCATGGGGATAAAACGGTAATAGCAGGGGTGCCTGGGTGGCTCAGTGGGTTGAGCCTCTGCCTTCGGCTCAGGTCATGATCTCAGGGTCCTGGGATCAAGCCCCGCATCAGGCTCGCATCAGGCTCTCTGCTCACCAGGGAGCCTGCTTTCCCCTCTCTCTCTGCCTGCCTCTCTGCCTACTTGTGATCTCTCTGTGTCAAATAAATAAATAAAATCTTTTTTAAAAAATAATAAAATGGTTATAGCAGATATGTATCCGTCTTCATGGGGTTTACACTCCAGAGAGGACACCAACTACTAATCAAATAATCGCACAGGTAAATGTCAACCTACACTTCAACATACTACACCACATTTAATCTGATAAAGGAGGTGTATGGTACATGTTCAGGGGAACCTGACTGAGGCCCACAGGTGATGACAGGTTTCCGAGCAGGAAGCGCTGAGATTCACAACCTACAAAGCACAACACTTGGTTGGTTGACGCTCCTAAAGCTGGGGAAACAACAGGAATGACGGCAATTAGGATTTCCAGCGGAGTCCAGCGGTCAGTGCTTTCAGACTGAATCTCCTGTGTCCTCCACTGACTTGATTCCATTGTGTCCTCTTAACGCAAGAGACATTGTCTCCAGCTCCTTCAGCTGAACCTGAGTTATGTTTGAAATAGCACATCCTGCTGATGACTTGGACATGGAGGAGAGTGGGGAGAGCAGAGCAAGGAGGACTATGAAAACATAAATGTTGGTAGCTGGGAACAGAGCACAGTCCTTCACCAGCAGTGGTGGAGTTGAAAAGTGTGAAGGTTTAGGGGACACTTGCATCACAATGATATATATTCCATTTGAGGCTAAGACATTCTAGCAACACTAAAATATCCAGAGGAAAACCCCTTGCAGACTTGGGTGGGAGATAAGAACAAATGATAAAACTCTCAGACTAGAATTTATCTGCATTTATCTAGTCTCGGACTAGAATTTATTGGACTAGAATTTCTCTGCATCATAATCGTTTCACATGGTGCTTATGCCATGTCTACATGCATATTAAGGCTGCTGGAATCTTAGAGTAAACCTGAGAGGCAGGTATTATCATTTCTGTTCTACAGATCGGGAATCTGAAACACAGGGAGTTCAAGTGACATGGCCAAGATCCAAACACAGGCAACTGCCCCCAAACCCACACCCTTAACCTCCAGCCTCCCTACATGGCGTGGCGGGTTACAACGCACTTGTGCGCCTCTCCCATGCTTCTTCCCCACTGCAAGCTCTTCTTCCTACAGAAGAAGTATTGCTATGCTTACTTAGCTTTACAGATGAGAACACAAAAGCCTGCTGAGGACATAGGGTTTCAGAACCTAAACCCATATTTACTGGTTCCAAATTCAGGATTTTTTCCACAGCTGTTTGCTCATGGGCTCCCGCCTTAGGCAGCACAGAAGGTAAAGAGGGAATTCTCACAGGTGCAGAGGAGAAAAGAGAGAAGGTGTAGGCAAAGAACGAAAAGTTGGAAAAACAGAAACAAAGCCTTGAAAGGCACATAAAGATATTTTCCCTTCTAGTAACAATCCCACCAAATTGTGACTGGTGGCTGCCTATGGGCATAGGACTGTGTTCTATGGTTAATAAAAGCTTGTCTGAGATCAGACTCGATGGCAAACACCTTCCAGGCGACACCGTTCTTGTCCTCAATGAGCTTGCTCCCTAGCCCGCTGAGAAGTACATCAGGCTTTAAACACGGGTAAGGAATTTTTTAAGGCAACTGTACTGCAGTTGGAGTGACTTGGAAAAGAGCAGAATTTCAGAGAAGGAAAAGTCCCAGGCTGAATTGTTACGAAAAGTGACAGAAAATGCTTCCCCAGGGTGGGGGTGGGGAGGGCACATGGGTCCTGAGTATTCTACACAGAGAGATCCTCCTGTGCTCTTGGTCTGTTTATAGTTACTTACGTCTGCACATTTGTCTTGATCCTTTCTGGACCAAGAAGGCAGAAAAATTCATCCTTTCCTCTATCCTCCCTCTCTCTCTCTGTCTCTCTCTCTCTCGTGCATGCGTGCATGCCAGAAAATGAAAAGTAGAGACAACTTCTCTAAATACAACATTGAGGTGGTTACCTGAGTAGCCTGTTCAAGTTCTAGAAGCTCTCTTCCCCATGCCACAAGAATCAGTTTTATTTACACTCTTATCCCAAAGGAATTTGAAAGGGCTCTGAATGTGCCCAGAGGCTACCCTCCCAACCACCGGTAACTAAGTCAACAGTCCCTCAAGGAAGTAATTTCCCTTATAGAAATCTACAAGCCCTACCTGTATTCCGAGAAACATGTGATTTCTATTTTCTAAGAAGAAACAATCCCAATATGGACAACATTTTCTGAAGTGGTTTCCTTATCACTGTAAAGGAATCTCAAAAAGCCAATCTATAACCGGGAGCTCAGTTGTAAATCACTCCAGGTCCACCTGTGTGAAAACAGGTGCCTGAATTAAAGACCAGAAGTTTAACGACTCCCTTTCTCCTGGATGTGAAATCCCATGGCTGCTGTTGAACAGGATTTATAGACATTGAGTCAATTAAGGGGAATTATATGCAGCACCTAGAACAGGGCAAGTTCATTCAGACAGGAAGCAGAATGGTGGTTACCAGGGGCTGGGGAAGGGGCAGACGCGGAGCTGTTTTTCATGGGGACAGAGTTTCAGCTTGGGAAGATGCAGATGTTCCGAAAGTGAATCGTGAGTTGGAGCACAACTGTGGGAATGTACTTATTGCCACAGAACTTCAGACTTAAAAATGGTGAAAATAGTAAATTTTATGTTATGTGTATTGTACCACAATTTTATTTCATCTTTTCTAAAGATTTTATTTATTTATTTGAGAGAAAAAGAGCGAGAGCATAAGCAGGGGGAGCAGCAGAGGGAGAGGGAGAAGCAGCCTCCCCACTGAGCAGGGAGCCCAATGCCGGACTCGATCCCAGGACCCTGGAATCATGACCTGAGCTGAAGGCAGCCACTTAACCTACTGAGCCACCCTGGTGCCCACTTTTTAAAAAGGAGTAAAGGAAATTTGTTTCAAAACCTAGAATCTAGACTCTTCTCCTAATAACAGTGACTGGGGCAACTGCCACCTTTTTATGACAGACTAGTTTTTAATAAACTGTTTTTAAAATATCATAGATGAAGGGGAGACAGACAGTAAGGCTTCCAAAGAGCATATTATGAAGAAAAGTCAAACTGTTCTCTAGGAGCCGTCATATGAGTAGTTCAGGTGCACTTTCAGTTCCTGGACCACTCGAGGAACCACTCAGCCTGCCGGATGGTCATTCAGCAATCTCATAGAAGAGCACTGAGGCTTGAAGCCAATTTTTACCCCTTTAAGGAAACTAAGACTTCAAAGCTGCATTTCAATACCTGGAATAGGCAAATTCAGAGAGACAGAAATAGAAAAGAAATTTTCAAACGCTGGGGGGAGGGGGGATGGGAAGTTCTTGTTTAGTAGGTATAGAGTTTCTATTTAGGATAATGAGAAAATTCTAGAAATAGTGGTGATGGTTACCTAACATGGTGAACGTACTCAATGCCGCTGAATCATACATTCTAAAATGGTTCTATCGAATGGTACGTACATTTTCCCACATTTTTTTTAAAAAAAAGGTAAACCATCCCAGCCCCTCAAAATAACAGTGAAATGAAAATCCTTTCCAAGAAAGAGAGAGTGCGTCCTAAGGAAAAAGACTAATAAAGAATTGGTAGTTGGTAGACAATAGGAGGAAAGAAATCTGCATTTCACAAGAGGACTCCTATGGGCAAGAGACAGCACTTAGCCCGTCTACTCTGCAGACACCTACCAAGGCCCTCGTCATACATCTATTTATACAGCAAGGCCCTGTTCAGCCAAAAGTTTTCCAAGTGGCCCAGTCCGTCTTTCTCTGTCCTCCTGTCCCCCTCCTCCCCCTCCCAGACTATTCAGAGCCCTACCCAGTCATTTTCTTTCTTTTTAAATTGGCAACCGCCCACGTTGGATAAACAAGATACACAGGACGTAGGGGGTGGTGAGGCGGAAGCACATTTCAGAGCCAGGAAAACAAACAGCCAATGAAGCAGAAGAAACCACAATTTGACTTAGACAAGTTCAGTTCTGGAAAGAAGTGTCAGACGAGTCAATTACTTCCAGATCCCTACAGGCCAGGGACCACAGAGAGCCAACCATACCATTTGTCGGAGTGAGTTCCTATGGGGCGGAGTCCAAGTCAAAGGAATGGATGGAGAGAAACAAGAAGGGGAGTTAAGGTCCCTTTTCATTAAATTGTCATGGAGAAAGCCAAGTCTGTAATAAAGCTTGTTAGGTACTGATTAGACGCTGTGGGTTTGGGCAGGGGAGGAAAAAGGATAAAATAGCAGTCGTGACATGACACCTTCTCACCCTGACTCTCACTGGGGCAAAGGAGGAGGATGTGGACCATACACCATGCAGAGGCCACAAAGCCACACGGCCACACACAGAGAGGTTCCCATGAGCATCTCAGGAAGGTGAAAGAAGCAGCAGGAGCAGAGAGATCCCCAGGCAGGTGAACAGGCATTCTTAGCCATTGGGAGATATACCAGGACTGACCTTGCCCTTCCGTGAGCTCTTCATGGAGCCATGAGCACAAAAGCAACTTAGAGCCTTGGAAAAAAAAACAAAAAATCAGTTGTGGTTTACTGTAGATAGAGTTGAGTAGGGTCCTGCTTCTTGGATTAACAGAGCTGCCTAAGGAACTAGACAAATTATTCTTTAAGTCCAACTTGCCCTTTAGGCAGGTAGCAATATAAACACAAAGTTCTTTCTATTGTGTGAACCCAAATGTGGGCAGCACATTCAGGCAATACTATTTTTAACATAGGCCAACTTTGCTGATCTAAAGTCCTCTGCCTGCTTGTCAGTGCCTTTGAAACGTCGACTGTGTGGAATGCTGTGAACAGCGGTGCAGGAAAGGTGACCAGAGAAAGAGAACACAGATCATGCGCAATCGGACCATTTGGATACATTCGCAGAATATAAATTATGACAAAAGATAATCCACGAAAGGGGCACCTAGGTACTGAGTGACCAGGGAAGACATTTAGGCTGAAAACAATCTCCTGGGACTTTTCCAGGAGAACCAGGCTTGCTGCTAAAATTGTGAACTTTTATTATTCAAGCAGAGACGCCAAGGTTAACTGCAGTTGATCTGAAACAAGCATATTTTTGTTCCTTCAGAACAAAGGAACAACAAAGCCCTCAGCGGATCTGTCACATTTTCTTCCTTCTGGACTTTGATCTTTTGTAGCCAAGCTCTGTTTATGGCTTATACTAAGGCATGATGACTGACGGTATTTAAATGAAGTAGTTTATTTCTACTACGTGCTTTACGTGTTATCTAATGAACAGAAATCAGCCCTAACCACCACCCCCACCCCAACACACACACATGCTCTAATTCTTTGGGTACAGTTTTTGGATATGAAAATGACCTCACTTACAGGACACCCATCATGATGAATTTCCCCCTTTTTTGATGTCTGCTTTGCATCTCCTTTAAGTGGGGAGTTGGACTGGATAATCTCCAAAGCCCTTTTCAACCTCAGCATCCCATGAGTCTATGCAGCAGGTGGGATCGTGGGCTATGAAATGGGGAGCTCTGACAAAGAGTGGAGAGGCCGGGCCACCCGAACCCTGACCCAATGCCACCACTGGTGTGCCTGGGAGAACCTCACTGACAAAGTCATGGCCATCCCTGTGACCAATGGGAGTGCTAGCGGCGCGGGCCGGGCATGTCTGGGGTTTTCTCAGTTGTCTATAAAATGTTTTGCAAACAGGACTTCAGGACACATTCCTACCACCATCCACCATCCCCCTTCTGACCAAATTTTTGCCCCTAAGGCCCTCCCAGAGAGAGATCCTGTAGCAGTCACCATCTGTGTGCTGGTTTCTCAGCTGTGAACCTGGAATAATAACATTGACCTATCGCCCCATAGTGGTGTGGGGATTGACTAATAAGCCCCATAAAACGCCTTGCAAACTGGACAATAGAACTCTTGGCCTATGCGTCTGGAGGAATTCACACCGTCCCCTCGGCCTGACCCGAGGGTGATGCCGAAGCTCTTGTCACTCTCTGCTGGTGTTTTTTTGTCACACTCGGACAAAGGGCTCTGGACTCAAAGGGCAGCTCAAACCACACACCCAGTATCTTGCTCAGAGGAATTCCTGCAAACCCGCTTAGCGCTGATGATGATTGCCAAATGCTCTGAATCACTTCCTTTCCTCCCCCAGACTGGCTTTTTCTTGATTTCTGCTCCTGGATGAAATGGGTGTGCATGGGTGTGGGAGAGGGACGTGCCTGTGTCCCTAGGCTTGCACTTCCAGGTGCCTCGGTGGTTCTAATGCTTCAATGGGGACCCCAATAAGGATTCCCTACAAAACTTCCTCCTCCTGATCCCTCTTTCCTAATCCTGGTTCAGATTTCACTTTGATATTCAACAGCTTGAGGGCTGCCCCTGCCTGGCTTGCACATCCACCCAGATGAAGCTGAGGACACCGGCGTGGCCCAGGGCCCTCCACAGACAAAATCAGGCAAGGCTGTGCTAGGATTAAAAGCTGCTATGGTTTCTGTGAAAACAGCTCCGTGCAAACATCTGGGCCTTCCGCAGATGGTTTACTAAACCTTACATTTCATTGCCAATGAGCTCTTTGCAAAATCCCTTTAAAGTATATCAGATGTGACAGGTTTCCAGAAGCTGGGATCCTGGGTTTAACGTGCTGACATTCAGAAGAGCCAACAGCATTCCTGATCATTCACAAAGCTCCTTTCAAGTGACTTTGGGATGCAGTTATTGAGAAGGCTGGACTTTTCTTTAAATCAGATAAAATAATAACAACAACAATTATAAAAAGGAATAAGTGAATTGGATGAGGAAAACATGAATGTTATTTAAAATGGTAATTTAGGGTGCCTGGATGGTTCAGTTGGTTAAGCGTCTGCCTTTGGCTTAGGTGATGATCCTAGGTTCCTGGGACCAAGTCCCATGTCGGGCTCCCTGCTCAGCGGGAAGCCTGCTTCTCCCTCTGCCTGCCGCTCCCTCTACCTGTGCTCTCTCTCTCTCTTCCCCTCTCTGTCAAATAAATATATAAAAATCTTTTAAAATAAATGCATAAAAATAAAAAACAAAATGGTAATTTAACTTTTAATTTAGATCAAAGAAAAGCAGCAAAGGCAATTAAATGAGGGCATTCATTGTTATCTCTCTAGGACACCAGAGTCACAACTTGGACTATGAACCTATTTTGTGCCTAACCTATTTTATGCAAGTTGACTTGCACTCTGAATGAATGAAATGCAAACTAGATAAAACACTAAATAGATATTTATTGTAATTAATATCCAAACCCCCCAAATCCTCCCAGGTTTCCACTTCCTTCCATTCTATATCCACTGAATACCTAATGTTTGCCATCATGACAGCCCCTGGAAATACCATGAAGAACATCCATGGTCTATATCACAAAGGAGCTGACAGTTTATGGAAAGCAATCTCTGTGTAGTAATGATTGTTCATAAATGTAAGTCCTCGTTCTCTAAATTGTTTAGAGCATTACACTAAATATAAATGTCTCTCTACAGATTACTAAGCTTAGAAAACAGAACGATATTATCATTTTTTTTAAATTTAAGTCTTCTGATAATTTACCATGAGAAAGGTACATTCTTTAAATCCAGAAATGGTCAAGAATATTGCCTATCTGTCCATTTTCTCCTCTAGTCCCTATTGGGACTCACAGACCATGGAAAGAACTAACTTTGATTAAAGAGCCAGCAAAGCTCATTAACTACTTAGTGGGCAAATTCATGACCTTGACCACATTAGCATGGCACACAATCTAACTACTAAATATAAAGAAGCAAAAAGAAGCAACGATACTTACTGGGATCATTTGCCCAATGCCATACAACTAAGAAGTAATGGGCTGAACACAGTCATATGCATTATGGAAGGAGTATACATTCATCCAGCTTCTCTGGATAGTAATTAAGCAGTTTCCATTACACATTTAGGTACAACTTTGGGTCCTGTAATTACACTTCTAGGAAGTTCTCCAACAAATATATGCAAGCATATTTGCAAAAACACATATACAAGGCTGTTCAAAAACAAAACAAAACTAGACATAATCTAAGTATCCATTAATAAAAGTTTGGTCAGATCAATTATTATATCTCCATACAGTGGAATGCCATGCAACCGTTTTAAATGAATATAATAGATCTAGATATAATGATGTAGCTCAGCCTCCATGACACACTTTCAAGTGAAAAAAACAAAAACAAGGTACAGATCATATTGAATAACATGGTACTATTTGAGGTGTTTAAAGGGGGATTAAAAGGATTTTATGAAGAGCTTAAATACATAATACATAAATAAGCATACATGTATGTGAATGTATAAAATGCATTATGCATACATGCTTGAATTTACATAGAAAGACACAAAGTGGTTGCTTTGAACTTAGGTCAGGAATTAAAAAATCAACGCTTCTCTATATGCCTTTGCTATGGCAATACTTGAATTTTTTTTCAGATTTTAAAATAATTAAAAAGAAAAAAAATGACCTGGAAAGATCATCCACAGGTCCTCTCAATTCAATGGCTTCTTGTGTTCATCCAGACTTAGCACGTTCAGCAGTATTTAAGTACCTGGAGAAAACTCTGAACTATCTGAAGGCAGGGACTATTTGCTCATCATCTTGACATTCCCTGGGCAAGTTACTTAACTTTTGTAAACCTGTTGCCTTGATGGTATATGGAGATATATTGGTAGCCAGCATTTATCACCTGATGACCATGGGTCCCGTGCTTTTAACATGGATCGTATCATCTCATCTCAAAACAGTCGTGTCTGATAAACATTATTGCTATTCCGATTTGGTAGATTAGAAAAGAGACAGATCACTAAAGTAGTTAAGTGGAGGGCCCGGGATTTGTCCGTTCCCAGAGTCCATGTACTTATAGGGTTGTGTAAGAAGTGAGAAAGTGTAGGGAAAATACTTGGCAAGGTCTGGCTCTTCAGGAAGTGCATAGGAAATGTTAGATATTATCACTAACGTTGTTTCTTCCCTGCCAGGAAACTTTTCCAGCCATTAAAAACATGCACCCAATTGGACTGAAACAAGGTTGCTTTGTCCTGAAAGCACTGTGGCCAGCCATCTTAGCAAGGGCACAGTCACGAGCCAGGCACAGCCAGCACCGGGGCTCGAACATGTGGAAGCAGCTCACATCTCTTCAGCTGGGAGTGGATTGCCATGGGAAGTCATTAGGGAAAGTACTGGATTCGGGTTATGTGTTTTCCCCTTGGGATATGAGGGTTTGACTGCTATTAATAACAGATGTGGCCAGCCAATTACAGAGTGGAGATGGGTAATCATGTCTTGCATTTTGAAGGCTTAATCTGATCACCTCTGGGGTCAAGGAATTACACAGTTATCATAATGGTTAAAGTCTGTTTGTGCCACCACTTAGGGACCAAAGTTCAAGCCTTGGAGGTCCAAAGTGGAGTTGATCATGCATGTGTGTGCGTGAATGTGTGTGTAGCTTTGTGTGTGATTTATTTTTTGTGCACATATAAGCGGCTCCAAAGCTCGGCCCTGTCACCCCAGCTCCCTCTTGAGTTTACCTGGTAGATGTTTCTCTTGGGAAAACGGGAAGCCAAGAGGCCTCGATACTGCCTTCAGTTCTGCTACTATTTACTTTGTGATTCCTAGGCTTTAGCTCATTTGTGAAATGAGGGCAGTCTCCCAATGTTTACTTCTTGGTCTCCTCCACACAACTGTGAGCTCCCTGAAGGCAGAAGCTCTTGTACCAATCACTGAATTCTCAGCGTCGAAAATAGTGCCTGGCATACAGTAGACACTCAATAAACACTGAACAAATGACTCTCTGGGTTTCCTTCCAGTGATGATGTGGCATGATTCCGTGAAACCATAATCTAGTGCACTGAGCGGATTCCAACGCGTGCAGCAGATAACGTTGGCTGTCAGCTCTCTTCTTATTTTTCCTCTGCCTACTGTTGAGACACCTTCATGAACATTTGCACCAGAATATAACACCTATAAAAGGAGATGATGTTGAGATCCGCCAAATTTTTCTCTTCTCTGGCAGTCCTGGAAATGATTTGGATGAAGAAGAAACTGGAAGTATTGATTTGGAGGGTTGGTGATCTGCTGGCTTTATTCAAGCAGGTGTGTCTGCCAATGCTCCCCACCCATAACTGAGACACTCCACAGCACTTGTCACCAAGGCCTCTAGACTCAGTCCCCCTTGGTGAGAAAAGACCACAATGTCCGAAGGCTTCAGATGACATGACACTCAGTCTAGATTTGGAAGGGGAAATGACCAAGAAAGACCTGGTTTTTGGTCTGTTTTCATGTACATGAGTCAGGGTTCTTGAACATCAACACCACAAACTCTGGTCACTGGAAGCAGAAGAGATTAAGAATTTCAGTGGGCTCTGCCACCTCTCCATCACCATCCCTACCACCCCCCTGCACCCACCGCTGAATACTGCTTGCCTCTGGGGTAACCCAGCACAAGCGGGAACATCAATTTGTCCTTTTGTTTTTGTACTACTTGTTCAAAATTCAAAGTTCCAAAGGGAGCAGATGATTGACCAAGCTGGGCCACACGCCCAAGCCAAGTCCAGGCATACCTCAGAGATCCCACACATTCAGTTCCAGACCTCACAATAGAATATCACAACAAAGCAAGTCAAATAAACTTTTTTTTTCCCCAGTGCATATGAAAGTTATGTTTACACGATATTGTAGTCCATGAAGTATGCCACAACATTCCATCTAAAAAAAAAAATGTACAGAACTTACTTTAAAAATACTTTATGACAGATGCTGGCGAGGATGCGGAGAAAGGGGAACCCTCCTACACTGTTGGTGGGAATGCAAGCTGGTGCAACCAACAGCATGGAGGTTCCTCAAAATGTTGAAAATAGAACTACCCTATGACCCAGCAATTGCACTACTGGGTATTTACCCTAAAGATACAAACGTAGTGATCCGAAGGGGCACGTGCACCCGAATGTTTATAGCAGCAATGTCTACAATAGCCAAACTATGGAAAGAACCTAGATGTCCATCAACAGACGAATGGATAAAGAAGATGTGGTATATATACACAATGGAATACTATGCAGCCATCAAAAGAAATGAAATCTTGCCATTTGCGACGACGTGGATGGAACTAGAGGGTATCATGCTTAGCGAAATAAGTCAATCAGAGAAAGACAACTATCATATGATCTCCCTGATATGAGGGAGAGGAGATGCAACATGGGGGGTTAAGGGGGTAGGAGAAGAGTAAATGAAACAAGATGGGATTGGGAGGGAGACAAACCATAAGTGGCTCTTAATCTCACAAAACAAACTGAGGGTTGATGGGGGGAGGGGGGGTTGGGGGGGTGGAGTTATGGACATTGGGGAGGGTATGTGCTATGGTCAGTGCTGTGAAGTGTGTAAAGCTGGCGATTCACAGACCTGTACCCCCTGGGGATAAAAATATATGTTTAAAAAAAAATAAAATTAAAAAAAATACTTTATGGCTAAAAAATGTTAACCATCATGTGAGTTTTCAGTGAGCTGTACACAATGATTACAGAAAACGGTAACAGATAAAATAATGGAAAAGTCTGAGTATTACAAAAATTGCCAAGTTGCAACCCAGAGACATGAAATAAGCAAACGCTGTTAGAAAAAAGGCACCCACAGGCTAGCTCGATGCAGGGTGCCCACAAACCTTCAATTTGTAAGAAACATAATATCTGCAACACACAATAAAACAAGGTATGCCGTATCTGTCCCACTGGGCTCCCACCGTGGAGAGGAAGGTCCTAACTCACACACTGGGGGAGTCTCCCAAATAGAAAATGAATGCTGTATGCTGGTCAGCCACAGAACATTGAGAGGGGTCTAGTATGCCACAACTCAATTGTGTAGCATCCGTACATTTTGATAATCTGTCATTTGTAAAGATGAGTAAAACCCAGAATCTACAGTCACACACCCAGTACCCTCAGTGGGGCAGACTCATGACGAATGGAGGTAGGGCTTGTTAGGATTCTTGATCTAAAGGTTGAAAAAATGACCAGCCAAGATTAAATTTTAATCGTTTAGCAGCTTCCTGCAATTTTAGAGATTGTGTTTGAGCATGCTACCAGTATGTTACAAAACAACTACTCCGGACACAAACTAACCCAAGGGAACTTGCAACTCTTGATGGAGTTTCCATTCCTCCCCTAGGTCCTCCCATCTCGACAAAGCAAGATGGCCCCAGGCCTCACTCCTTCTTAGCCCTGTGGTTACTCTGGAACTCCCCAGGGACATGGCTTCTGACCTTGGCCCCAGCTTCCCTGCAGAAGGGCCTCTGGGATAAGTCTGCTCAACGTCTAACTTATGTCAGGCGGAAGTCTGAGTAGACAAAGGGACAGAATCCAAGGTGGAAGGGAAAACCTCTCTTAGCAAATAATGCTGATGCTCAAGACAATAAACGGGACCAAGATCTGTGTAAGGAAAAGAAGAAATACATTATAAGTAGATGTGATGACACTGTCAATAAAGTAAGAGAGCAGAGTAAGGCGCAGCAAAGTTTGTGATGTATGATTTTGTTTGCTTTTCAAAAGGAACTAATGCCGGTGGGTATGTGTATGAATAAAAAATACTGGAAGGGTAACCTAGGCCCCATGGGAATCAGTGAGAGAAGCAGAGAAAAACCTTTCGGTTTCACTGTATGTCCTCTTTGTTTGCACGTCACCTGTGAGTACACAGGCTATGTATAATTAAAATGAACAAATTTAAAATGATGTAAAAGCAAAGCTTAACAAGACAAAGGAGTAAAAATCAGTCACGATCAAGCTGGAATCAGGGGTCAAGAAAGCCTTCCCCCGCCCCCCCCAAACAGGGTGCTCGCCTGAGCCTGTAGGAAGGCAGGTTTCTCTCTGCTAAGAACACATTTCTGCTGACAGGCCCAAAAGGACAATCAAGTCTGGATCTTTTCCTTGCTGTTCCTCAGAGCCAGACCTCTACTCAAATCGGGCAGGAACCCACCTTCTATCTCCTCCCCAGGCGTCTGGGCAAGACTGGAGACAGGTGACTCAGGGAGAGGCACTTTCTGGGCCTCACACCAAGGCAAGGCTCAGTACATGTCCACAAGGAAGGGGTGGCCTTCTCTCTTCTCCCCACTGAAAGAGTCCATCATTACTAAAAACACAAATCTCTTTAATCATGAGCCTGCTTGGTTTGTTGTCCTGTAATAACGGTGGTGATGTTGGTGGAAACTAGTTTGGAAACTTAACTGACCTTTAGAGTAAAACAAGTAATGACCCAGACTTTACTAGATGATGCTGGGTAGGTTTTGTCTTCTTCTGGGTTACCAAAAGCAGCCCCCACACTGTCTATATTAGAGCTCGAATTACAGCATACCGGAGAAGGGTGAGAATCAGTTTGATAAAGAATCCTTAAAAAGAAAGAAGGAGCCTCTCTAAATTCCTACTGACATCAGGAAATTCTATCCACACAGAACCCTACAGATGTGGGCAAGGGAAGGACTGGGGTGTGGGAGCCAGAGGAAGTCTAATACCTCCATCTTCCCCACTGATTCCCACTGCCCCAGATCTCCCAGGCTGATGTTTCCCTTTGTCTTCTCAGCCCTTCTGAGTTACTAAGAACTCACTTCAAGCCATGCAGCACAAGGAAAAGTGAGGGACTGAACCCCTTTCCCTCCTGCCCTAAAAGAAGTGATCTGTAGGGTCCTGACACCAGCCGGTGAGATGCATACACTCCAGTCTTTATCCCTCTAGAGCAAGGAAAGGCCAGTTCACATCCCATCCCTCCAGACAAGGGTGGCTAGAGGAGGTTCAAACTGCCCCAGGCAGGTGTGGAACCAAAGCAAGTCAAGGCCGCCCAACTTAAGGTAGTGACCGCCAAATCCGGCTGGGCTGCAGGCTGCGACCTTCCTCCCCGTTCACTCATATGTCTGGCTGGCAGTCCCGCACGTAACCCCCTCAGCTACCAGGGCCAAGATGACCTACCCCAACTCCAGCTTCACACGCATTCCTCCCCCATCCTCCGGGAGTTCCTGCCCTTTCTGCAATACTTAAAAAGGTCGGGCACTGGGCTTCCCTGGAGCAGGGCCCTTCCCCAGACACCTGAAGGACAGTTTCTTTGGCCCGTCCCCCAAGAGCATGGGCCCAGCCTTGCCCTGGTTCTGCTTGTCTCTTGAGGACCCCCATCCCACACCCCGCCACGCCCGCCAGGCCCTGCCTCCAGGGCAGCTCTCAGCCAGGGGTCAGCGGTGCGGGGCAGCCCGTAGACATGGCTTAGAGCGCGGCCACCCCAGTCTGGGCCCCGGGCCTCGGCGGGTCCCCGGTCCCGGAACCCCCGAGCAGTGGCGCCCCCGCCCCTGTGAGCGCACAAGGCCGGGGACCGCCGGAACCCTGGGCCCTGCCGCGTTCGGCCGCTGGCTCCCGACCCGGAGGCAGGGGCCCGGGCCGAGAGGCTCCGCGTGCTGCGCTCCGGCCGCCCAGTGCGGGGAGGACGCGCGGCAGCGCCAGCCTCGGGGCCGCGCTGGTTAGGTAGCAGGGGGGACCGGAAGGATGGCGAGGAAGTAGGAAAGGGTTTCCTGAGATGAAAGATTACTTCCGTCTGGGCTCTGGCCTCTCTCTGGAGCCGGCTCGTTGGGGGCAGGGGAGCGGGGTGCGCGGGGCTCGGGGGCCGCGCCTTGCCACCTGCAGCGCCCGCAGCGGGCGGGACGCGCGCGGCCCTGTCGGGGGGCTAACGCGGGGGGATTCTTGCAGGTAGGAGTCGAGAGAATTTCCTAGCGCCCAAGCCATGGTGGCCAAACAGCGGATCCGGATGGCCAACGAGAAGCACAGCAAAAACATCACCCAGAGGGGGAACGTAGCCAAAACCCTGGTAAGGCGGGGGCGGCGCCGACCGGGCAGAGCGGGGCCGAGCGGGGCAGGGCGGGCTGAGGCGGGGCGGGGCCGGCCGGGCGGGTGGCGAGCACCGGGCCCGGCCTCCCTGCTCCTCGCTCCCTGGCCCCGGCCCGCCCCTCCGGCAGGGTCCCGCAGCGTGGGCGATGAGAGCCGGGCTCTGGGAGGCGAGGACCTCGCGGTGCTCTTGCGGGCGGCGAGGGCCAGGGTGGTGGTGGACCCCTTGGGGAGTGGCTGCTGGGGTTACCACCGAAGCTCGCAAGAGCCTCCCCAGGAGAGAATGGGGCCTTTGTCTCTGGGGAAAAACGGAAAGTCACATCCTTAAGGAATAGTTAAACCAACTGCGTGACACGGGGCCCGGAAGTAGGTGCTAGAACGTTTGGTGAATAAATGAATGAGTAAATGGAGGCCACTGATCATCACCTCCACCAGGCTTTGACCCCTGCCCTCCACCCTCAACAGACACCCACCAAGATAAGGTTTTCTCTCCAGCCCCTTTGTAATGGGGCTGTATAAGTTGGAAGGGCTCAAAGTGGGAAATGAGGTTCAGACCCATGTTTCCCTCCACCCCCCTTTCTCTCCTTCACCTCTTCCCTAGTGAGGCCATCAGCAGAATGAAGTTTAAATTCAACATTACTCTATCTCATCCGGTGAGCTCTGGCGGGTCTTGATGGTATGATCCAGAACTCTGGAGAATAGACTAAAGGTTTTATCACTGGAGTCTAAAGTAAAATCTGGGCCTTACACACAGGGTTTTCTTTTAGCAAAGCAGAAGATCTTCAAGAGAAAATGCCAGGCCCGTGATTTTGGATACTCAGAGGCATGCCTGGGATGAGTTGTTGGGCAGTGTTGGTCTCCAAGTCTATGAGCCAAGGCGCCTGGAATCTATTATACTAGACACTTAAGCAAAGTCCAGCTGAAGCTTGGGGTTTGGCTGGAAAAGCTTGCAGACCTGATGAGGCAATTCCTTTTAGCCAAAGAAATGAGCAAAAAGCTGGAGCTGCAGTCATCACAGCAGAATTCCTACAAAACCAAGCAGTACCATGGCAGAGAAACCTTAGAATCAAACTCAGCTCTGCCTACAGCTTTATACACAGCTCTAGACTTAAAGTTATGCTTGAAATTCTCTCTTTGGGTGTTAGAACGTTTAGGTGTGACTGAGCAGTAAAATGCAATTACACCATTGAATCAAAAACACTTTTCACCTAGATCTCTTTTTCCTATTTGTTTTTACTCAAAAAAACAAACCTTGCTGTCCCAATTGACCTTGAAAAACAAATTTTAATTGATGTTAAACCACTTAGGGTTTTATATCCCTAGGAGATCACTTTGTCCTAGATACCATACAGATTAGCTGATGTGCTGAAAAATCTCTGGTTCCATGGTTCTTTTTAATGAACTAAGAAACAAAGAATTAAGAAAGTTATTAACGGAAGGTTGACAAGTATGGCCTGCAAAAGTAGCAATTCTGGAGCTGGTTTGCAAAGCCAATGTATCCATTATGCTTGGTAAAAACGACTGCCACCTCGAGCTTTTCAAGACCATTGGAAAGTGTTTGAGAACTGGGGGAAAGAGAAAGTTACTGTCTTCAAAATAAGAAGATTTAAAATTGGGGGACAATGTTTAAATATCTAGAAAATGTACTTACCCCCATTTCCACTGAAGTAAACTTTCAGAGCTACATTCAGATTTCTTTAATCTATGATGTGAATGAATTTTAATAGGTTCTGATAGACCATGGAGTGGGCCCTTCAAAAGTGCCTGGCATCTGGGGTGGAGGTGTCCAAATGGCCCTATTACATGAGTAATGAAAGTTTTCCAAACCAAGCCACAATCTCTGTTTATCTTCAGGTGGTTAGAAGGCCCCTCCGGCTGCCTTTATTGTAAACAGACCAGCATCCAAAATGAAAATTGAAATTTTCTTTCAAAAGTAAATACTCTAAATCCTAAATCTCATTTTCCTAATTGCAGGTCAAACACAATTATACTTTGAAAGAAGTAACTTGCAAGGGATAACCTGTTCCGGATGCGATTGGGGAACTTGTGAACAGATTCTAACTGAAAATTCAGAATCATCATTCAGAAATAAATCCCTTCAGTTGTATGCAGATGTTTCAGTATTTCCTTAGCTAATAGCTATGGCATGAATATTATTC
The DNA here is from genome assembly GCF_010015895.1 of Lontra canadensis. Taxonomy (NCBI): domain Eukaryota; kingdom Metazoa; phylum Chordata; class Mammalia; order Carnivora; family Mustelidae; genus Lontra; species Lontra canadensis. The sequence continues at coordinate 7,440,217 of NW_022631045.1, forward strand.
TCCCAGATAGCAGATAAATCCAAGAAACAAAGAAATAGAATAATCGTTTTGTGATTACATGGTAGCAACTTCTTCAGAACGAAGGGGGATGTAAATTTCAGAATTCGGAGTTACCCTGCTGGTGTATAAGCACAGGGAAAGCCAGCCTCTGACGTTCCAAAGCCTCAGGAAGTTGCAAACTCCTGTTTGAAATGAACCATGTCATTTGCAGGATTCTACTGCTCTTTTTACCTTTCCCAGTGACAGATTGAGCCGTAGGTGCATTGCCCCAATGGGATTGTGCTGGGTACTGCTTCCAAAAAAGAGGAACTTAAAGCTCTCAGAAAAAAACGATATATTGCCGTTCTTGAGCTCTGCAAGTCCCCCAAATAATATTGATTCACTGGAAAATGTCATCCAACAGATTTTTGTGTTGTGTATTCCAGGCTCTGCATGTTGATAATTTGTGTTTTTCTGCAAAGGAATAACAATGGACTCCATTTGGTATCCACACTAGACCAGTCATTCATTGACAGGCTCCCAAATTCACTTGTTGGCTTTGGGGAAGTTAGAGCGAAATGAACTTTTTATATGGCATCAGTGGGATGACAGCAACAGAGCTGTGGTTTCTGGTCAGCTGTGACAGATGGCTAGGGCGTTAGTGAAGATGGTGGGGAGGGGTAAGTGCCATAATCCGTTCAGGTAACTTCAGTAAATATCTTGATTATTTACTGGATATGCCCTTGATCTGGTGTTAAGGGCCAAAGAATGATACAGTAACAGCTCTGGGTAAAGTTATGCAGCTGGATAAGACTGATTTTTGTCCTCGTGTGGTCAAGAGCAGCTGCCATTCCCTTGCAGCATGTTTCTTTCCTGCAAGAGCGGCGCTAGATACAAGCTTGTCAAGGACACAAACTGAGGGGTTTTCATCTTTTAGAGCCCACCGACCATTAGCACTTTAACCTACACTTCTCTAGTAAAAGAGCTGCAGGGACAACCCTATCACCAGCTAGGAAGTATTTATAAAAAACAACAATAGCCTTCCGAGACCCTGTCTCTACTCTACTTGACCTATGAAATCATATTTAATGAAGTTCATATGCTTATTCATTCTTCAGTGAACACTCCTTGAGCACCTACTATGTTTAAGTCCTGGGCCAGGCATTGCTGTGTGTTGCAACAGGGAAGAGACACGGTGGCTGCCCTTATGAGCCCACAGTCTGGCAGAGAGGCAGGTAGTACACACATGATCACGAGAATAAACGGATACACCCTAGACACTGACAAAAAAAAGTGCATGGCAATATGTAAGTGGTCAGTGAGCCCACTCGAGGTAGAGGACAGGAGGCTCTCAGAATGGAACGGGTAAGCTGGAAACCAATGGACTTATCTATAATAAAATGAGTTCTCTAACTTTTACTGGTGATAGATTATTTCTGGCTCACCCATGTGAGGAAGCATTAGTGAATTATTCCATTTTTTTCGCTCCAACTTCTCCCTTTTTATTTGAGAAATTCACCACATTTTTTGGATGCTTCTCCCCAAAAACAGCTTTTCCATTGACTGATTTGATTTTAAGGACCAAGCCCTACCTGCCAATAGACTGGGAGGGGTTGTGGATGGTGGTTCTTAATACGTCTGTGCTGTTGGTTGGAGGGGAACAGATGCTATGCAGGGCTCTGGGTTCATGTGGGCACCGTGGTGCCCTTCTGCTCCCCAGGGAATGCGGAGATTTCACCAAGAGAAAGCTTCGCTGAGGTTCGGGAGCTTTATTACAAAATGCTGCTTCCTTCGCTATCCACTATCCACTCGTGGTTGCTGGGATGCTTCTGCCTTTCCAAGGATTTCCACGGCACCAACTTGCCAGCTTTTTTTTGGCACGTAGAAGGTTCTGAGAAAATGACTGTTCTGTGACCTTACTTGGAATCCACAGTTGCGGGGAATTAAAGATGACTCCATTAATGGAAAACACCCAGGTTCTCTAATGGGGCAGACCTAAATCCCAACCCTTGCTCAAGTTCCCAAACTTTGGGGGTCCATTTCCCAGCTACAAATTGGAGATGATAATTTGTCTTGTACCGTGTTGTGGGTGGTGGAAACGGGTTGTAGATCGCCTGGGAGAGAGCCTGGCGTAGAGTGTGCCTTCCACACATGGAGACGATTTGTCGTAGCATCATTTGGGGCTCCTGAATCACTCAACTGTTTTGTGTATTTTTACCCCATCTGTCCCCAGAATAGCTAAGCCCACCACGTTCACTGAGTTACAGGAGCATAAGTAAGGTCATGATGAATCTTTTCATACCTATCTGGACCCTTTACAGTTGAATTTCTTCATCTGTGTCTGCCCACTGGGCATTGAGATTGGATCTGTCTCACTCAATGTGAGTCGTCTCAGCCTTTAGTGGTGTCTGGTAATCCCCCACAAATGTTTCCCGAATCAACGAACCTAACCTTCCTTTCCATTCCTTTTCAGAGGCCGCAAGAAGAGAAATACCCCGTGGGACCATGGCTGTTGGCACTGTTTGTTTTTGTTGTCTGTGGCTCAGGTATGGGTTTTTCACTGACCTCACAGCCCATGTTCTGCTCTGTCCTTCAGAAACACACTTCACAAGTAAATAGACAAAGAAGTATATTGGCCTGGGATTCAAGTTAATCACTGACTGAAGCCTTCCTCTCAGCAGGGTTTGATTTGGTCTCTAGTCCAGCAGAGCAAATACGAGTAGAGACAGAATTGATATACTATCAAATCATAATCATAAAATGATTACACTGAGCCATTAAGTTGGCTATAAACACTGTAGAGTTCAGTTAAACCTTTGTGTGGAAGCATAGCCTAAAAAGGGCAGTTAGAACAGGAACACCTGTCTGCCCGAGATAGATCCAGATTCCGGAGAAAGGGAGAGGCTTTCTACTTAAGAGGAAATGCCACAGAGCTGCTAAATAGAACTGAGCCTTTGACCTGCTCCTCAACGTACAGTCCCCTCGTACTGGAAGGTGGTAAGTTCAGAGAACTTTGCTTACACTCATGTGCAAACACACACACGCACACACACACAGGAGAGGTTTGAACAAAGGATCATGCATTTGTTTCTAGCTGAATTCTGTTATTGGGAGTCTTGTAATTCCTGGTCTTCATGGGTTGGGTCTTGAAAATAGTGCTAAGTGAGGAGACGTGAGGTCACTTCTAACAAGGCAGGCCTTCGGAGGTTCCCAAGATCTTAAAGAAACAAAACTGTACCCCATTCCCAGTGATGTGACTCGAAGGGAATCCTTTACCCAACATGGGGATCCCTCATCTTTAAAAGAGGTTACCCAACCTCTGCTAGAATACTTCTGAGGGTAGAGGGATCACCTCTTCAAAAAGCCTATCCCATTTCTCCATAGCTCTCATTCTGTTAGAGGTATCTCCCCTCTTTTGAGCTACACTGTGCTGTCTTCTCAATAGTTCAGGTGTGAACTCCTAAAACCACAAGGCATGGCCTCATTGTCTTCCGAACATCTTGAATCTTCAGATATTTTAAAGATGAGTTTAAAGTCTGCAAACTGAACTCCCTTACTTCTCCCAGCCTCGCCTCATAAGATGCGGTTTCTGGACCCTTCCTCTGGATACACTCCATGACTCTCTTACAGAGCTCATACAGAGCATTTGCAGCTGTGGAAGTGGGCCTAGAAATGGTGTGACTGCTACAGAGGAAGGAGGGCTGTTACTGCCCTTGATCCCATCACTCTGCTTCTCTCAATATGACCCGGGCTTTGGTTCATTTTCAACGGTCACAGCACATCCTAGACTCACATCGACCTAATGACCCACCCAGCCCCATCAGGCTCTTCTTTACATAAACGTCCTGCAAGCTCAGAAACGCATCTCTACACACCACCCCCAATCCAAGTTGTCCCTTATCCCCATCACACATTGCTTTATTGCACTCGTGGCCCTTATCAACATATGAAATTATTTCATTTACTCACTTATTATCCATTTTCTGCTACTGGGACATAAGCTCAGGGAAGGCAGTGTTTTTTTGTCCAGGAAATCTGTACGTTCTTGTAAGAATCTAGCACACAGTGCGTGCTCAGTGTGGTTGGATGGACTCGTGGACATGTGGATGGTGAATAAAGCCAGATACACCCCGTACTGTAGATACCCAGCTGACTTCTCTGAGACCTCATACAAAGCTTCATGAGTATTTCTATTAAAATTTTATTGTCAGTTGTCAGTTGTCTTTCTACAGAGTAGCCGCCAAGTCTAGAAATATAGAAGAACAGACATCATAAACGGCTTGCTGATCTTACGATGTATGATTTGGTCAGTGACATTACACGATATGGTCAGTGTATCACCTTCATCAGCAACGTGTAGTTCAGAGCAGCGTAGAAAACTGCAAGGAATTCGGTGCATTGATGCCACGTTTCCGTCAGCTGCCTGCCTATTCCTCTGTTACGCATCACCTCCGATGATCCGTCTCTGATTTTCACCCCAAAACGGAACAAACAAAATGTGCCGCACAAATATCAAGAGAAGCAAATCTATATAAAAAGGCAATCTTCATTTTCAGGTTTTATGGCCAGCCTGTACGTTGCTCAATCTTGAACCTTGAGCCTTTTATCTAATCCTCTTTCCTGGCCAGCTTTACGGTCTCTGAAAACATGCTATTCCTCCAAGTCACTGATAAAAGTGTAGACATGGCGAAGCCCATGGAACACAGTTAGAGAAAACTCCCTTCAGATTGACCTTGAGCCTCTCAGCAAAACAGGTGCAAACCGTCACCATGTGGTGGGGGTCCCCTGTGGGCCTGGCACAGTGCCGGGCTCTGGGAACACAGACGCCTCCGGGAGGCTGCAGGCACTGAGTGGGGTGGGGGGGAGATAAGGAAGCCGTTTGTTGTACCTGGGGGCTGAGTGCTGTGATAGCGGAGTGCCCAGTGTGCTTGGCGGGCACGGATAAGGGACTGTCTCCGTCTGTGTGGACTGCTGTGACAAAATACCACGGGCTAGGTGGCTGGTAAAGAGCGGAACGTCATGCTCACAGTCCTGGAGGTAGGAAGTCAGACCGGGGTGGCCGTGTGGCCAAGTGAGGGTCATTTCTCCTTGTATCTTCCTGTGGGATCCTCGCATGGCAAGAGGGTGAGGGAGCTCTGTGGGGTGTCTTTCATGATAGCACTGATCCCATTCACGAGGCCGCCCCCTCATGACCCAGTCAGCCGCTAAATCCCCTAGCTTCCAGGGCCGTCCCATTAGATGTTAGGATTCCAACCTGTGAGTGCAGGAGAACGCACACAGCCAGACTACAGTGGGGACTTCTGAATCACCCCCGGCGGAGGGGAAAGTTTCCCAGAGGAGGGGCCGTTTGCGCTGAGCACTAAAGGACAAAATAGCTTGAGACGGTATTGCCAGGCTCAAGAAGGGCCAAAGCCCAGTCGTAGGGATCCATGAGCCCAGTCATCCCGCAGCCGGGGTTCTCAGGGACTAAACAGATCCAGAGCCAATACTGTTTTCTTTTTTGATGTCAAGATACACATTAACTGCTTCAGCCGTTAGCTAGCCTGTGGGGGGCGGGAGGAGGCGATTCAGTCAATAAAGTGATTTGGTCTGTTTTTCTCAAACCCATGTTGGTTCTCAATACCCATCCTTTTCGAAGGGCTTAAAAACGTTCTCTAAATTACATTTTAATTACAGTCTTGCCAGGCTCTCGGTCTGTATAGTGGGAACAGTGTCTTTTTCCCCCTGGGTAAATTGGGACATCTGCTGACAACAATCTTCTGGAGTTCTCCCAGCCTTCATTCGTTTTTCCAGGGATTAAATACATTGGCTCTGTGATCCTTTCTGTGAGTTTGTGCAGGGGCCTGGTATGGGAGCCTGCAGGGCCCAGAGATGCGGATTTCAAGCTACTAAGAGGACACAGCCCCCTGCCCCCGCCCCGCTTCAGACCCCTGCTCTCCTAGTCAAGAGTTGGGTCACCTTACTTTCTCTGTGCTCCGTTAACATGCTACCATGATCCCTAAGTCAGGGGCCTCCTCTCTTTTTAAATTGTAACTAGGTATCATCCACTACTACCACTTTTTTTTTTTTTTTTTTTTTTGCTAACTTAAGCTTTTATTTATTTATTTATTTATTTATTTATTTATTTATTTTATTTTTTTTTTTGCAAGCCTTCGCTCAAGCCGGGCACTGTTCTCACAGAAATGTGTCACTCCTCTCAACTTGTCCTTGGTACCGTGCCCTTCCTTCTATCTTGGCACATGTCCTTCGCTAGCCAAACATGTCATGAAAAGCACAATAACTCCTCCAGATCCATCCCTGTGGCCACCTCCCTGGGACGAGTCACGATTCTGTTCATCTTGCAGAACCTCCCGTCCCTCTTGAGTTTCTCCCTCCGAGGGTTCCAGGGCCAGCATGTTCTCTGCAGTGTGTGAAGGAGGACGGTTTCTGCCCCAAGTCCGGCCAGGCAGCTCCTCTGCTTCATGTCCTGAGCCTCCTCGGGGATGGGGTCACTGGAGCTCCTGGTCACTATTGTCTCTGAATCCGCGTGGCTGGTGGTTCCGTTGCTGGTCCATGTTGCTGGTGTGTCTGTTTTTATGCAGGAAACTTACGGAATCTTCGAAGATTAATGAAGGTGTGGATCATGGATCTGATTCTCTTGAAAGACTCGCTCGCATTACCTCACTCTGTTAACCCTTTTTCTATTAATGATTGGGTTGGGCAAAGTGTTCTTTTTAGAAATAGTGTCAGCGTACCTAGGATGGGTAAATATTCGGGTCAGGCAAATCATCAGGAATGCACATCTTCTCTGCTTTCTTAGCTAGATTGTGGGAAAGGATCCAGACAGGGAAAATGTTGGCATTGAAGTATATGGTCTCTTATTGGCCACCCTTACTCCATTTTATGTGGAAAAACAAGTTCCCAAACCTCCAGGGGGTTACCGGGCCCCTTAACCAAGGGGAGTCCTGACCCCTTGCTTCTCGACTTCTTTGCTGTGGCCTTCCTCATTCTCCACACATGCCTTTCGTGCCTGCCGTGCTGATAAGAGCAAGATAAGGAAAAGGAAGGGGGGGAGAAGAATCAGTAAAGTGGGGAGAGTACAGAGTGCAGACACCCAGAGACCCCTGGCACGAACACGCACCCGGCGAACGCCCACCCCCTCACTAGGAAACCAGATAACAGCGCCAGACCTCCTGGGGCTGCCCTGAGCTCAAGCCCTGGGTTGGAAACCCTAATACATTGTCCCATGGACCTGAGTTGGAGGAAGCTCTCTAAATACACCCCCTTCAGGGTAGGTAGATTTCCACTTTCCATGATTGCAAAAGGACTCTTGGGCAAGACACTTCTTTGAAACCTGACCAATTGGTGGTAACAGGCTAAGAGGTTAAGAGGCCTTGGAGGGGGGGGATAGTTCTGGAATGTGCCAGATGTAGGTTCAAAGCTGAGATTCGCTATCAGCTGGACAACCTCGGACACATGATTTACTGTCCCTATCGATTTCCTTTGTGATCAGAGAGGGATACTAGTAGCCCTCCACCCATAGCAAGCTTGAATCCTACAGCTTTCATCAGTGCCTTCACGGAAGCCCTCATGGAGAACGGTGGTGCTACAGTTAGGACTGGTTATGCCACCAGGGGGTCGGAGGGGGTGGTATTTGGCTTCCATTTGCCTTTGCTCCTTCCAGGCTCAGCCCCTCGCATCGGTCTTGATCTTTCAGAAAGCAACAGGCCCTCCCTCTCCACTCCAAGGATGAGTGTCAGCAATTTAAGTGATAACCCCCCAGGTCCATGAGACTCTCTTGATGATAAAGCATCAGAATCTTTCAGACCTGCCCACACAGGAAAAGGGAAGGAAAAGGGAAGGCCCCCACATGCAGAAATCAATGAATAGGGGTTTGTACTTTAAGTTGCATATCAGAAATAAAATGTAAGTTGCATTTCCTTAACCCAACCTGAATGCACCACTGTTTTGCTCTAAGAGTTTTCTTTGTGAGACACAAAAGCTTTGGGAACAGTGTGTTCTTTTGAGACACAGTATTCTCCCCGTTGGACATCTCAGGCCATGCTGTCCTTTGTTTTGTTTAATTTGGTAACTATTGTTATTCGTATCATATACATTCTGTCAGAAATCTAAAACCCATTTCTCAGCTGTTTTGAGTCTCCTCTGAGGGTGATTCCGAATAAGCCAGAAACTTTTCTCGTTTAAGTCTTGGCCTGGGACTTGGTTTGGCTTGGGCCTTTTTAACTGGTGGCATTTGTCTTTCCTTGATTTCCAAGGACCCCAGATGCACACTGAAGCCCAGAGGATTCAGGCCCCTCCCTCGCTTGGAGACTTCGCTGTGTTTTTCTCTCCCTGGTTTATAAAAACATTATCTTCCATTTCTTACAGGCGGTGGGGCTCTTTCCAGATAAACAGCTCATCCTGGCTGTCCTGGTCCCCAGGGGCAAACCTGCCTCCTTGAGAACCGTGTGATAGCTTCTGAGGAGTGCTTGTTGTTATCTGGAGACTCAGAGACAAGCGTGACCTAGAATGCCTGTCTGAGGCGGCAGAGATGTTGTCGCCCAGATAGGCCAACAGCTATCTCTGGGAGACACTTGCGGTCCTGACGTACTGTCCCAGAGCACTAGTGAAGCTAGTCACCTCTGCCTGCAGCCCCCAGCCCAGGCCTCCGGGGTTTTCCTCTCCCCTTTGTCCTCAGCAACTTCAAGAGCCTGATGGGGAAGGCTTGGGAGGCTATAGCCAAGCTCTCGGGAAAGTATGCTGCAGGTGACCAGTCACGTCCGCCCTAAACCGGGAGGTGACAGCAGGGTCCTGTGTTCATCTTTGCCATCCCTGGCCAAGGCTTTTGCTAATTCGGGCCACGGGGTTGACAGGACAACCCATCCGCCTTCGGCATTTTCAGCTTTCCTCTTTGACTAGAATGCCTCCTGGATTCGATGAAATTAGGTATTTTCCTTAACTTGTTGGCTGTTCAGACAATTTGGTTGGTGAGTCAGCATATACACGTATCTTGTGATCCTGAGGCATTATTACATTTTCCGAGCCCTGGTGTGAAACTGGACATTGACAGCAGCAGTCTGAGGCGGCACTCTTTGCAACATGGCCGTACCCTTCCGCATCCTTTCCCCTCACTGAGGTTTCCGATGGATTCTTGAAGGCGTCATCTCATTCCCATGATCCCTTGATTCTCAGGGGGAAACTCTTAACGTACCAGCCATGCCCCGGTTCCTCCCTCCCTCCCGGTTCCCCTCCGGGGTTTTCCTCTCCCCTTTGTCCCTACTATTTCTCCCTCATGTATTCCTAATTTCAATTTTATTCCTGTCGCTCTGGCCAAGCCTGATATTCATTTCCTAAGTAGAGATTATAAGAATTTTAATGGCTACGGAAGCCTGGGTATTCTCGAAACTGATGAGCTTATATCCCCCATCAAAGGGAAACCTCTCGGGGAATAGGATTAACCAATGACTGCTATTTCCTTCGGACTTGTCTCTATTTTCCAGTTTTGTCAATGAGCATGTATTACTTTTATAATCAGAAAAAATTAAGGAAATTTTTGAAGAGGAAAACATTTAGACTAGTGGTTTTTAGCCTTTAAAAAAAAAAAGAGCAGCTGAACTCTGTTCAAATGTTAAGGGAAATAAATGAAAGAGTAGCTGGTCTGGTCAAAGTGGGACCTCTGTGTGTGTGTGTGTGTGTGTGTGTGCATTTGTGAGTGAGTGTGTGTGTGTGTATGTGTGTGTGTGTACGGGGTACCTCTTGTGTTGCTGGATATTCTGATTTTCCCATCCCAGGAAGGGAATAGATATCTGGACCCTCTTTGCATATCAGCTAGGAAACTGCTCTGGCCCAGAGCTGGCCTCTCACGACAGAGCTAATGTCTCTCAGGAGAGGGCCTGCTAGGTTGAGCGGGCACGTGAACTGTGAGTCACCGCACTGTATGTGGGCAGCGACATTCCCTTTGTCTGTCACTTAACAGACTACACTCTCCTGAATCCTCCAGGGACTCTGCCTGCTGGGGGCTCAGGCGAGGAGGAGTGAGAGCGTGTCACAGACAGGGCCGTTTTTCAGGACAGCCTCCTCAGAACAGATGTGAAGAAGTGCTTCCCTGAGATGTTCGTGACTGGGCCTGAACCCCTCCTGTTCCCCAAGCTTCGTGTTCCAGGTGGTCCAACCGTCTCCCTTGACATAAGGCCTCTCTGTTTCTGGAAGACCCAGCACCCCCACCCTCCCTGCAATGGGCAGCTTTTGTTAAGAACGGTGTGGAGGAGGGAAAGGGCCAAGCTGTGTGTGTGCGGGCTCCAGGGCCAGGCTCCCTGGATTTGAAACCTGGCTCTGCCACCTACTAGCCGTGTGGCCTTGTCCAACTTCTGCCCATGCTAAGCCTTGTTTCTCCCATTCTTAAAAGACGTAGGGATGGTCTCTCACTCCTAGGATCTTAGGAGCTTGTTGCTATTGTCATTATGTCGATGACCCTTGGTCACACTGTCTCCCCACCTATCGGCCTCCCAAGCAAGGTTCTGACCAAGATTCTGAATGCTTACAGAGAAAGAGAGCATTTGGATCTTTCTAGTGACTTTCTTGGGTTATGTTAAGAAAACTCGTATGGGGATAGATAGCTCTGAGGTCCTGAGGAAGCTATGGCAGACCCAGCTCCCCCTGGACAGGTGGGGGACAGGTTTGTCAGTCAGAGGTCGGTGGTGTCACCTCTGCTGGGACAGCTGGAGCCTCTTCTCTATTTCTAGAAAGAAGTCTTTATAAACTAGTGGATGGGATTGAGAAGGACCTCTTCGTACAGCTGTTTTGGCTACCATTTCCTGAGTACTTATTACAACACAAGGCCTTACATGTACCTTTTTCTTCTCGTCTCATAATCCCTACAAAAAGGCTATGGTGCTCATTTTTCCAGATTATGAAACTGAGGCTTATGGAGGAAATCAGCCCACATCCCACAGCTAAAAAATGAGGGAGCTGTTACCCAAACCTGAACTCTAAACCCATCTACTTCCTATTACCCTGCCTGCGTTCTCTCTCACCACTTCTCCCCAAGTACTACCAAGTGGAAGTTTTCCACCAGCCTTAGACCTCTAGTCTACAACTGCATATTGAAAACAACTCCTGTTAAAACATGTCCTGCTCTCCCTGCCAGAGGTTCCAGATGCACAGCCATCCTGGGTCTGCTCCCAGATGGATAAAACCTTGACCCAGCCACGGGCTGCTTGCTGACTGGGCCACCGGTCACCCGATCACCTTACTCTTTTCTGGACCTTGCTCCAGGACAGACTTGAATTCACCATGTCTGCAGGTCAACCAGTAAACACTGGCCTTTCCTGGAGACCTCCAGAACGATCTCAAAACTGTGACACCCAAAATGGTTGTCACATCCCCTGAGGCTGACTGGCCAGCAGAAGGCTTGAGGGACTGAGCAGGCCTGGAGGAGCCCTTCTGTTTCACCACCGGAGAAGGACTGAGGACATTCCTCTGCTCAGGAACTCCTGCCTCAGGACCTGAGATGGACACTCTGGAAAAGATGTCTCATCTGCCTCTGGCTCCCACAAGGTGATCTGCGAACTCTCTCGTTCTATGCCACTGTCTGCCCTGTGTCCCATGAAGCATTTGGGTCTGTGTATGGTCTGCCGCTCAGAAGAACATTTCTGCTGTCTGCCATTTTATTGGGGATAGAGGGCATCCCATTCTTTGCTGATAATATCCCTTCTTCCCATAGTGCCTTTCTGCCCTCGTGTATCCCAGGCACTTCTCTCTCTTCCCTCTTCTCCATCTCTGGAGAAGCTACTGGGAAAGGGATCGGGAATCGTAGCCAACCTTTGACTCTCTTTGTACTGAAACTTCCTGAGAGCTTAATGACCCACCTTTGCAATATCTTATTTCTTGACCTTTCTTCTTGTCTCTCACAGAACCTGTCCTTTTTCTTACCAGTTCTTTTTTTAAAATTATTTTTAAATGAAAAATAATCAGAATTAAGTCATTTCTAGAGTTGTCTTATCCTCCTAAATGATATTCCTCTGGGCCATCTCAATCTCTCTCCTCAGTAACTCTTTTGATCTCGCTTCTCATCAACCTTATTTTCAATAAAAGTGGCCTTCTGAAGCTCCCACTTGTCGGGAAGGCAACTTTCTGGCAGTCTCCTCTTGTGTAGCTGTCTGATTGTTTCCTGGGGGATCCCTTCCTGTCATCCCCATGTTCTTCTGGCACTCCCAATTATTGGAATAGGTCAGTCCCCAGAGTAAGAGAGGGTTGGGATGACATAGTCCCAGGACTTAAGGAGTTTATTGTCTTTCATGACTTTCCTTCCCTTCCAAAGACTAAGCTCTTGCAACATTGGAATTTAAAAGTGGTCATTTGCTATTGACTCTTGGTCCACAAAATAATTGTTTGAGGATTTTTTTTTTTTAAGATTTTATTTATTTGACAGAGAGACATAGCCAGAGAGGAAACACAAGCAGCGAGAGTGGGAGAGGAAGAACAGGCTTCCCGTGAAGCAAGGAGCCCAGTGTGGGCCTCGATCCCAGGACCCTGGGATCATGACCTGAGCCGTAGGCAGACGCTTAACGACTGAGCCACCCAGGCACCCCAGGGATTTTTAATACATGTTTTCCTCCATGCTCTTTGCAATTATTCACCTTTTGTTCCTCCAATAAGTATTTACTGAGTAACTACTATGTGCCTGGAGCTGAGCTAGGCCCAGAGGTATAGTCAGGAGCAAAATCATCCAAGGTCCCGGGGTGCCTGGTTGGCTGAGTTGGTTAAGCATCCAGCTCTTGGTTTTGGCTCGGGTCGTGATCTCAGGATCATGGTATTGAGCCCCATGTAGGGCTCCACACTCAGCAGGAGTCTGCTTAGATATTCTCTTCCCTCTGCACCTACCTCCCTCACTCACATTCTCTTTCTCTCAAATAAATAAGTACACCTTTTTTAAAAAATCAAGGTCCCTGCTTTCCTGGAGCTTACAGCCTAGTGGGAAAGCAAGATGAGTTCATCAAGTAGTCATGCTGAAATATATGAAATTTCAGCCATGACAGTGTTTGAAGGAGAGGCATGTAAGACTGGGAAAGCATCTAATGCAAAAGGTATCCTCTGAGCAAATGGTTCTCCAGGTGTGGTCCCTGGACCAGCAGCCTCAGCATCACCTGTGACTGACCTGGCTAGAAATACACATTCTCATTTCCCACTCTGGACCCACTGGATTAGAAACTCTGGAGGGGGGGGTCCAGCTTCTGTTTTCATGAGTCCTCAGGAGACTATTGTATACACGCAGGTTTGAGAATTCTTGCTTCTGATGGTCAAAGAAGGCTTCCCTGCAGAAATAACTTTTGGATTAGGAGGGAAAACCAGGCCATAGGGCAGGGCGGGAGAAATCTTTCAGACAGAAAAAAATGGCATTTGCAAAGGCCCTGTGGTGAGAGCAGAGGGCTTTTGAAAGCCCTGAGAAAGAAGAGTAATACAGGTTGTGCCCAAGCAGGCTGATAGGGCCGGGATACACAGGTCATGGAAGCCTCATCAAGGATTGGGCAATAGGAAGCTTTGATGTACTTTAAACACAGGGATGACACAATCATATTTGTTTTCATTTAAAGAAGAATTCTAGCTACAGTATGAAGTAAGGATTGAAGAGGAGCAAGAGTAGGCCAGTTAGAGGGCATTGCAGGGGTCTGGGGGAAGATGGCAGTAACTTGCACTAGGGTAGTTTCCAGAGGCATGGAGAGAAAGGTGCATAATTGCAAGATACTTAGGTCAAGTCCATGGATCTTTGGTGATCAGCTGGGGTGTTTAGGAGGAGTCTGGAATTTTGGGTTTACATACAAGATGGAAGACAACGATGTCAAGTCTGTTGGTGGGAGGTGAGCATGAGAAGGTTCTGTTGCATTTGAAGTGTCTTTGAGCCACCTATGTGTAGATCTCAATTAGATAGTGGGAGGTGTGGGTCTGGAGCTCTGAGAAGTCAGAGCTGGCAGTACCGTACATAGATGAGTCATCCAAAGCTAAGTGCCAACTAAAATTGTGGGCCAGGGTGAGGTCGCCCAGGGAGAAAGAATGTAACGAACAGAAGAAAGCCAGAATGCTCATTGAGGAACATCATTATTCTCGTTTACTGGTCAGGTGGAGTTAGAATGACCCTTACGAAACCCATGGCATGTGAAGAGCCAAAGAGAAGGAAGAAAACTAGAAGCCAGGAGAATATAGATAGGGTCACGGAGGCCACAGGAAGAGAAGGGTGAAGGAGGGAGTGGTCAACAATGGCGACTAGGGAAGTAAGACAAGAGGCAGGTGGAAAATGCCCTTTGGACTAAGTGAGGTGGAGGGAGATTTGTGGCTTTAGTAAGAATATTTCAGTGGACTGAAGAGAGCAGAAGCTACACTGATGTGCATTGAGGTGGGGATTGAACGTCAGGAAAGGGAGTGAGTGTAAACAGCTTTCTCGAAAAGGTGGTGGAGTGGAAAAGAGGGCACCTGTTGCTGGCAGATGTGGAGTCAGGAGGATTGTTCTGGTTTGTGTGACCACTGGGCATCAATGATGCTTGTATTCGAAAGCCTAAGGATTTCATTGCAAGGGGGCTGGTTAAATAAAATAAGAGATGGGACTATCTGAGTTTACTGACGATCGGGAAGCTAAACAGGCTACAGAGGGCAGAGGCTCCGGGATTCTGCAGCTCCTGCTCCATCCTGGATTTTTCTGAACCTCAGCGACCTGCCCAAGGCCAGATGCCCTGACCTGGAATGCCTGCCGTCCCTCCTTTTCTTGGCATCTCTCCTCCCTGTTGTCTGGCTTACCCACAGCCCCTTTGCTACAGCCTGCTCAGCTGTTTTCTCAGCTTTGTTCACCCACTGTTAAGTTATTAACTTGTCAGGGTCCAGACTCCCCACTTCCTTTCCCACTTTGAACCCACTGTTGGCTCCCTTCCTGTTCGCTGCCTCACAAAGTCAGCACTTGGAAGCCCGGGGCTGCTCTGCGGGTCATTACTGGCAGCCACAGACAACTACAATTACCGTAATTGGTATAGAATGCCGAAGGCTTCTTAAAGACATTATTACAACTGAAAAAGGAACAATAAACACAGCCATCTCTCCATTATCTTAGAGGTGGAGGCAAATGGCGAGATTAAGATAAACTTTATTCGACGTCATTTCTCCAAGCGGGTTCAATTTCAGAGTCGCCTGTAACCCTATGAAGGACCATCAGATTCTCACATGTTAATGGATGGATTCATTAGGGTCAGGAGTGATCTTTAATAAGTTCTTAAAGCAGATTCAGTCACTGGTAAGTTTTAATACAAGTGTGGAGACTCTGAAACTAGAAGATTTTGTCTGAGAGTCTTTAGAAACGTTTGCAGCCGGTCCTTAAACAGAACTGGGTGGTTTTATCATTACCCAGCACTTTTGAAGTCATGAATTAACTGAATGGGGCATGACGGACTTAAAGCACAGACTATTTCCTATTTATCGGCCTACATTTCTTGTCTAAGGATAAAATTCAGGGAGAAATAACATTTTCGAGCATTTTAGGATGGGCAGATTCTTTTGCTTAGGTCATGATATTTATTCCTTGCAATGCTTTGAGATCCGTATTACCTACATGCGTACAAATAGAGGAATCAGGGCTCAGAACTATTCGGGAATTTCGCAAAGCGTGCACCTCTAGAGAGCGGCAGGCAGCCCTGGGCACTTGAGCTCCCGGCTTCCTGCTCACCCGTGGAGAACAAGCAGTCATTCCTGTAGGAATGGGAATATTAGCAACGACCCCCGTGCACCGAGTCCTTGATGTATGCGGAGCCTTCGTCTGTGTCGTGTCCTCTAATCCCTCGAACAACACAGCAAGCACCACGGTCCTCGTTTTACCCAAGAGGAAACAAACGCCAAACGGTTAAATTATTCCTCCAGTCAGTCACACGGCTCTCCAGTGAAGACCTGGTGCCATCTGAGCCTAACATTCTACTGCACCCTTGTTTGTCAACATTCGGGATGTTTCCCTGATCCCAAGAACAAAACATGAGACATGGTAGATGTAAACAGTTTTTCCCTAACGTTGTTGAATATTACAGCCGCCTCCCAGCACTCTGTTGAGCTGGAAGATGGAAGAATTTATTTAATTTTTTTTAAATTAAATTTATTTAATTTTTATTCCCTGTCAGCCTTGGGAGGGGAGGACAGACCTGCCCGCCATGTCCGTAAGGTACTTTCCCACCCAGGTAGCAACTTCTCCCATCAAGACATGTCCCCAAACCCAGAAGCAGCAAAGCAAACCTCTGAGCACAACCAGAACTAAATATCGAAATCCCTCCTTCACTGTATCTGGAGAAAAGCCCTTCCGACCTTCGCCCAGAGCAGGCTCTCTTTAATTTTCCACGTAATTCTAACAGCCTCCATGTTCGCTAGCATAATGGAAGAGGGCCCACCGCAGGTTGGTACTGTGACACCAGAAAGGTGAGCAGAGATCGTCATTGTGAAACAAAGAAGACAGAAGCAGAAATGAGAGCCCAGCGCACAGCCCGGGAACGCCTCGCAGACTCCACGGCACTGTTCCAGTGAAGTCGGATCAATGACACTTTTTCATTAGAGTCACACATTATGAAAAATTACCATTGTGTCATGTTTGGGGACAATCCAATTTAGGAGAATAGTGATGATGTGTGCAGGGTTTGGGGTTTTTGTTTTTTGTTTTTCAGGAAAAAAAAATGCATTCATGCTTTATCTCCCCTTCAAATCTAGCTGTCCAAGAAAGATTGCCCAAGGCCCTGTGTGCTTAGTCTTTGTACACCCGAAGCACAGTACTCGGCCCACAGTGCTGCTCACTAACGTTAGATGATGAAATGCCAACGGCTCGTTTCCTGAGGGCTCCAGAGAGCCTGTTTTCCTGCGGCCTCTCAGCTGCATTCCTGTGTATTCTGTGTTTAGACAGGACTCAGGGAAAGGATACCCAGCTTCGTCTCAGGAAAAAAAAATCCTGCCACACAGGGTAGCTGCCGTGTCCTTCATTCCCGTTGGCCTCCTCAAGACTGACCGACATTGCTGGCTGGAGAGGGGGTAGAACAGAAGCTGGGCCTGACTTTCCTGGGACACATGTGACGGCGAGAGCTAGCACCAGGCGGGGGGAGCAGAGAAAGCAGCTCTTAGCAAAACAGGCGAGGGCGCCCGGAATCCTCTGCGGGCTTTCAGGCTCCCACCCCCGCAGGATAAAACCAGTGTGGCCTAGGATGGGAGCTCGCTGTCCTGCAGAACATGTGCAGGCAGCCCCGAGATCTTGCACTGAGGGCTCCAGGCAGCCAGCTCCCCCCCACCCCCCCGCGCTTGGCACATCTGCTCCCAGCACCTGGCCCGCAGTTTCCAGCTCAGGGGCCGCTTGTTTTCCAGGTCGCTGCTGTTTTGAAAAGGCAGCCTCACTGACCTGTAAAATGGTGAAATGAGTGCAGTGCCCGTATGGAAAGCCCTGTCCCCCTCTCCCCAGCGGCCACCAAACCCTTCTGGGGAAGGGGGGCCATAGCCCTACATGCCTGAGGGAATTCTGGCCTTCGCAGCTGATGGAATTAGCAGGAGTTATCCCTAAATCCCCGAGGCATCCATCAGCCGACCCAGCCAGGCTGCCTTTTTAAAGAAGTTCACTGACCTCTTGTTAACTTAACTCCTTGTTAGGAAACATCTAATCAGCTGTATGCTCCCACGTCCAGGGCCCAGGGGTCGGCAGGAGCAGGGCTCACCATGGACTGGGGTTTCCGGCTGTGTGCTGCCTGGTACCTGAGCTGTCTTGTTTTCCTCTTTCAGCTATCTTCCAGATCATTCAGAGCATAAGGATGGGCATGTGAGGAGGCCCGGGGCTTTGACACTGCCCCTCCCTCTGGAGGGCGGAGGACCACTTAAGCTTTTAGCCGGGTATCTGTGGGAAGCAAACAAGACACACAGAATAGAAAAAAAGTCTCCCTCAATTGTTCCCTGATCACTTCATCGTGGATGTCAGACCAAATTGCCTTCTCACAGGACATCTTGGTACATCCGTGTTCTGGAGCGGAAAGGACATTTTGCTTTTCTGTTGGCGAGATTGGTAGCTCCCAGGTGTCCACAGCAGCACACTGTTTTCTGGTTTGGCCCTTGGTTTCACTGATGTATGCATGTGGTCTCTGAATGACCACCAGTTTACTTTCTGTGGATACAACCTCTCCTCCATTGGGAATTGGTTTTGCAAATAAATGTCTTTGTTCAACCTTATACCATGTGTGGGCTACCGTGAGAATACCGAAGTGAAGAATATGCCAGCATAGCTCCAGGTGGGGTTGGGAGAATGGGGGAGGGGGGCGGCGGGAACTGAGCTAGAGGATTGGGACAGGGTCAGGAATCTGTGTGTGGGGAACCAGAGCTAGATTTACCTTCAGGGCTTTTGCCCAGAATGAAGACCCAGGCGGCTCTAATAACCTTGGATTTTCCACCCATTTTGCTTTTTTAAATTTTTTTATCTTTTGAGGGTTTTTTGTGGGGTTTCTTTGTTCTTTTTTTTTTTTTTTTTAACACAGAAAAGGCACCTACAAAGTGTGTTAAGGTTTGATTAGCTGTTATCACCTCTTTGTCTGCCTGAGGACTTGGTGGGGAACAGATGTCTGAGGCCTCTTTATGAAAATCAATCAACCTTAGGGCCCAGCCCTGCCCTAGTGAGGAGCACAGGCGGCCAAGAGTCCCTGAGTGAGTCCCACCTCACTCTGGGTGGTCAGCCCCAAGGCTGGGAGGGTGAGACCCAGGGCTGGTGGGTACAAACCTCCCCTCCCTGGCCAGCCTCCCCCACAGCCTCTCAAAGTGTGGTCTGCCTCTAACCGACATCCCAGCATGAGCCGGGTGGAGAGGGAGTGGAGTCTCAAAATGCAGACTCTGGGGTTCCACCTCAAGTCTGCCAAATTTAAAGTGCTACAGGCGGAACTAAGACTAATGTTTTGTCAAGCTCCCTAGGTGAGGCTTATACACTCAAAATTTTGAGGATCTTGATCCTGAGAAAGTCCAGCTAAAGAGGGAGTGAGTTTTGTCCCCTTCCAAGCAGCAAAGGCATCCCAAGCTTGCTCTTAAGCAGACCGATCCTGGCAGGGCAGAGGGGAGGTAGGTAGGCGCTAGTAGGCGTGCCCTTTTGTTCCACTTCCGGTGAGGCCTAAGGAAGCCCTAGGGGCTGCCACAGAGATCAGCAACGGGATTGGAGATGC
Organism: Lontra canadensis; assembly: GCF_010015895.1. NCBI lineage: Eukaryota > Metazoa > Chordata > Mammalia > Carnivora > Mustelidae > Lontra > Lontra canadensis. Next base: position 7,459,362 of record NW_022631045.1, read on the forward strand.
TCACCCTGCAACTTGAAACAGGCCTGGGGTGCATTTTAAAATTCCATCTCTGCATTCTTGGCAGTTTTTTTCATTCCTGAATATTGTGAGAGCTTTAAACACGGAAGTGGCCGCCGTGGCCAGGACATCTGGGGGCGGGGCGGGGGGGTGATGGGTCCACTGGAGTCTTTCACCCCAGACCCTTCAGGGATGTTCTTTAAGGCCTGCTTTCCTTCCCATCCTCCTCTTCCTCCTCTCTTCCCACTGAGAAGGGGGAAGGTTTTGGAGCAGGCTTGTTCCAAAATTAGCAAACCCAGGAAAGCCCCCCATCCTTGTGCTCCTCCCACCGCTTCCCCCCCAACCCCCTCCCAAGCCGGCAGAAGACACTCGCCACCACAAGGGTGCACATGAGATGCTCTGCGAGCTGGTTCTCCTCGTTCTGTTGGCTCCGCTGCCCATTCCCTTCTAGGTCACGGCGTAAGACCAGTGTACTGTGAAAGATCAGACCTCAGGGCTCCTGCCAAGAGGCTGGAAGAAGAAAGGCCACTTGATGTCAGGTTTACCTGGTCTGTGCTCTCCTCCCGCCATCTCTAACTCCCACAGTGCCCAGACCTGATTTGAGTATGGCCTTCCCCTTCCTGCCCTGAGAACAGCATGCACACCAAACCACTGGCAAAGGCTATGACTGGGCCCTGTCTTTGGGGCGCCTCCTTTATTGGATGGAGTCTTCCCCTAATACTAGTTTGGTTGTTTCCACAGTAGTAGTAGTCCATGGGAGCGATCATCTCTCTTTCAAGGAAAGGGAAACTGAGATTTAGCCAGATTGGGCTCCAGATAAACCCAGTGGTCCCCGGGTGACAGGCATGGTGGGCTGAGTCAGCAGCTATGGGTAAAACTGCCTGAGATTGATCGATCTCCCCAGGCTATGAGATCATGAACAAATTGGTTTTCTATTACTTTCCAGGTAGCCTCCTGGAAGTACTTGTATGTGACAGTCTGCCCTCCCTGGTGACTTAGTCTGTCACCCTTCCGAAAGAGGAGACAGGGGCTGCCCCAAGTAAATCAGGGTCATGTTTGATTTATGCTGTCCAGCCGAGACTTAGGGACATTTTGTGCCATGACACATAGTCAGAAATACATGGCAGCCCAAAGTACAACACACCCACCAAAAGAGGTTTTCCAGAACCACACTTACCCCTAACATATGTCATGCGCTCTTCCCAGCCCCCGCACCTTGGACCATTTAATTTCTCTAATACTGACTGCACCCTGCTCAACGGGTCTTATAACCCACGAATAGGTTCCAACCCACAGTTTGAAAACCCTGTTCCTGGGGCGGAAAATCAAGCCCTTTGCAGGAAACAGATGAGCAGGTCTCACAAGGTAAAAAAGTTTGCATCTCACTTTACATTCTGGTGAGATCTTGAGTCACACCAGTCACAGCCCATCAATACCTTCTATGGCCCATAAGCATTCTCTCTGGGTCTTTAGGGTCCTTTGGCAGATCCCACAAAAGAACACTAAACCCCTTGAATTCATTGAAATAACGGGAAATAAACACCACATTCCCTTTGTCAACAATCACTTGCCATTCCTCACCATCACTTGGGGTGGTGATGGCTGTTTTTTGTTTTGTTTTTATGTGCAGTTAGCCAGCATATAGTACATTGGTTTTTTTTTTTAAAGATTTTATTTATTTGTCAGAGAGAGAGAGAGAGTGAGCACAGGCAGACAGAATAGCAGGCAGAGGCAGAGGGAGAAGCAGGCTCCCTGCTGAGCAAGGAGCCCGATGTGGGACTCGATCCCAGGACGCCGGGATCATGACCCGAGCTGAAGGCAGAATGGATGGCTGTTTTTTAAAGCTGGAATCCACCACGGGTTTGGCTGAGACTCGAAGCCTCCGGGGAAGAAGGGCAGATGCGTATGTATTGGGTTTTAGTGTCCACATGATTCTGAAGCTGCCCACCTACCCATTAGCATTTGGGAAACAGTCACCAGTTTAAACTTTGACTTCATTTAACCCAAAGCGGGGACTCAGCAGCAGTTCCCCCAAACCTAACCATGCAGCAACCCTGCACAAGGGTCTCTCCCACCGCCGACGAAGCATTTGGGCTTCTCTGCAGAGCTCAGCAACAATGAGACTCAATGTCTTATCTGGCCCCAGGTCTTGTGTGTCCTTTGTCATCTCAGTAGATCACAGAGAGGGGTACATGGTGGCTTCATACATGACTCCAGGAGCTCTGTAGGAGGGAAGCCTGCGTGGTGGGAAGGCTAAGTGCTTCTTCCAGGACTCGACCTCCCAGGGCATACTTCGAGATCAAACGCTGTCTCTGGGAAGGCCAGCGCACTGATGTAAGAGCTCGCTGGTCCAGAAGAGAAGGAAGCCGTGCTTTGCTGAAAGGCAGTTCTCATCCTCTGCAGACGCAAGAATATTCTTGCTTAAGATCTGGATGCTGCCGTGCCGGGATAACAACTGGAAAGCTCAGTCCCTCAGCCAATGGGCGTTGACTTCTCTCTCACATGAGTCTGGCTGGAGCAGGCTGGCCAAGCTTCCCTTCACAGAGTGTCCCTGTACTCCAGGTTACACTGCCGTCACTACCCAGGGTCACTGCGCCACCGAAAGCAAGGTGTATTGGGGACAGCAGTCTTCGCTGCCCTGGCCCAGAGGGGACTCTTCACTTCCAGCTCACCATGACACTGGCCCCTGCGAGTCCCGTGGCCCAGCCTGTCTGCAGGGAAGACGGGGAGACGGCAGCGTGCACATGGGTATTTGCAGAACCGTTTCGGCCATAACACATCCTGTTTCTTGAGCATGTGGTGAGACTGTGAGACTCCGTGTTCTGTTGAGGGCAGTTTTCTAGCCATCACTTTTCCTTTTTCTAAGTTTCTAGATCTCACTGCATTCCTTAGGCCTCGAGGGCCTGTCTGTGCCCGGCTCACAGACGGGAGCTCCAAGAAGGTTCGCTCTGTGCCTGGGCAGGTGACCTTGGCATTCATCCCCCAGCCAGGATGTTTGTAAGCATGAGAGGGATTGCTATTGATAGTTATACCAGAAAGAAATAATGACACCAGAAAGAAAGCAGAGAAATGGCCCAAATGTTACCGCAAAGCATTCTTAAGCATTTTACAATCTCCACACATTTCTGGTTTTTTGAGTCTCCCCAAACAGTCGGTAGACTCCCAGCGAGCACCGATGGAGGGCTTGCCGTGTACAGATACCGCTCAGCGATTTGTTTTTCTGCGCGTGGACTCCTCACAAAACGCCCCTCAGGTAGGTGCCATCATTATCCCTGACTCACCCAGGAAGAAACTGACACTCAGAAGGTTGGAAAAATGTGCCCAAGAGGACGCTGCTGGTGAAGGAGGGAACTGGGGTTCAGACCCAGATGGGCCCAGCACCAATGTCTGAGCTCTTTATCATGGTGCTGCCCTTCCCAGGGGCCTGATCCTAATGAACAGAGAGAATTGGCTTTGTTTGTTTCGTGTTAATTTCACGGTTATACATTCCAGACACAGACCAGTGCCTGGAGCTCAATGATTGTTCATGAAATGAATGATCGCAGGAGTCAGCAAATAGTAGTCTCTTGCTGAATACACATACTCTTGGCAAGACTGGAGCGGCAGGAGATAGGACCGAATTGTAGAAATGGCCCAGGCCCGGAAGTCAGGCCCCTGGCTTCTTGCCCCGGCTTCTGCCCTTCACTTTGGCTCCCGACCTTGATGTCCACAGCCATACATTTGAAGATATCCTGCCCTCCCACATCACAGGGCTGTTGTGGGAAGCAAATGATACGATGTATGTGACATCGCTTTGAAAAAACTGTAAAATGTATACAAATTATATATGTAGGTAATTACATCTATGCATACAATTATGTATGTAATCATTGCTGGCAACCATATAATAATATAATAATAATTGCTACCCAGGACAGGTGGGGACTCCATAAGAAAAAATAAAAGAAAGAAAGAAAGGAAGGAAGGAAGGAAGGAAGGAAGGAAGGAAGGAAGGAAGGAAGGAAAAGAAAAAACAATTCACATTCAAAATCCTACCCCAACCGGGATGCCGTCTTCGAACAACACGCTGTCAGCGGCAAGAATGCCCAGACGGGAGAGTGTGGATGGGTCGACACAGTCCATCCAGGTTAATGGAGAGAATTCTAAGTTCGTGTAGTACTTCAGTGCTGTGGTGAGTTTTTTGTTGTTGTTGTTGTTGTTGTCGTTGTTGTTGTTTTGTTTTTTTTACTGTGATTTATAGTGATTCCTGAAGGCAGAGTTTTGGTGGGACTGAGATGATCCGGGCTCTGGAGGACCATCTCGGCATCTGGTAAGAGGCTGACGGACTGCGAGTTTCACTCTGATTATATGTTATCTTCAAATGCCCTCACAGGTTGGTCCTGAAGGGAATGGACCCAGGACATGCAGGACAAGTCACGCAGTGCTGGAGATTCAAAACCGCTGGGGAAGGCGGGTTGGGGAAGAAAAGGAAGGAGAGGAAAGAAAGGAAAGCAGGAGTGGGGGGAGAGGAGGAAGAACCACACAGAGGGAGGGAGGGGACTTCCTGACACTTCAGTGATTTGCCGTGTCACCCACTCAGATTCCCTGTACACGTCTTCCTTGGGCCAGGCCCCCGGTCCCGTGGGCTACACCTCCCGCACGCCTCACTCCAGAGCCACAACCCAGAGGGATGTGTTCTCAGGAGGGATGCTAGAATGCAGCCCATTTCCCAGACCTATGTTCTGTGTGAGGAAAGGGCTCATTTCTCCTCTGTTTCTCAACTGACGTCTTGTTTTGATAAGCATCTTCAGGTTGGATAGAGGCTGGTGGTGGCAGGGGACAGTGAGAACAGAACAGAGATACACTTCTGGGGGGGAGGAGGGACTGGGGTTGTCAGGGAGTAAGATACGGGGAAAGGGCCCTGGTTTCTGTGGACTGGGTATGTCTTCGGACCACAGGACACACAGAGAGCAGGGGGCTAGGGGAGACTGTTCACTGCTTCCTGGGCTCTCAGGCTCCTTAAAGGCTCCACGAGCACGAAGTCACGTTGTGGGGCCCATAGCATCTGGCATCCTCGCCCCCACCCCGGCATACTGCTCCTGGGGGCGCACTCGAACTGTCCTTCTGAGGAAGGCAAAGCGGCTGCCAGGCCACAAGACGACCTTCAGTATGACGGTGGCACAAAAGGCATCTATCTGTCTATCAAGCAGATATCCCTTAAACGGGTGTTTGCTGTCTCTTCTGGAAGGTGTTTTGGGAAAATAAAGGACTAGAGGTTGGTGGCATTGTTCCACACTCTGTAGCTGGGAAAACTTGGGCTTTTTCCACAGTAGGAAAACACTCAATTTGTTCCCTGCCTAATACAGGGGAGACCCCAGCTGGGTGTTTCTTTGCTGCAAACAGGCAAAGGATGGGAAAGGAGCAGGAGCATTCAGTTCTGTGAATTAAGGTCATTCACTGTCAGAAGTCACCAAACCTGTATTTCAAGGGACATCTCTCCAGCTCTCAGTCTCCCGGGCTGGCCTGCAGCCCCGAAGGGACTGGGCTTAGCTCCAAACCCTTTCAACCTGAGTGAAACCCATAAGATGTCTCTCCCCATTTTCTACAGCCGGGGCTGCTACCTGAAATCATGGTGTGTTTGTGTTGGAAAAGATTCCTGCTGCTTTCCACCCTGGCCCAGGCTCCCCAGCGGGGCAAGGAGGGGAAAAGTCGCTGATGTAATAACCCAGCTTGGGACTTGCCGCCATTTGCCTCCCAGGACAGGAAGAAGCCGGCACACAACCTCTCTTCACAGCAATGCCACAGGGAGACTAGGCAGGGGAGCCGTTAGAACAGTCTTCAAAGTGAGGGCTCGAGCTCTTCCCTAGTAAGCCACCTTGACAACACATCCCCAGAGGGTGTCCAGGTGCCTCTTGGTGCCTCCGTCTTTCTGTTTCAGGCTCTCACCAAGGAGCAGTTCCTGCTAGTCTCTGTCTATCAAGATTGCTTACTCCCTGCCCTGGACTTGGGGGTTCAAGAGTGTGGCCTCTGCGAGCTTCATGAGCCAAGCCCTGCTGGCTGGCCTCCAGCGTCCCCCCGCTGTGCCGGGCCAGCTGCACGCTGTCCCCCTTCCCCAGGCCAAGCTCTTGCATCCTCTCACCAGAGAGGCCCGACCCCCTTTCCCCTCTGTCTGGAAGTTTCTTGATGGTCTCCTCCTGCAGTGGAGAGGGTATGGGACAGATGCCAGCAATGACTTAGTCTGGTCATTTGCCTTTTGCTTGGGACTGAGATAGACAGGTGCGGTCCATGCAGCCATCGCAAGCTTGAGGCCCCAGGACAGCTCGGGGGACAGCGGCATTTCCCAGCCAGCCCTGCTGGGGAAGGAGCCCTCCTTTGGGCCTCTTCTCAGTCTCAACAGAGAGACAAGACCACATTTTTTAAAATGTTAACCCAAAAAGACCCCCTGTGAGGGCCTGGATTGAAAATCAACATGGACATCGTGGGAGCCCCATGCGTCTTGTCCTTTCAGAGCCATCCCCAAGTGGCACAGGATCCAAGATACTGGCAGGGGCAGGGCTTCTGCTGGTCTCCGTTGTCAGGGCCTGGAGGGACCCGGGACCCATCTTCATCCCGGGATTCAGGGGCTGTGTGGGATTCACCCTCAAACCGACACACCGAGGAAGTGGTTCCCTCCTGCCAGAGATGTGAGGAGACCCAGAGGGTGCATGGGGGTACGAGGGCAGGCAGAGAGGGTCAGGCTCACAGCGGAGACTTTTCTTATTAGGGGTGGGGGTGATACCTGGCCACCAGACCCCACTGTCTCTGTCCGTGGGACCAGCAGTCTGCCAATGCACAGTGTGCCGAAGTACTTCAGGGAATCCAGAAAGTCATTTTCCCTTACACAATGGAGGCTGTGTTGTGTAAATTTAAAAATATAATATGGGGGAAAATACAATGGGGAGGAAGGTGAGCATAGTCAGCTCTGTGGGAGAACAGCCAGGACGAGGGAGGTCTGCCCGGATTCCAGCTTTTGTTACATTGTCCGGGTTTCAAGGACTTGCTCGTCCCGCCTCCCCCCTTCCCTTCCTCTCTCTCTCTCCGGATCCGCCACCACTCTCCGGGCCTCTCTGCCGCTATAATAATAAACAGCGTCCGCAGGGCCCTCGCCTGGTGCCAGGTACGGTGCCAAGGGCTTTTCAGGACATTCAGCTCCCACAACTCTCTGAGGAAGGTTCTGTTCCTTTACATCATGGTCTCCTTCTCTCTTATTGCCTCTGTCTCTACTACACACACACACACACACACACACACATACACAGTACCCGGAGCTTCTCTCACACACACGCATTCACACACACATCCCACAACTCAGGCCTCTCTCTGTCCCTCAGGCGCAGCCGAGGCTCCGGTCCTTCTCTCCTCGGGAAGGAGCAGCTTCAGAGAATGAAGACCTACTGCAGTTTCGCTCTTGCTTGGGCATCGGGAGACCAGCGAAGCCCTTACAGGGGTTGCCTGGGGGTGTCTCGTTGGTGCTCAGGCTCCCTAATTTGATTCAAGCTTTTGAGAAAGGAAAGCACACCTCCCTGCTTTAGGGGAGCCCTGCGGACTCCACACTGGGCTGACCAGTCTTGGCGGGCGGTGGGGGGAGGGGGTGGAAGTGGGGCGGTGGGTGCCCAGGGCCAAGGCTGCATCTGCTGACGGTGGGGGGGTCTGTCCTCTCTTCTGAGGGAGGAGACAGGCTGAGAGCAAGGGGGAAGCTGACAGAAGACAATCTCCTTTCCTGGCAAAGGCCAGGTGGCAGCAGCACAAAATAAAGACTAGGGAGCCCGGATTCGGATCCGGGCCAGACCACTAGCTGCACCGGGATGCCTGGCAGATCGCCAGCCCTCTGTGGGTTTCCGATTCTCCCCCAGGGAATTGGATTATCTTCGTTTTTTATCTTAGGGGCAGCCCTTTCAAACAAAATCAGAGAAGCCCCATCTATAAAAACACACATAAGCAGAGGCTAGGAGGTTTCAGCGCCTTCTTCTCGGCCACAGCCCTGGTCAGATTTGTTCCTTTCATCAACTGTCCAGAGAGTGGACTGTGGGCCTTCCCCAGTATTGGGGGGTGGGGGTGTCAAACGTAGGTGTGTATTTTACCACAATTAAAAATAATTTTAAAAAACTGTTGAGTCTTTGTGGCCAAGATTGGCCAAGGTTTGACATAGGCTGGGGTGGAGAAGGGCAGAGAAGGCCACCCAGCCTGCTACGGTGCCAGGCCGTCACCCGGCCCCTCTGCTGGGGCATAAGGAGTCCTCTTCATGGTCTCGAGGCCTTGGCCTGTGCTCTTCCTCTCACCAGATGCTTTTCCCCTGGGTGTCTCCTTGGCCCAAATGACCAGGCTCTCTCCTCAGAGGTCACCACCTCAAAGAGCCCTCAGTCACATCACTAACTAAAATAACATTCCCACGTACACACACATGCACACACACACTCACATGCTACCTAGCCTCCACCTGAGCGGGAATTACTGCTTTCACAGGACGTACCACCATCCCCTATGCTGGTTTTCAGATATTCCTTTATTTGTTTCTTTTCTGATCCCCTGCCAGAACGTAAGCTTCGTCAGGACAGAGACCCTGGTTTTTGCTTGCTCTTGTCTCCCTGTCCTGTGTCGGGCACATTGTAGGCGCCGATAGGAATGTTTTGAAAGAATGACGACGACGAGTAAACAAGTGAATGACAGCTCGCCTGTACGGCTCAGCAAGCCTCCGTGTTGGAGCATCTGGTCACATGCCCACCTGTCTGGAATTGTCTCTTTTGTATTTATCTCTCTCGAGAACCTGGCAGGGAGGTGATGTCTGATAGAGGACGGGGATTGAGGATTTGATTCTGAATCATAGCTAAAGAATATCTATTACGGTCTTCTACTCTTCTAACTTGGCTTTGCGGTTCAGATACCAGGCGAATGACAGATGGTGAGCTGGGAAGGGAGAGTCAATTTTAGAGAACATAGAACTCAGGGTTTAAAATAGAATCCTACAGTTTTTGAGGTGGAGAGGGCCGCAGACTTGGGCTGGGCTTGAAGCAGGGAGACAATATCCAATCGCGAATGGGCTGTGTGGGCCTGGTGCATACCATCCCCCCCAACCCTGAACTCCCCTCACACCCCACCCCTCACCCTCTCACACCCCACCCTACCCCCTCACATCCCACCCCCTCACCCCCCTCACACCCCAGCTCCCACCCCCACCCCCACTCTCACAGAACCCACCCTCCCCTCACAACCACCCCCTCACCCCCTCACACCCCACCCCTCACCACCACACACACCACTCCCTCACTCCCCCACACCCCACCTCCACACCCCACCACAGCCCCCCTCACCCCCCTCACCCCCCCATAGTCAGGCCCAGGCTGCCCTCTGGGTCAAAGTCCATCCTATAACCAGGGCACTAGGAAATGCTTTCGCTGAGGCAGAGAAAAATAGGCTTGTGGGAACAAGGACATGGAGGAGAGGCCCCGGGACCCCTGGGCAGGCCCGCAAGACAAGCTATCGTCTCCAGGATCACTCAGGCCTGGTGGTCCCCACAGGCCTAGTGGTCCTTCACACTGACCTTGAAGAATCGGATGTTCCAAATGACTCACAGACATCAGTGTGTTTTAAGAGCTTCAATTTGCCCTCCCCCACCCCACCCCAGATCAGGCCAAACCTAAAAAACGGCCCACTTTGAGTAAGAATTGTACGAAAAACTGAAGTTATAGAATGGCGATTTTGTTCGACTTTTCGAGGCCACGAAGCCAGCTCCCATCGGCTGCATCATCGCTGTTCTCACTGATGGTGCCTTAAATCCTACTGCTGGACTGACAGACCCTCCAGAATGGAGGGAAGGTTGAGGGTCACCGGGCCAGTGCTGCTTCAGCTGTGGGTTGCGATGATTTTTCAGGTCATGAAATCAATTTAGCAGACCATCAGGAGAATTTGAACTTGAAACAGAACAGAATTAAATAGAGAATATCAGAGTGTGCTGCTATTCTCCTCACAGTAAAGGTATGCACGGCTTCATGAAACTTCTCGCTCGGTTATATATAAACATGCGTGTGTCTACTGCACTGCAATACGAGCCACGTTTCTTAATAGGAGTCCTGGGACGGAAAATAAAAAATTAAAAAAAGAAAGAAAGAAAGAGAGAGAGAAAGAAAGAAAGAAAGAAAGAAAGAAAGAAAGAAAGAAAGGAAGGAAGGAAGGAAGGAAGGAAGGAAGGAAGGAAGGAAGGAAGAAAGGGAAAGAAAGAAATTGAAAGCGACCCACCCGGGTCCATTTTCTGTCCAGGGCTCAACACTCCTGTATCTAGCCAATGTTTAATCATTCCTTAATTCCCAAATTTATTAAGTGCCAGTAGTATGGAAGGCACTGTTCTGGCCCTGGGGAAACAAAGATGAATAGAGAACGCTGTGTTAGGCAGGGTCTTGGCAGGGACCAGGTGGCATGCTCTAATTGGGTAATACGAGGAGACTTTAATAAAGGAGCTATTTATCTGGTGGGCAGGGTATAGGGAAACATGAACAGATAGCGCAGCGCCCAGGGCTGTGAACTGCAGGGCGAGGCTGGAAGGGCCAAGGGAAGGGAGGTGTTCCCAGAACCCAGAGCCACGTGGAGAGGATTTTCTCCCAGGATATGTCGCCAGCCGGTTCACAGTAACCCAGTAACCCGGCAGGGACGGAGCCAGAGGGATCAACATCTCAGCCCCACTCTCCGCTCTGTCCCTCATCTCCTGCAAATGAGCACACACAACCCCACGCCACCCCACCTCCCAGCCCCAGCCCACCAGGCTCAGAGCACCACGAGGCAGTCCACGAGGGAGAGAGGAGTAAGCAAAGGGGCAGGAGGATGAACATGGAGTTCAGACAAAAGATGACCCGTACAAACAAAATCCCTGCCCACCAGGAAATTCTATCCCATGGATGTCCTAGTATATCATCCAAAACACCCACAGCTACCCCATGCTGGCAGACAGGTGTTCGTGAGGACCTCTGGAAGCACCTGGGAAGAAGCACTTGCGTCTTCAGGTGGGGTCAGGGAAGGCTCACAAGGGAGATGACACGATGGTTGTCTGCCCAGCACCCTTTCTTTGGGAACCACCTTCTCTGTCTCCCTCCCTGCAGGGAGAGTCCTGATTGGTCCCAGACATGCTGCAGGGCCCACCAGAGTGAGCTTTCATCCCATGGCTACAGTGATTGGCTCAGGGAAGCCACAGACTTTAGTCCCACAGAATCCTCAGTGAAGATCTTCCTGCTAGGGACGAAAACTGTCTCTTGCCTCTGAATTCAGGATGCTGGGAGGCTGTGAAGTGGGAACGGTGGCTGGCATCTCTCGCCTTTCCCCATTAAGGGTAAACATTCAACTTAGGGGGTGAAATGGAGGCAGGGCAGAGAGAGAGAATCTTTTTTACTGGGAAATAGTTTCTGCTCAGTGCTACCTTCTACTCAGGCACATCCTGCGTGCGTGATCATTTTTCTTTTAAGTTAGTTGGAGTTGAGCTTCTGTCTTGTGGGCTGGTGCTGGCGGAAGGGATTGGGTAAGACTCCAATAGGAGGCTTGAGTCAGACGCTGGATGGATGAGCATTCATGAAGGGGGTTAAGCAGGGAGTGACACAAACAGATGTGCGTGTTAGAAGCCTCACCCTAGGAGCCGTGTAGAGGACAGGCAGAGCTGAGCAGGCCTGGAGGAAGGATGCTGCATGAGGTGACCTGATGGGCATCAGAACTCAGCTGGGGACATGGGGGAAGGAGAGTGGTGCTGGGATCCAAGAGGGATTGAGGAAAATGAAAGAGTCTAGAATTAGTACCAAGGCTCCAGTTTGGGTGAGAAGGCGGATGATAGCATAAATGGGAACTTTACTTCCCACATCTCACAGCTTTGAGGGCCTTCTCCTTCCAGGTCACTGTCTCCTGAATGCATTCTGGGTTTATCCATTGCATACGTGATATGGGGCCAGAATACAATGTCTTACTTCAGATGTGGTTTGGCCAATGGAGGAAAGGATCATGACACTCTTTTGTGAAAGCAACCATTCCATCTGGACGATCTCCTTTGACATCGTTTCACAGCAATGACGAAATTGAAACGCATTATTGTCTGAAACCGCTAAGTCATGTTTCACAGAGGTGCTACATAATTTCTGTAATGGGGTGGTGAATATTTTTTAAAGTGAGTAATTCTCTTAACCCATCTGAAATGCCAGCCTATACCATTAAGTTTAGCCTGTCTTCCTTACATCTGAAAACTATACCTCTCCAATTCTTTTCACCAAAATGAATTCAACAAGCAAGTATAAAGTGAAGTGAATATTCTGGAATGGGTACTAGGGGAAAGGCATGAAAAGGACATGTTCTTACTGTTTTCAAGAAGCTTACAATCTGATGACAGATAATGAGGTATTGACATATGACTCAAAATCTTTGGATCAATCTCTAGTTGTGAAATGTTGGTATGGAGTGTGGACTATGATTTTGGAGGTTCTGGATATATTTACCATGAGGTTGACCATAGCATCTTCCCAGGCCAACACTTCTATTTTCACCATGTCAACTTCTGATCGCCTCTTATCTATCTACATTACAGATCATTCAGATGAGTCACTGGCACTTCCTCTCTGGGAACTTTGCCCTAGAATGAGCCCCAGGAATGGAGTTGGGGGATGAACCATGGCAGACCCGCTGAGCCCCAGGGGAAGGAGAGAGCAGGGCAGATGGCTGGCCCAAAAAAGGGAGGGGTGTGGATTCCCCGTGCCACAGAGTGTGTGGGGCTGGAGGGGATACAAGAGGCTGTCAGATGAAGGCGCTTGGCTTTTATCCAAGAGCCAGAGGAAACCGCTGGAACATTTTAACCAGAAGCGATATGCTCAGACTTGTCTTATTTCCTTCTTCCTTTGGTAGCTGAGATGCTCAGAACTGATTTTGCAGCCCACTGCTAGCAAGCAGAGGGCCATCCAGTGCAATCCGGAGATGAGTTTACATCTCCTTCATTTTATTATCCCTTAGTCCCCCTGTGCTCACTCATGAACTTCCCTTGTACTCCCTGCATCTCTGCAAGCCCGCACCCCAGGGAAAGGAACCAACCAGGTGAGTGCAGTTATGCCCACAAGGTCACCTGAGTTAAACATTTACATGCCCATTTCCTGCGGAGTGAAAACTAAGCTTGGGAGAAATTCAGCAACTTGCCCTTGGTGTTAGCCTCATTTGACTCCTTCTGGGAACTTGTTCAGTATCTCGAGTCCCCAACAGATGGCAAATACGAGGAGGCAGAGACCGCGTCTGCTGTGGGAGTGGAGTGGGTGGGTGCCCACCTCGGGAGCCCAGTGGCTCATGAGAGGGGGGCCCTAGCCGGGGTCACCCGCCATGGCCCGACCCTCCGACCCTCCCTGCTGAGGCTGCAGGATCCCTGGACCTGGGCACCATCCACTCATACTGTCCCCTCCCCTCCTGCTTCAGCTTCCCACCTGCTGCCCGCTTCCTTCACAACTGCCTCCCTGGGCCATCTCATCTGGCTTCACCATATGGCTTCACCACCGCCCGCCCCCCCCAATTAAAACAGGGGATGGGGTGGCCCCAGGTAGTCATGAGCCAGCGCTAACACACGTGGGGCCTGTCTGTGCCCCAGACACATTCTGAGCACAGTGCCCAGGCTATCCGCTTTCATCCTCATCTCCGCCACAACCCCTTAGGGCAGAGGAGCGAACTGAGGCCCTCAGAGGATAAGTGCCCAAGGTCACAGGTGGAGGCTCTCCTGGGGCCCCCAGCTGCCTGACTGCCTCGGGTCCCCTTTAGCAGGACAGGACTGTCTGTAAAGCTCAGCTCCGGCCCAAGATCCCCTCTCCTGAGCTCCACATCCCAGTAGGACCCCCTACTGGGGTCCTCCCCGCACCCACCCCTCACTGCTCTGGGCCAACTCCAAACTCAACCAGCTCCTCACCTCCAAACAGGCAGGTTGTCCGGCATGGTACCAGTCATGGCTGGCTCTCCCTCCCTTGGTTTCCTTAGCCACCACCTGCCACCTGTTCATTTTATGCCTAGATACGTTTGGGCCTGCTCCCTCCTCCCAGGGTCCCAGTCCCTGCTCATGACGGCAGTTTCCCAAGTGGCCTGTGTGCCCAGTGCCAGCCAGGGACCCCGGCCAACCCCTCACCCCCAGCCGGCCCTCCTCATGGAGGGCCAGCACAGGACTTCTAAGGGCAAATCTGAGTTTCTTCCCTCCAACCTCAGTTCTCAGTGGCCCAAGCGTGACCACAATGCTCTCTGTAGCCACACTACTGGCCTCCGCTGGGGCAGGCAGCCTGGGCTTGGCTGTAAGACCCAGATCCCGGGCCAGACCATCTGGTGTCACCCATCTCTGCTCTCACAGCCACTCTTCCTTCCTTGGAATGCTCTCCTCCTCGTCCATCATTGACCAGGAATGGTCATTTCCTCCTTTGCTCCAAGCCTGCCCCTTAAACGTAGGCTCACCCAGCCCTTTTTCTGGGTTATAATGATTTACTTTCCCATCTCCCCTCCAGACAGCAGGAACTATGGTGGGTCACCATAGCTCTGTATCATAGAAGGGAGTCATGTCCAGAAGATCTCTTTAGATGTAGGTGGCTGGGGGGAGTGAGGAAGGAATGAGGGGCATAAAACTCTGCCCATTGGTGCCACATATAAACCCTCAGCCCCGCCTGGGTCCCCGTGGGCCCCTGACACCTCAGACCAACTCCACCCTGTTCACACCCACCGCCTCCTCTCCCCAATCCCCCCAGCCTCTGAGCAGCACTCCCACTGAGCCCCCTTCCACCACCAGCCCAGGACGTGAGTCCCGCCCCTCAGCCACCACATCCTCGCCCCAAGCGCCTCCTTTAACCAAACTGGGAAGAAGAGCTGGAATCCGCCAATGGACGGTGTCCAGAGCACCTCCCCACCCCCCACCCCTCTGCCGTCCTGGAGGGAGCCACCCGACGTCTGCTCTCTCTGACGCGAGCACTCGGCAAATATTTGGGGACCAAAGGCGTGTGCTATAAATATTCGCTACAGTGGACATGCGATCCATCTCCGAAAGAAAAAGCATGTAAAGCCAAAGCACGGTATCAGGCTTTGCAGACATTTGAAGTTCAATTTCAGAAGCCTGTTTTAGTGAGGTGTGTTCCTTACCCCTGCCTCTTCTCAATGGTTGGGGGGAAGGAACCGTTGAGTCCCATGAGCCCCTCACCACCCCAATCCCTGCGTCCCAGCCCCAGTGGCAGCCTCAGTTGTAAGTGGCAGAGCCTGGCGTGGACCCTGTTGAACCACCAGGCCACCAGGCCGGCTGCTGCTGGGTGAGGGTGCTGGGGATGGAGCCCCGAAAGCAACGTCAAGATGCTGGCTCCCCCCGAGAGATTCTGGCTTTGGCTTCAGATGAGGAGACCAGCAAACACTTCAAACCTTTCCCTTGAGACACTTTCCTTTTCCTTTTTTTCTTCTTCTTTTTTTTTAATTGCCCTCATTGAAATCACACTCTCAAGAGAGAGATCTGAAATGAACTTTAATTTTGTGGAGAAATGATTTTTTTTGAAACAAGTTGGTGGTCCTTTTGCCGGACACAAACTTACCAAACATTTCCTCCGAAGTGAACGTGTCTAGCTCAGCTACATCCTCCAGGCTCCCTGCAAGAATTTTAGAGCGCCAGAGGAGCAGGGGGAGGAAAGAGTGTGCGTAGGTGATCCCACCGTGCTCAGGCGACCGCCGTTCACACTTAGTGTGAGCGCTTCTAGCTGTGGTCCAGGTCTATGTTGTGGTTTTCCCCGTCACTGCCCAGCTGGGACACTCTTTGAGACCTGGATGCTTTTGGTTTTGCTCTCTTTGCAATATATCATGAATGAGTCCCTCTGGTCTGGTTTGGTTTTTGCTTTTTTTTTTTTTTAATTTTTCTACTGTTCAAAACATCGACCAAAATTTTGTCCACACCCTTTACAAAAAGCTCATTTACTAAGAAAAACTTGTAGCTTCAGGATTGCTGGCCCAAAGCCGATGTACGCATTTCAGGTATGGGGTCCAGAGCTCCAAAATGCCCTGAAGAAATGTCAAAACACACGCAGAATGAGTCTTTCCACACCCCTTCCTCAACATGTGTGCCCTTTCTAATTTGAAACACAGCCTGAAAACAAACAAATAAGTGAAACCCTTCGTCTGACTCCTGATAACTCAGAGGCCTTAATACAGCCCCCAGGGTCACCCTGAGTTCTCGTCCTGACATGAGAAGGAGGCCTTCTCACCTTCTGAGGTGAGTGGAAGCCTGCTTGAACCCTCTCAAGTCTGGTGCCTATTCCTCCGTGCCCCACAGGATCCCGCATGCTTTGGTCCAGAAGCCGCCTCACCTGTGAAAGCGTTGAGCCCACCGACTGTTCTGGAGAAAAAGCCATTTCCACCTGCATCCAGAGGGTCAAAACTATTCCCAAGCACCAGCCCTGTGGCTGCACTGACTGACCTCAGTGCAGTGGGGTCCGGCACCAGGCGTCCTGGCTCAGGCATGCCTATCCCTAGCAACCCTGACCTTGGCGGTCGCAGCAGGTGCACTGTAGCTGAGGCGTGAGGAACCACAGCTCAGGACCAGGGAGAGAGGTCAGTGGCTGCATAAACTTGCATGCAGGAGACATGCCTCTTCATTTCGCGGCCTCTGGTGATCATTTAGCAGTTTCTCCAGGAATAAATGCAGGGAACAAACCATCACCCATAGTGTTTATTACGAGTGGAAATCATAGATATTTTCAAACCTCTTACGGATGTCGCAGATGGTTCAAAATGCCATTAAGGTCGTCACTACTTGGAAATCACAAGAAGTAATAAGACCTGCTACTAGGTTTTAATTATTTAATGTTAATTAATAACATTATGAACGTTATTGTGTATGTATATGTATGAATGTATAATGAATAAGTGTTATGTAGTACTAGAACACTAATTTATTTTCTAAATATTCTGAGAATTATATTTTAATATAAAAGTTTTTATGACCCTGTATATTTAATTTTAGCATGTAAACCTTGTTTTAAAAAAATGAAAAGAATCAATCTATTCCCTGACAAAGATTGTAAAAAACAAAACAAAACAAAAACAAAAACTATGTTCTGAGAAGCGTTCACCATACCCCTAAGAGGTCCAAGGCAGAAAAAGGGGATTATGAATCTAGGAGGAGGAAGCTAAGGTCTGGGTCCTGTTACCCACAGGAAACTAAACCCTCTGTTCCGTAATTCTGGAATTACAAAACATTGGGGTGAAGGATAGAGACCCTTTTCCGCTCACTCGTTCACTCAACAGACATTTATTTGGCACCTGTGAAACGAGGTATACCAAGACAGCCCTGGAAAGAGAACTGCTGAGACCTGCAAGTGAGGGGATGGCAGGCAGGTGAGGGGATGGCAGGCAGGTGAGGGGATGGCAGGCAGGTGAGGGGCCAAGCAGGCAGGGGAGGGACCTGGCAGACCGAGAGGAGCCAAGGCTCAGAGAAAATGCAGATTCCAACTGCTCATTGCTGGGAAATCCTCGGAAAGGTGGAGATTCCATCAAAATAATTCCTGGCTCCCCCACGATAGCTCTTATCACTGTATGACTCCCCATGTACCCTGTCAAAATCCTACCCATTCCTCGAGATCATAACTCTGCTCCCCCTTCCAAGCTGGAGTTAATCCCTCCCTCCCTCAACACTCTCTCCTGGGTTTTAGCACTGTCACTTTTTATTTGCATTATTTATGAGCCTGACTGGCCTCTGGGATCCGAGCCCTCCAGCCGTTGGGGTGGTGCCTGGCCACTTGGGCTGCGGTGGAACTCCTCCAGGAGACCAGAGGCCTGGTTTTGAGCTCTGCCTCCTCCAGTTCTTAGCTGAGGGATTTGCACTGACCAGGCAAGACTGTAACATACACACACCCAGACCTCTCTTTCTCCTCCATTCCCCACCGATCAAAAAATGATTTCCCAGACAGACGGTGGCTCAGTGGGTTAAGCATCCCAACCTGACCCTTCACCTTCAGCTCGGGTCATGATCTCAGGGTCCTGGGATGGAGTCCCCCATCGGGCTCCCTGCTTAGCAGGGAGCCTGCTTCTCCCTCTGACTGCTGCTCCCCTTGCTTGTGCTCTCTCTCTGACAAATAAATTAATAAATCTTCAGAAAAAAATGTGATTTCCAAGGAGGAGCACTCACTCTTCAACCTGAGGGCTGCTTCTGCACAGCGTGCTTTCTGGCCTGGCGTCTGCCCCTCATCCAGAAGTCCTTTTCCGCCCCGTCTGCCTCATCTTTTAAAACTCAGTCAAGTTGCTTCCTCTTGGAAGCTTTTCCTGACATTCTTCATCCACCGGCTCCAGCACCCCAGGCAGAAATGACTCTTCCCCCGCTTGATGCCCCACTGATTCCGGCTTACTTCATTCCAACAGCTATCTCTGTCCCCTCCCTGGCTAGAAGCTCCTTCAAGGCAGAGACAGGTCATGGTCATCTCTGCAGCCCCAGCCTCTAGGAGGCTCCCCACGTACCCCGCCCCTTCTCTTTCCCTACTGGTCACTTTCAGTTCCAGGGCGTCGTGGCCACTAAGTCTGTGACCACAGAGAAGTGAGTTCATGCCCCCACTGTACGAGGAGGAAGGAGCAGAACCTGTTTAGGGAACGGCCCACCTCCCAGGTCCTCAGTAATGCGACTCTATTGCTCACCTTGTAGGAGTCAGTACTGCCAGGATGGAAGGACCTCCTGAGGCTGTGCCCTCTGTCCCCGCTCCCCGCTCCAGACTGCTGTCCCAACCCTCGTGTCTAGCTAGTCACGTCGTCCTCTGGATCCTATAGCTTTTTGTCTTTAAATCCCACACCCCCTCCTTTCCCCTCCCCTTTCCCCTAAACCAGTGCTGATGTGATTCTCCCAAGGTGTGGTCCTGGTTACTGCCCCAGGGACGGACTCCCCGAACAAGTCCATCTGGGCCACCGGATCTGGGGGCAGGGGCTTTGGCAGAGACCACCGGGATACCATGAGGTCCCGATTTGCTGTCAGAATTAACCGATGTCGATCACTTCCCCCTCACACAGCTTCTATGCGCTTGTCTTTGGTGTTTCTTCCTTAGCCCCTCTCCACCTACAGCTGGGAGTCCCCAGCTCCCTCCCCAGGCTCAGCCTCTCCTCCTGCACTTGCCTTTTCCTGAGGAGTCTTCACCACCCCCTCACGGGAATGACTCAACTCACTTCCTTCACCTGTGTTAGTCAAAGCCAGCCAACTGCTCTAACAAACTCTCCCCACATGTCTGGGGCTTAGCTGTAGGTCAAGTTCACTCTCCACCTCCTTCATAGTTCCTTCGAGTTGGGAGGGAGTATGGGGAGGAGGTGCCTGGCTCCACACAGTCACTCTAAGAGCCTGGCCCCTCGGTGTACACCCCTGCCCTCTGTCCCCTCCCCGCCCCTCAGAGCCCTTCCACTCAGCTCAGTGGAGGTGGGGGGTGCCCACAGAGCACAAGGCCCTGGGGCCAAGCCTGCAGCATGCGCACCTATCAGCTCTTCTTACAGCCCAGGGGCCAGGGAGGTCAGGAAGCTGGTGCGGCTGTGCTCTGGAGGAAGGGAAAGGCACAGGCCAGCTCTCTCCCCTGGGCCCTGGAGCTGCAGGTGTCCAGCCACTGGTTAGGAGAGATCCCCACGTGGGTATCTGACTGGTTCCTCACCCCACGTATTCAAAATGGAACTTGTGGGAGCTCCCCAACGGGTTCTACCTTTCTACTCCGATCCGGGTCTGCCCCTTCCACACACCCAGTCACCTGAACTGGAAGGATCCCATGATTCCCCACTCCACCCTGTCAAGTCTCCTTTCTCGATGTTTCTTAGACTCCTCTCTCACACCTGATCTATTTCAACAGGTCCATCATGGATTCCTCTGCAGACCCCTATCACCATGGAGATTATGGCTGGTCATTTTACCCACTGGTCTCAGCCATGATAGCCCGCTAAATATGCCATGGAATGTGTCCTTCATTTATGGTGTTAGTAATGTTTTCACACACTAACAGACTCAATTTGAAACTATAGGAGGTTGGTGCTGGTTATTTCTTTAGTAGTCCCATACAACTTCAGGAATTCAAAGACCTTCAAGAAAGGCCTTCAAGGCCTTCTGAAATTGAAAGTAGGCCACAGTAACTCCTGTGAAGGGGGGAAAAATAAACAGAATCCCAATCTGTTGACAAGGAAACAGAGAAAGGACATGTGTAAATGAGGGATCCTCTACTTCACAAGCCACAGAAAACCCAACATAGACCAGCTCCAGAGAAAAGGACAATGTCTTGGGGGCAGATCTGCCTTCGGTCACGGAGCTCCACATCCCAGCCCAGCTTTCTTTAATGGAGCCACATAATGACTCCTGCGGGAGCCCCAAGCTCTCTTCACACGGCCGTGCCCTTTTAGGAGTTTCACTTTCAAGCTGCTGATCCCAGCAGGGAGAGCAAGAGAGGCTGGGATGAGTTTCGGAGACTTTGTAGGCTAACGCTCACGCTGATGGGACCAGATTGGGTCGCTGTGGCCATCGGAGGGGCAGACGGCAAATGGGGCCATTTCTGGACCCACATCAGGGCTTCCCAAAAGAAGGAAGGCAAGTGAATGCTGGGCAGCTAACAGCAAACGGCATCACAATACTTCTTCCCAAGCAAGCACGGAAGGAGACAAAAAATGTCCCCTCTGAAGCAGTGTCTCCTCCATCCCTCAGTGACCCACTTCCCAGACAGCATTAATTCTTCCCTCCCTATGTTTCGTGACACTTCAGTGTATGTTTTTGAAGGAGATAGTCTTTGGCATTATAATAATTCTTAGCGTATCTGTCTTTGCCACTGGATTGAGCCCTTGAAAACAGAAGAAAAGTGTTTTCATTGTTGTACCCACGGAACCCAGGCAGACTCCCTAAGCTTGGCATGTTGTGGGTGCTCAGTAAACAAGGTGGTTTTCATCAATGAATGACTAGTAGCATCCTCTGCAGGAACATTTCATCCTCCAGCGCTGGCTCGGCTGGGTCATGGGCTGTGATATTGCAGCGGGAAGGGTAGCTGTCTCCTCTATGCCATGGATCCATTGGCTGCCATGCTGGACAGGAGAAGGGGAGCTACTTGCCTTTAGGCTGTACAACCACCTATGGATCGTCTGACTCAATCCATACCTACTCTTACCTTTGGGGTCTCTTAAAGGACCTAGAATTCCAATGGGCCCTGCTAGCCAAGCAGATTGATGGACAGGGAAGAGTTTGGGGGAAAGGGTGTTTTCTCTTGCTGTTTTCTGAAGGGGATGGGATTCACACATCCAGACCCATACTGCCACATGCCCCCCACCCTCTTTAAGACACACACTGAGGGATGGACAGAATGTCAGACATGCTCCAGTGGATAGGGCTACTTGGCTTTGGGAGTGGCCAAAACGGTGGCCAAGATCACAGACCTTGGTGTCAGACACACCTGATTTGCATTCTGCCCATCAGGCCTTTCCACTTGACTTGGCAAGTTATTTATTCTCTCTATAATGCAGGAGAACTTCTGCACAGGGTGTGAAGAATAAATGAGATGCTGTATCATGAGCACTTAGCACATAGCGCTCAAACAATAAGTAACTAGTAAAATCCATGAATGTGCTCCGTTTTCCTTTCCCCAGAAGGAGACGTCAGGTCTTGAGGCTGTGGCCCAGCTCAACCCCTTCACTCCTGTGAACGAAAGAGCCTTACTGCTCATTTTCAACAGTGTGTTATCAAAATAAAATAAAACCCGATAGATAATAAAACATGTTCTTGTTGTTTTCTTCTTTGAGGACATAATCATGAGCATTTTACAAACAGGGCTGAATGGAATTAAAGCCCAAAACATGACTTGGGTGTCGTGGTCCGGCTTTGGGACACAACCTCCAATGCCTGCCTGAGCTGGGTAAGTAACGGGACAGGGAGGCACGCTGGCAACCCACGGCATGGGGCCCTCACAAGTGCGTCAGGCTGGGAGTCCAGCCGGGCTCACCCCCACAGCAGCTGCCAGTCAGCCACAGCTGATTATTGTCACGCAGGAAGTAGACAGACTCAAGGTGGCCAGAACTTGGAATGATATCCCCATTTCGGAAGGGATGTCGCTGATGCACTTTGTTTTGTCTTTCAAATATTGTGTAGGCGTATCAGAGATCCAGCTCTGGTCCCTAGACTTGCTTGGGCCAGCCCAGTGTCACCACATTGGGACCTCTATCTAGCGGACTCCTTGCCGGTGTTGCTTCTCAAAATAAGTTCCACCTTACAAGCTCACCAGGCCGGTTCTCACTGCATAGAAGCATTTCTCAAAACTCTTAGGAAGATAATGTACTCATATCACATGGGAAGGCAATTGCTCTCATAACTAGATCAAAAATTATTTTTACTCACATGCTGCTTTGCAGGTCCTTCAAAATCAACCTCAAGATTTACCTCTTCCTGGAACCCCTCTGTGGTACATTCTCATCTATTTACTGCTTCTTGGTCCTTGTAGGCCCATTGGTTTTTTTCTTCGTTTGTTTGTTCTTAGTTTTTATTTTGTTGCACTAGTGTTTTTTTAAATTTTAGTTCTAGTATGATTAATATACTGTGTTATGTTAGTTTCAGGTGTACAATATAGTGATTCAGCAATTCTATACATTACTCCGTGCTCATGATGATATGTGTGCTCTTAATCCCCTCTACCTGCTTCATCTGTCCCCCTTTAGTAACCATCCGTTCTCTGTTTAAGAGTCTGGTTTTTCATTTGTCTCTTTTTTCTTTGTTTGCTTTGTTTCTTAAGTTCAACATATGAGTGAAGTTGTATAATGTTTGTCTTTTTCTGACTGACTTATTTCCCTTAAGATTATACTCTTTAGATCCATCCAGTAGTTGCAAATTACAAGATCTCATTCTTTTTTATGGTTGAGTAATAGTCTGTTACATACATACACCATATTTTATTTATCCATTCATCAATTGATGGACACTTGGGCTACTTCCATATCTTAGCTAGTATAAACAATGCTGCTAGGAACATAGGGATGCATATATCTTTTTGAATTAGTGTTTTTGTACTCTTTGGGTAAATATCCAGTAGTGGAATCACTGGATCGTATGATGATTGCATTCTTCATATTTTGAGGGAACTCCACCTTATTTTCTACAGTGGCTGAACAAGGTTGCATTCCCACCAACACTGTATAAGTGTTCCTTTTTCTCCACATCCTTGCTAACACTTGTTGTTTCTTGTGTTTTTTTTTTTTTTAATTTTAGCTATTCTGACAGGTGTGAGGTGATATCTCATTGTGGTTTTGATTGGCATTTCCCTGATGAGTGATATTGAGTATCTTTTCATGTGTCTGTTGGCCATCTGTGTGTCTTCTTTGGAGAAATGTCTGTTCATTTCTTCTGGCCATTTTTTTTTTTTAAGATTTTATTTATTTACCTGAGAGAGAAAGCAATGAGTGAGAGAGAAAAAGAGTGAGAGAAAGATGGAGAGGCAGACTTCCCACTGAGCAAGGAGCCTGGGATCATGACCTAAGTCAAAGGCAGATGGTTAACTGACTAAGCCACCCAGGCCCCCTATCTTCTGCCTATTTTTAATTGGATTATTTGGTTTTTAGTTGTTGAGTTGTGTAAGTTCTTTATATATTTTGTATACTAACTCTTTATCAGATATACCATTTACAGATACCTTCTCCCATTCAGTAGGTTGTCTTTAAATTCTGTTAGTTGTTTCCTTTGCTGTGCAGAAGCTTTTTATTTTGGTGTAGTCCCAATAGTTTATTTTTGCTTTCATATTTTTTTTGCCTCAAGAGACATATCTAGAAAGATGTTGCTATGGACAATGTCAGAGAAGGTATTGCCTATTTTCTCTTCTAGGATTTTTATGGCTCCAGGTCTCCCATTTAGCTGTTTAATCCATTTTGAGTTTATTTGTGCGTGTGGTATAAGGAAGTGGTCCAGTTTCATTCTTTGGCATGTAACTATCCAATTTCCCAACCATTCATCGAAGAGATTTTCTCTCATTGAATATTTGCCTCCGTTGTTGACAATTAGTTGACCATATAATTGGGTTTGTGTGTGTGTGTGTGTATTTTTTTCTTCTGGGCTCTCTATTCTGTACCACTGATCCATGTCCCTTTTTGTGCAAGTACCATACTGTTTTGAATCCTCCAGCTTTGAGGAAGATCCTGAAATCTAGGACTGTGATACCTCCAGCTTTATTCTTTTTCAAGATTGCTCTGGAGATCCAAGGTCTTTTGTGCTTCCATACAAAGTTTAGGATTATTTGTTCTAGTTCTGTTACCTACTGCTTTGTAATATTGCACCAGGCAGTCCATGTGTTTGGGAACCAGCTAATGTAATGAACTAGAAAATGTATCTGAAACAAAATAGAAATGTATTTATTGCCCTCTTGTAACAGTCTTGAGTAGCTCCAGGTTAGAGAGCGGGGAGGCAGAAAAGGGGTTTGGTTCCACTCAGTCAGGGTCCCAGGCTATTAAAGCTGTCCCAACTCCAACCAGTTGGCTGAAGGGGAAAAAGCATGGAGGATTGCCCAAGGGGAAATTTTTATGAATCAGGCCTGGAAATGACAAACCAGCATTTCTGTTCACGTTCTCAATATTGGCTAGGATTCCATCAAATGGGCTCATGTAGCTGCAAGGGAATCTGGGAAATGCTGTCTGTGAGTCCAGGAAAAGGAAGAGTTTTGTTTTTGTTTTTGTTTTTGTTTTTGGTAAACACCTACCAATCTCTGCCATAATCCTTCCCTTTGGATCTAAATATGCATATCATCTTCTTGTCCTCACACAACACATTCACCCTCCCAAGGGGCAGCAGCTCCAAATCCCATTCAGCTCAAACTCCAAGATCTCTGGGTAAGACACAGGTTTGGATGTGGCTCCTAAAGGCCGAAAAAATGTCTCTACAGACATTGCACAATGGGGGAGCCAGGGCATAAGATCGGCCATAAAACCCCCATTGGAAACATACCCAGTCCTTATCAGTTATGAAGTCCTACTGGTCAAGCATTGAGAAGATGCCCTTTGCCCTGGTAGTGGGAGAAGTCCCCTAATTAGACCCTGTTTCTATCCTCTGGGAAAAGAAGTCTCGGGCCCATCCTTCTCCAAAGTTCCAGTCTCCTTGCTCTGGGAGGTTTCCTTGTCCAGTATCCTCCATGGCCACCTGCAAAGTGGGCACTGAGGAGAAGGCTCTCCCTGAGCGCTTTACAGCTTTAGACATTCGTGTCACCCACTTCCAGCTCCCATGTGTCCCAAGGCCTGAAGGTTATTTGAAGGTTTCGAGGGTGTTTTGTTGTAGTTGTTGTTGGTTTAGCTTGGGCTGGCTTATGTCTCCCTTGGCGATAAAAGTCCCTCAAAACCTTGGTAGGCTTCTGCCCTATTTGTACTTCCGCAAGACCTAGAATATTTGTTCTGGACAAGGTTGTGTTACATAATAGTGCTCTGTCTGGCCCACCTCTATCAGTTGACAGCTCATGTGAGACCAAAGGCATATATGGGGAGTGCAGACCGTCTGAAGGGGTGAAGCAGGTTGTTTAACTGAAGAGTCTTTCGATGGCTCTAGAAGAGTATTTAATGTTGTCAATGTCTGGGGCCCCAGGTCTTCTCCTTAGGGGTCAGCAGAAGGGGAAGGAGCACAGCAGATTGCTAAGAATGATTTTCTTAAGGCCAAGTCTGAAAGTGTTGGGTCCCTTCAGCTTTCAGTCCATTGATTGAAGCTGGGTCCCCTGGTCACACCTCAGTAATTTCAAGAGGATGGGGGATGTAATTGAGCAGCATGTCCAAGTAGAAGAGGAAACGGGATCTGGGCCAACCAACTTGTCCCTGTTTGCCTGGAACTTTCCTGGTGAGAGTACCAGAAGTCCCACTTCCCGGGAACCCCTAAAGGCCCAGGGAAACCAGTCCAGCTGATCACCCTAAGGCCTCCCTCACATCTTCTCTCCTCTTATGGAGAGAAACTAGGTCTCCTGTTTGTGTGCCATCCTCGTCTGCAGTGACTTACGACTACAGATGAGGGCATGCACTCAATGTACTTGAGACAACAGGAAGATTATTTTGTTTTTTTAAAAGATGTTATTTATTTGAGAGTGAGTGAGCCAGGGAAAGCGCAGAGAAGAAGACTCCCCACTGAGCAGAGAGCCTGATGTGGGACTCGATCCCAGGACCCAGGGATCATGACCTGAGCCGAAGGCAGATGCTTCACCAACTGAGTCACCCAGATGCCCTGGAAAGATTATTTTAATTGAAATATAGGTCATTCCTGGAAATTTGGAGCATGTGTGGTGTAACCTTGCAGTGCACACAACTGCCAAACACTGTCTTTGTCCCCAAATGAGTCAGTTCTAAAACGTAGTTATTATTGAGGGAGTTATGCTACCACGAGAAAATGCCACCGATTTAACAAGAGTTCTTAGAAATATGTTTGCCAAAAGTTTGATCTGAGGAGGAATACGGAAAGAATTCTTCAGGCATTCTATTGCACAAGGCAAATTTCACCAGAAAACAAAGTACCTCATTTATTTTAAAAGAAGCTAGTGGGCTGTCCTTGAAGGCAAGGACTGTGGCTCACTCACTGTACTATCTCTGGCCTTTGGAAGGTCTTCTGTGAATGTTCTCTGATGCAGTTTAGCAGAGCTTACCAGAAAGCCTCTGCACAGTGTCTCTAATCAGAAAGAGGTTTTTTTGTTTTGTTTTGCGCTGAAGGATGAGCTGCTGTTGGGGACAGGAGTCTGGCTCTTGAGACAAACACAGAAAGGGAGTGGAAACTCCCACGGGCCACATCAGCATAGTAGGCGGGCTTTAGTTTGGTCTACAGTGTCCGAAAATCAGGAAATTTCAGACAGAGCCTGGACTTCTGGATCTTGAAAAATTGGAAGACCTGACAACACAGTGTTTGTGTCCCCACGGAGCAACAAGTGGACGGCGCTAAGGAGCAGCCATCCCCATCAGAGGGAGCATGGACTCTCCAAATGCCACCACCATTATCACATCCCACTGTCTCCCCCTCACTGCAGTCAAGAAGCATCTGTCACATCCTATAGACATCTGAGTCTAAAACACCTGGATTTAAAGCATAGATGTATAATATAATATTACAGCAACTCTGTCCATTTTCAAATGGTCACTGAACATTCCATAACTATTGATAAAGCCTGATTGCTAATCCCGGTGACTTTGAGCCTGGCATTCCATAGTACTGTTTTATATAGGGTTTTATTCCATAGGAAAATTAATATGTATTCTATCTATATCTCCCGCCTGTAATTGTGCATTTACTTCCATCAATATCATTATTTTTTTAAGATTTTATTTATTTGACAGAGAGAGACACACAGAGTGAGAAGGAACACAAGCCCGGAGAGTGGGAGAGGGAGAAGCAGGCTTCCTGCCGAGCAGGGAGCCTGATGTAGGTAGGGCTCGATTGCAGGACCCTGGGATGGTGACCTGAGCCGAAGGTAGATGCTTAACGACTGAGCTACCCAGGCACCCCAACAATATTATTTTCAAACATGAATAATTTTCAACTAACCCCTTTTCTAACTCACAGAAATGAAACTTGAGGTATTATTTCTGAGATAAAGAAGAAGAAATGGTGCATTTCTGTCCATATTCCAAATAGCCTTTTTAAAATTTTATTTTTAAGTAATCACACCCAACAAGGGCTTGGACCCACAACCCCAAGATCAAGAGTCACATGCTCCACTGACTGAGCCAGCCAGACACCCCCTAAATGGCATTTTTCATGTGTGTCTTTGTATTAAATTTTAACAGCCACTACTATTATTAAATGCTAAGTAAAAGCTATTAGAAAATAAAATTGCCACAGCTTTATTCCTACAAAAAATACCAAATTAAAACATAAAAACAACAGAACGAGTGGCTCAGAAATAACAGAAAGGCTAGCATTCCTTGGGTACTTGCTCTGATTCCATCTCTGTGCTTACTTTCAGCATTATCCTTACAAAAACCCTGTGGAGAGAACCTGTCCCATATTGAGCATGAAGTAACAGAGAAAAGCAATTAAAATCTCCTGCCCAAGGTCAGTTACTAGTAACCAGTGGAGTTACAATTAAAACCAAATTAATTCTAGCTTACGAAGTTAAATGAACAAACAAAAACAGCGGGCTCTACCGCCCCGCCCCCAAAGTTAGAATAAAGGAGAGTCATCTCAAAAAGCAGAGGGTTGTAGCATCTTAGGGCAGACCTGAATCTTTGCGACCTGATCCAACTCATTTTATGGATGCGAAAGCGGGTCTGAGAGGTTCCATCTCATGTCCACAGGCTGGTGACTGAGAGGCCGGCCTGGCAGCCGCGAGTGTCCACGCTCAGCCCAGGGTCCTTCTCCCCACGCCCGCACAGGAAGCGTACTGCACAACCTGCTTCCAAGTGTCAACACTGTGCACACGTCTCCAGCTGAGGCCACGTCCGCTAACGGGAGTTAACGTCGTCTTCTCTGCCTCCATTTCTAACCCTTGCGCCATTATTGCTGCTGAAATGGATTTGCGGGTGATGGCTACAAGCAGTCGTGTTGTCCAGACTCCTTCCTAGCAGGTGCCACTACTTCCTATACATACAGCAAGGTCAGAGTCATGTCTCTTGAAATTCATGTTCATTTTCGATTTCCATTATAATGAACTCTTGTGCGTTTCATGTGTAAATTTAAAATTGATTCTGCCATGGCATATTCATCACATGGTGACAAATAAATTTGTTTTTAAAGCATGTTAAAAGAAAAGGCACAGAATGACTGAGTGATAAACATTGTTAATTTGAAACAGAAAGCAGACAGTCATTAAAAATCATGTAAAATTCCTTCTGTGTCTCCTTCACTGAACAACGGTCTCTCCTGCTGCGAATGATGTCATCAACACCCAGGGCTGTGCAACACTCCATTCCTCTTAAAAATCTTGCTTGCTCCACCGAACATGACTGTGATATAATCAATTAAATAACCCACAGACCAACAAAAGCCTGTAAGCAAGTAGGAAAATGCCTTTTTAAATTACCTTAAACATCCCAAAATGCCAATCACTTAAAACATGTCTAGTAATTACTAAAATAAACATGAATGGAAAAACATCTTTTAATAATCCATGATTTCACATACAATATTCAGCTCTCAAATTGTCATGGGAGTTTCACATTTTTAATTGGAAGTCCCCAAAATTTCATTAAGTAATGGAGAAGGAAGTTCTCCATTATCTTAACAATACATTGACATGAAATTTCCAAAATTTTCGACAACTACCACCTTTGGTGTTGAGGATCTTCAATAAAAAGCAAATGATGAAGTGGCTATAGATTCAATTCATTATGATTTTCTTTTTAAAGGAAATGTAATTACTACGTCAGCGTCCCTTTATTTAAGCCAAAGTCATATAACCTTCAAAGTAAAATGACAAAGGCTTTTTTAAGTCCTCTCCAAATCCCCCAAACAATCGTCATGGCAATTGCCACCAGCCTGTGGCAGTCCGTAGTTTACTGCTTCAACGAGAGCTCTGTGTCCCCAGACCCATCATGTTGAGCTCTGTAACACATGCTCACTGTCCAATTCTCAGGAAGCCCTGATATTCCATTCACCTGTCAATCTCCTACCAGCTCTACAGCAGAAGTTAAGGCCTCGTCCTGCTAGGGTTTAAGCAAGCCTTGGAGCTCACAAATGCCCCAACTCCCATTGGGTGGAGGGGGCGTTGCTGAGGCCTTCGGGCATATTAGAGCTGATAAACCCACTCTGTTCACACTGCTTGCTGATATGGCCCCCAGAACGTGTCAGGCTTACATCTCAGATGCCAATTTGCCTTAGGATTCCAACATGCGTTAAATTTTGATCTATTTTAGTCATAAGGAATCAACTGACCCCCTTGCTGGTCTGGTCCCACCTCAAATCCAGTAGAGGAAACACCTGGAATCATCTTCTTTTGCTTGGACATTTCCAGGAGCTAGAAACTCAACCAGCGCTAGGAACGACATCCCAATCCAGGGTAACACTTTCTAAAGTGGAAATCAGTTTAACTTCCATCTTTTGATTCCAGAGTTGCTAATTGGGATTATACACAGAATTAAGGCTCATGCCCCTCCCAGCTAATAAACATTTGAAAACCAAGGCTTCCACAGACTTCTAGAACTTCAAAGTCACAGAACTATTTCCTCTTTCAGTGCCCACATAGGCCCTGAGAGGTGAAGCCACTTGTCCAGATGATACTGGGCTAAAGACAAGCTCTTGTCTCCTTCACTATGTCTCTCTTCCCCTTACTGGCTTGAAATAATGCACTATCTGTAAAAACACTAGCACCCCTACTTTGTCCAACCTTCATACTCCCCTTCAAGATTTCGCCAAACTGTTTGAACTTTACCTGGAAATAGTCGCAAAGTGACTGCAGTAATGTTAACACTCTAACATGAAAACACTTGTTTATCAACATTTTATATGCTTTATTGAAAGTTGACAAGTGCAACAGTTAAATACAGTGACACCTTACAACTGTGTAGAGAACATGCACAGAAACGTATGCATAGAACTACTATACAGGTAATATGCAGAAACCCCTACTGCAAAATTCATTTCATTAGCTAGAACGGATCATTTTTCAAAGT
This sequence comes from Lontra canadensis, assembly GCF_010015895.1. NCBI lineage: Eukaryota > Metazoa > Chordata > Mammalia > Carnivora > Mustelidae > Lontra > Lontra canadensis. The sequence continues at coordinate 7,489,902 of NW_022631045.1, forward strand.
ATTCAACCAGCTCAATCAAAAGACTTCAGTGAACAGGAATTTACTTCAAGATATTGAGCAACTAGAAGATTTTAGATTACACAAAGTGACCGACGGTGCCAAATTCTTAAAATTTCTTTAGGTGTGGTTTTCTTCTTGTAGCATTTTTTTAATGTAGATCTCTATATAAAAGACAATCCACACCTCTTCAGACAGCCAATGAAACATCTAAATTTCAATCTGTACAACCTAAATAGTAGTTACAGTCCTCTATTGTACAAAATAGTTACACTACATACACAAATATACAATAAGCAAAACAACCTTCATGTAAGAGAGCCTAGGTCCCAGCTACCTGTCACCGTTTTAGTCACTAAGACTTTTATGTCATCCACTGTTTCAGAAAGAGGCACAGTACTATTGTTTTTATGGATTTTTGGTGACAGTCGTCAATTGGTTTGATGAACTATGTTTCCCCCCATCTTAGGTGAGACTATGCGTCAGTCTTTGCTCTGACCTCCCTTTTAAGGTCCTCCTGGGGGAGAAGAGGAGAGAGGAAAGTCCAGTGGAGCCCCACTGCTTCAGACCCCATGGAGTACACTATGTGCAAGCAGGAGAGAACGCTCGGGAGTGGGGATGGGGAGCAGGGAAGGGGTGGAAAGGCACACAGCTCCTCGGCATGAATGAAACCACTTCTCACGTATCTGCCAAGCTGCATGAGGTCCCAGGATATCCATGCTAATTCTCTGATTAACCTTTAATTCGCCCAACTAAGAAATTTCTTCAAGCCAAAAGCATATGAGTGTTTAATACTGGAAAAAAGAGACAATGGCATAGGTCAGTCTCACTTCTCTTTCGCAGCGAGCAATGAAATGGGTGACTGTGGAGGCGGATCCCCCCGAGTACATCTTCTCTGGTCTGTTCAGTTCAGACGGCAGCAGCCAGTTCTGCGGGGGCACAGGAGGCTACGCGGTGGGTCCTGAGCCCTGGGACGCTGGCTGGGCCGGGGGCTGTGTGGTCCCCTGTGGCTGTGTGGTGGCAGGCGGGGAGCCAGTCTGCAGCTGGGCCTGAAACTGCGCAAGCTGCTCAGGACTGGCCAGTGTCTTCAGCAGATTGTTTTCCTGCTCCAGCTGGGAATTCTTCTCTATTAGTTCTTTGATTTGCTCTTTGAGGACCTCCACTTCCTCTCTAACCGCATACATCAAATGGCTTTTCACCAGATCCTGAAAGGCAGAGGGAAAAAGAGGTTTAACTTAAGTATTTCCCAGACTCTGAATTTTTAAAGTATCATTTTGCATGATGCTCCAAGACTATTAACATAACCTGCCTTTATCTTACTTAACCCGCCCTTGGAGCCATCTACTGAATACAAGCACAACTGTACGAAATACTTTAAGTTTAATGTATAAGGGGATCAGGCTTTTTCAAAGCCTGTGCATTTTTCTGCGGCCCTCAGCCAGGGATGCATACACTCGCGTTTCCTACTCCAGACGGCAAAATGCACTGGGCTTCTGGAAGGCGGGGCAGAGCCTGGCCGCTGGGATGTCCAGGCCCGCAGCAACGGTAGCCGCTTCCCCGCCCCCAAGTCCCTCCCTCCGCCCCCCCCCCACCGCCTCCCTCAGCACCGGCTGCAGCCAGTTCCTACAGAGCATGTCGCCGCATTTTCCTCCCTCCACCCCCCTCCCCCCTTTCGTGATTAAGCTGACATCACAGAAACCTGGGCAGACGTCGCAGCCAATGGGATCTCGAGTTATTTATAGCTCCGAATTAAAGGTTCGGAGTTTGCCTAGCAACAGTGGGCAGAGAATCCCGTGAGAAGAGCCACAGGCGCTGCTCCAATAACAAAGAAAGCCAAGGCGGAAATAAAAAATCGGAGAAATCCAGGCAGAGGCTGAGAAAGACAAAACTTTTCTCCGGTTCTTCTTCATCATGCGGTAGCCTACAGCACTGGGGATCCGTCTGTACAAGGTCTAGAGAGCCCCTGAGATCCCCACTCTCTACCCCCCTCCTTCCCTAGTAAACCTCGAGATTGCTAGTAAAGCCACATCGCTAGAGATGTGCCCGCAACCGAAGGACGCGCAGGGCAGAGCTTCCCTCGCAATTCCCCAGCAAAAAAGGGACACCTCTGCAAAAATCCCCACGTCGTGTGAAACCCCTCGGGAATTGAGAACATTTAATACCCTCAGGGCCCCGGGCTCTCCCGCAGCAGCCTTGGGATGTGGCTACATGCCGGCCGAGAGGAGACAGTGCCGGCATTTCTCAATGTAGGAAGAGCAGTCATCCTAACTATGGATGCACTGGTTCCATCCCGATCTCGCTTTTTGTACTGTGCCCACATGTAGTACAAATGATTTTTAATCAGTACATACCATAGCTTGCTCGATTTTGTTGTCAATAGCTACCACACTTGCACCAGAGGAGCTGGAAGAGAGGGGGGAAAAATCGATAAGTGGAATTTTTATAACATCCAAGACAAAAAGGCCTCCCCAATTCTGTGATGTTACTGGCAGCATTTTTTGAACATTCGACAACACCATGTAATAATAGATCACCCTCCAGAAAACACCAGCCACTCTCTTACTAACGAATATCCAAACATTTCCCTATTTTAGTAAGCCACAAAAGACTAAATTACATAATGTAGTAAAAGCCTGCTCTCCGGCCAGACCTGGGAAAAGGAGGCTATTCTAAACATTTGAAAAAGCAACATCCATGTCACCGTAGTCTCCCGGTAATGGACAAAGGAATTCGCCTGGCTATTTTTCACCTGCATTATTAGAAGTATCTCACGAGTAAATTTAAAGAAACTATCCCTGTCGATATTTACCTATTGTCAAGTCTCACAGAGGCGTTTTCAGTCCCCAGCAAGGATGACAAGAAAGAAATTGAAAAATGTCTCAGTTGGTAAACTCCTAGATCCATCGCCACTGGTCTACACCATTGGGATTTCATGCAATTGCAGCCAAAAACACCCTCGCGGAAAAAAAAAAAAAAAAAAATACCAGCAGCCTTGTTTGAGCTAGATTAAAAAAAAAAAAAATCTTCTAGCTTTCTGCAGCCCAGGGAGAAGCGGAAAACAGCAGCCCTAATTTAAAGAAACCCGGCTTCTGGGGCTTGGCGATCCCGGGAAGATGCAGATCCCACCGTTGTGCGGAGAAGCCTCCCAGGACGACAGCCAGGATCCACTAAGGCTATGGACCAGGACTCCGGCTCGCCGCAGAATATATGGAGGCGAGAGCCGCGCCGATTGGCCAGCACCCTATTGGAACCTCCCCTTCTCCCTTCCCCGCCCTCCTCAAGCTTCCCAGCTCTCCCTACTCCCAGCACCCCCCGCCACCCCCTACCCTCCCACCCCAGCCTCCCCATCGGATCCCGCTCTTAGGGTGGGCTGACCCAGGCCGCAGCGGACCCGTTGAGCTGCGGAGCCACCAAGGCCTCCACAGCCTTGGGGCAGCCGGACCACTGCTTCGGCAGAAAACGTCAAGGGTCCCTGAAAATACAACTGGGGCCCCGCACGTGCTTACGTTTAAGGGAGTCAGACCCCGTCCCAGGAGCTGCCTGTCCCCGCGGCTTCTGAACGGAGAAAGCTTCCTATTTGCAACCAGAACCGTCTGAGCTACTGGGCATGCCCAGTCCCACCGCTAAGACTTGGAGGAACTCGAGTGTCTCGATTTCAATTATCTAGTTCTTACAGGCAACAGTAATGGGAGGATTTTATGGGCAGGTTTATTTATAAGGATAATAACCATACTGTAATAACACTTTTTAAAGCGGTAGTGAATTTTGGAGGGAAAAATCACATTTGCTTTCTGAGAAATACTACCTTTTCATGGTTCTATTACTTGCAGAAACAAAACAAAAAAACATTACATATTCTTTGCTAGGCATATATCTATTGAAGCAAAAAGGTACCCATAAGACGAAGAAATCAAGTAGATCTTCCCAAAACGTCCCTAGAGCCCTAAGCCTTAAAATCACATCTCCCTCCTTCCATTTATACCTAGAAAACTCAATCCACAGGTTAAGTCCTACATCAATCTATTTTCAGTAAGTCCCTAAAGCATGTTTTTGAAAGTCGCAATTCCTATAAGTCTCAACCCTGTGAGTCTTCTTACATCGGAAGGACAGAAGTATTATAAAGTATGTATTTCATGCTGATGGCCATACTGACCAAGTAAAATTCCTTTCCCCAAACGAAAATCAAGAGATCTGGGTGTAAAAATGACTAACCCATTGCTTATTTCCTCTATTAATTTAAAATATTTGCAAGGACACATCAATTGAGGCTACAACTTAATATACTAAAAATCTTAAGACTTTAAATTTGCTTATTATAAATTCTGTGGTTTGCAAGCCAATAGTTAAGAAAGCAAACTTAACCACTACAATACTGCCCTCTAATGGCACAAGCCTATAAAACCACAAACAAAAAACTACACATAGTATAGACTTCTCTAATTTATATGCACAAATAATTTCAATATAAAATTTGACCACAGAATATGACATATGTAAATACTCTATTTACACATACGTGCGCGCGCGCACACACAGTATTTTCTCTCTCAAACAGGCACTCTCAATTTCACATCCTTCAATCTTCAGCATCCTTTAATTTAGGACATTTTAATTACCATCAGAGCCTTTTAGACATCCTTTTAAGTTGACCCAGTGCTGCCAGGGAGCATATGGTTCTAGAAACGGTCTAAAGGAATTAGGGACCAAATCTGGCAAATGTGATAGATGATGACAAGGACAAACAATTCTCTTTGGGGCTGAAAACCCAAGTGTCACTAAAAAAATAAAGCAGTAACATTCTTTTTTATTGTAAGAGTCATAATATTTTCCAAACTTTAAGACTTTGCTTTCGAATAAAAATGTTAGCATATTTGTGATTTACAAAACTTGATGTATATACTATCTCAGATGAAGGAAATGTAGTTAAGGAAGGCACCCATTTTCAGTAAAAAGAAACAGACTAAGTGGAAGCTTAAATCAGTAATTCGGCAACCAAGGACATGATCCCTCTGTGAGTGCTAGACAGAGTTAGTATTTACTACACAATAGTTTCTGTGTTTTGAAAATTAAAGTTACCACAAACTTAAATCCATTTAAATCCATTTACATATTTTACCTGAACTGTACATGACAAATTATTAAACATCTTAAACTGTTAAAAAAAAAAAAAAGGAGCTTAAAAAATAAAACTCTTGGGGCACCTGGGTGGCTCAGTGGGTTAAGCCTCTGCCTTCAGCTCAGGTCATGATCTCAAAGTCCTGGGATTGAGCCCCACATCCAGCTCTCTGCCCAGCAGGGAGCCTGCTTCCCCCTCGCTCTCTGCCTGCCTCTCTGCCTACTTGTGATCTCTCTCTCTCTGTGTGTCAAATAAATAAATGAAATCTTAAAAAAAAAAAAAAAAACCTCTCTTAAGGTCATATGAAGGAATGAATTTAAAATTCCCAGCTGAAGTATAGGATTACCAAGTTAACTGAATTTTATTTATTCATGATGTTCTTGAACACAGAAAGAAACAAGCTGGTTGTGCTTCCATTTCACTTGTTTCAACAGATCACAATTGGGTTAAGCTACAGGAGCCAATATAAGCCATCACAGTCTGTTTAACCCATATCTCTGCAGAGGGACATGCTGGTCACCTCCAGGACTTGGCTATTTTAATAAAATTACAAGAAATGTCTTGTATGTACATCCTTGACCATTGTGTATAGATTTCTGGAGAATTTGCAGGGCCAGAGGATATAAACCCCTCCACCAAATTATTTGAAATCTATTGTTTTTATATACATAAATGTGCTAGATTCCTTTCAAACTAGATTTTTATATGCAGACTGGAAGACAATTTGAAAAAGAAGGTAAATTAACTGGAAGAAAGTTCCATGGAGGGGACAACAAAGGGTCAGAAATATTTGAGGCACAAAGTCACTAGAATTACTCTCAAAGATACTTCGCTTTGTAAGATGAAGCATCTGTGAGTCTGGGATCTACTCAGGGCTCAACAAAGTCTAGCTGATAGGACAGGGAAAACTGTGCCGCCCTAAAGGCATGGATGACAACAGCCTTCGTGAGGCATTGGGCAGAGACCAGGTCTCACTCCAGTGGAGAACCTGGAGCATAGGAAACAGCCTGAGCATTAGAGGTTGGTGTGGTTTTGTTTTGTTTTTTTCCCTGTTTTGTTTTGTTTTGCCTAAGGGCCTTTTACTTAAATCAATTCCATGCCCTCTGCATGCTGGTAGCATGCATGCTAGGATATCAGAAAAGGAGCAGGGGAAGGTCCTGTGTTCCTTAATTCAGCAATGAGTGCGTTTCTTCCAAACTTCATCTGTCTTGGCCAATATAGGTACAGTTGGGGATCCACCACTCAAATAGGATAACGTGTTTCTCCCTCTGTCCAAACTCCTTGCAAATCTAAAGTGACTGCCAGGGAGGACACTAAAACATATCATCCCATGTCTGACCAAATCTTGTGTCCAGGAACTGTCAGCTCACTTGCCCCTTCCTAATTTATCCTCCCCAGGTCCTGGAAGTGGGGTTACTAGGTATTGTAAATAAAACTACAGGACTTCCAATTAAAAGTGAATTGCAGATAAACAACAAATGTTTTGTGTTGGGTCCCATATATACTGTCAGAAAAAGAAATAATTCCAAAGAAATCAAAACAAAAGTCAGCCATACTTGAAATATCCTTGATTTCCATAGAAAAGCTGGAAGATAAAGATGAGAAAAAATGGGGTGCCTGGGTGGCTCAGTGGGTTAAAGCCTCTGCCTTCAGCTCAGGTCATGATCTCAGGGTCCTGGGATTAAGCCCCACATCGGGCTCTCTGCTCAGGAGGGAGCCTGCTTCCTCCTCTCTCTCTGCCAGCCTCTCTGCCTACTTGTGATCTCTGTCAAATAAATAAATAAAATCTTTAAAAAAAATGAGAAAAATCGTCCAAAAAGTAGAATAAAAGAAAAAAAGATGATTGAGAAATAAAAGAAACTAAAAGGATAAATCTGGGAGGTCCAATATCAGAATCAGATGATTCCAAGACCAGAGAACAAAGAAATAATTTAAGAATTTCTCCTGAACTGAGGGACACAAGTCTCCAGCCTAACCGAGATGACCAAATGGCCACCACAATAAATGAAAAAAGCCCTGGGATGCCTGGGTGGCTCAGCTGGTTAAGTGTCTGCCTTTGGCTCAGGTCATGATCCCAGAGTCCTGGGATCAAGTCTCACATCGTGCTCTCTGCTCAGCGGAGAGCCAGCCTGCTTCTCCCTCTGCCTGCTGCTGCTCCTGCTTATGTTCTCTCTCTCTCTGACAAATAAATGAAATCATAAAAAAAAAGAAAAAGGAAAAGAAAAAAGCCCTACACCAAAGCATATCAGCATGAAAGTAAAGATTACTTGGGACAGAGAAAATCTTAAAAGCTTCCAAACAGAAAAAACAAGCTATAAACACAGGAATAAATAACCAGAATGGTTTTTGCTGGCTGCCAGAGAGCAATGCAGAAAATTCTGAGAGAAAACATTCTCATTTCTCATTCTCATTTGGCCAAATCATCATTTATAGGCCAAAAAATCATTTTAAGTGTAAAGGTAGAACAAAAACATTTTCAGACACCAAAATGGAGGAACAAATCAAGCAAAAAGATGAAATAAAGAATGCTGTATATTTGAAAAGGAAAGAAAGAGAGAGAAAAGGTACAGGAAACATGAACCAGGCACTCAAATGCTAGAGAGAAGGGAGGGAATCAACAGAACGATGAGGAAGGACATCTCAAGATGACAGCTGCTAAGCAAGCCTAAGCTTGATCTGTAAGGGGCAGAAAGATGGGAGCCGTGGGGAGGGAGGGCTCGGGTGGGAGGGGATCAGCACAGAACTGATCCAATCCGGCTGAGCATTTGCAGAGGGGGAGGGGAGACACAGACAGGTGTCTGACAGATCTAATGGAGCAACCCGAGAAGTTCAAAGACTTTTACAGAAAACAAAGCAAGGAAAAAACTAGTATGCTTATCAATAAAATTTACATAACTATATTAATTTTGAAAAATTTCTTATTGGTTTAACTTTAAAAAGTTAACTGCATTGGGAAGGTGGAGGGGAAAAAAACCTGAGCCATAAGAATGGTTTATGCTAAATCTGAATCTATGACAGTTTGATTATAAAATACCTAAAATTACACAAGCAAGAAAATAACAGTATAAATACATAGACATAGGTAGGTAAATATGAGAAAACAAAAATTTTTGGCTGCCTCTGAGGAACAGAGAGGGGACTGAAAAACAAGGAATTTATATTTATATATACTCCTACAGATACATACATATATTTTTTTTCTATTCATTCTGTGTGATCTTTAGGAATGTAGAAGTATTTTCTTAAAGTAAAAGAAGGAGAATGGGATGAACAGAAGATTCCTCTGCTCCCAGGCTGCCGCTGAGTACTTATCAGCACGAGCATGTGAGCAAACTACCAACGATGCGAAAGAAGCACCCCAAAGAATCAGGCAGGGGCAATTTTTGGAAATCACACAGGGTCAGGAATAGTTGGTGGTACTACCAGCCAGAATAAAAACAAAACAAAACAAAAAACAACTTGTAAACGTGGAGCACCAGATATTCAGAAGGATACTGCCAAAGTCGTGGGGAAAAATTAGTTCTAGACTAAAGGGTGTTTTGGTCTTGCACAATGCAGTTTTAAAGGAAGCCTTGAAGATCAAACTGCTTCCAAGTAACTTAATTTTGTCCTAAAACAAAGCTCCAGGATATTAAATAAAATACAGTTAGCATCCAATAATTCAGTGTCTGGCATCCAATGAAAAGTACCAGGCATACAAACACAGGAAAAATAACTCATAACAAGGAAGAATATCAATCAGAATGACCCAGATATGGCCAAGATGATATAATTTGTAGACAATGACATTAAAACAATTATTATAACCATATTTTATATGTTCAAGAAGGTAGAGGGAAAATTAGCATATTAAGTTGAGGTATGGAAGGTATAAAGAAATTAGATTTCTGAAGATGAAAAATACAACTTTTGAGAAGAAAAATACACTGCATGGATTAACAGTAAATTAGGGCAGAAGAAATATTAGTGATATGTTAGTGATAAAAAGTAGCCAAAATAAAACACAGGGAGGGGAAAAAAAGAACAAAACAAGAAAAGAGCATCATTGAACTGTGGGCAATTTCAAACAACCAAATGTATCTCTAGTGAAGTCCCTAAAGAAGCGGGAAGGAGAAATGAAAATATTTGAAGAAATAATGGCAATTTGCCCGAAGTTTTATTAAAATAATAAATCCACAGATCTAAGAAACTAAGCCTCAAGCAAGAGAATTGTGGAAAAAACTTCAATAATGGTGTGTGTCATAATTAGATAGCTTAAAACCAGTGATAATGAGAAAATTTAAGAGCAGCCCAAGAAAAGAACTAGATTATACACAAAGCAAAACAAAGATAAAGAATGTAGCTGACCTGTGGGTTGGAAACAGCTAGATAGAAGACGGTGTGGCTTATCTTTAAAGTGCCAAAAGAAAAATTTCAAAAACCTGTCAACCTACAATTCTAGGCCCAGTGAAAATACCTGTCAAAAATAAAGGTGAAATTTTTTCTTTTAAAGACATACAAAAGCTGGGAGGATTCATCAAAGGCAGACCTGCACTAGAAGAAATTTTAAAGTTCGCTCTTCGGACAGAAGGAAAATGATACCAGATGGAAATGTAAATCTACACAAAAGAATGAAGAATATCAGAAATGGTAACTATGTGGTTAAATACAAAAACTGTCCCCTATCTTTTTTAAGAGACAAATAAGTGACTGTTTATTATTGACTCAGAGATATGAGAAACAAAGTTGGCTATCAGAGAGGGAAGGGGTTGAGGGGGTGGGTCAAAATAGATGAATGGGATTAAGAGGTACAAACTTCCAGTTATAAAATAAATAAGTCATGGGGATATAAGGTGAAGCATAGGGAATATAGTCAATATTATTTAGTAACTTTGTTGGTGACAGATGGTTAGTAGACTTATCACTGAGACCATTTCATAATGTATAAAAGTTTCAAATCACTATGCTCCTCACCTGAAACGAACAGAATTTTGTATGTCAACTGTCCTTTAATTAAAACTAAAATTAGAAAAAGATGATTAACTGTTTAAGGCAGAAATAATAACCACATATGGGGAGAGGCAACAACACATGTAGAAGTAAAATGTAGGACAAGAAGAGAACACAGGGGGCGCCTGGGTGGCTCAGTCGGTTAAGGGTCTGCCTTCGGCTCAGGTCATGATCTCAGGGTCTAGGGATCAAGCCCTGCATCGGGCTCCCTGCTCAGCGGGGAACCTGCTTCTCCCTCTCCCTCTGCTGCTTCCCCTGCTTGTGTGTGCTCTCTCTCGGTCAAATACATAAATCTTTAAAAAAAAAAAAAAAAAAAAAGAACACAGGCCAGGAGGAGAGAATGAGCATACTGCTCTAAGATTCTTACATTACTTGAAAAGACTATTATGTGTACTGCAAACTCTAAAGCAACAACTGAAATAACTATAAAGACACATAGCTGATCAGCTAATAAAGAAGATAAAGTGGAATCATAAGAAAATATACAATCTAAAATAAGAGAAGGGGGATGAAGAACAGAATAAAAAACAAATACCATGATAGTAAACTTAAACCAACTACAGCAATAATCACATCAAATGTAAATGGTTCCACTTAAATTAAAAGGTAGAGATAGTCAGGGGCGCCTGGGTGGCTCAGTGGGTTAAAGCCTCTGCCTTCGGCTCAGGTCATGATCCCAGGGTTCTGGGATCGAGCCCCGCATCGGGCTCTCTGCTCAGCAGGGAGCCTGCTTCCTCCTCTCTCTCTGCCTGCCTCTCTGCCTACTTGTGATCTCTGTCTGTCAAATAAATAAATAAATAAAAATCTTTAAAAAAAAAAAGGTAGAGATAGACTGAATTAAAAAAAAAGACAAAATTATATGTTGCCTATAAGAAACATACTTTAAGTATAAAGGCACAAAGAGGTAAAATAAGAGGATGAAAGAAGATACTGTATGTTAACAATAATCAAAAGAATGCTGAAGTGCCCATATTATTCAGAGCACACTGAAGAGCAAAGATCATTTCATAATGAATAAAGGCTCAATTCATCAAGAGGTCATAAAAATCCTAAATGTTTATACAGTGACAACAGAGCTTTAAAACACGTGCAGCAAAAATTGATAGAACTGTAAGGAGTTTTCAATAATCTTTTTTTTTTAAGATTTTTATTTATTTATTTGACAGACAGAGATCATAAGCAGAGATCATAAGCAGGCAGAGGCAGGCAGAGAGAGGGGAGGAAGAAGGCTCCCTGCTGAGCAGAGAGCCTGATGCGGGGCTCGATCCCAGGACCCCAGGATCATGACCTGAGCCGAAGGCAGAGGCTCTAACCCACTGAGCCACCCAGGCGCCCCTCAATAATCTTCCCTCAATAACTGAAAGAAAAAATAAACAGAAAATAAGTAAAGATAACAGAACATTTGAACACTGCCAACCACGTGACCTAATTTATTTTTGCAGAACATTCCACCCAATAACAAGCGAATATACATTCTTTTCAAGCACATGTGGAATGTTTTCCAAGATAGAGCATATTCTGAGCCATAAATCAAGTTTTAATTAATTTAAAAGGATTCACATCATATAAAGTAAATTCTCTGAGCACAATGGAATTAAATAGAAATCAACTACTGAAAATCATCTGGAAAATCTCCAAGTATTTGGAAATAAAGTAACACATATCTACATAACTCATGGGTCAAAAGAATAATCAAAAGGAAAATAAGGAAATATTTTGAACTGAATGAAAATAAAAACATTGCGTATCAAATTTATTTCAATAAATTTAACAACTTAGATGAAATGGACCAATTCCTAGAAGGACACTAACTATGGAAACTCCCTTGAGGAAAAACAGGTAACATAAATAGCACTATGTCTATTTTAAAAATTTGTAGCTTAAAATCTTCCGACACACACACACACAAAACCCTAGGCACAGATAGATTCACTGGTGAATCCTACTATACATTTAAGGAAGAAATAATGCCAATTCCACATAAACCCTTTCAGAAAACTGAAGAGGAGAAAACACTTCCCAGCTTACTCTATGAGATAAGAATTTGCCTCATACTAAAATCAAAGACATCATAAAAGAAAAAAGAAAAGAAAAACTACAAGCCAATAAACATAGATATAAAAATTCTTAACAAAATTTAAGCAAATTGATTCCAACTAGACATACAAAGGATAATAAATTACATCCTCATCAAATGGCATTTATCCTGAGAATGCAAGGTAAACATATGAAAATCAATGTGAATCACCCTATCAATAGACTAAAGAAAAGTTATAGGATCATCTCAATAGAAATAGAAAAAGCAACTAACAAAATTTAACATCCATTCATGAAAAAACTTTCAGCAAAACAGGAACTAAAGGGATTTTCCTCAACCTGATACAGGGCATCTATAAAACACATTCAGCTTACATCTATTAGTTCTATTTAATCTGATATTGAACTAATAGGCAAATAAGGCAAAAATAAATAAATACATAAGTACATAAGTAGCATCCAGATTGGAAAGAAAAAAATATATCTGTATTCACAGATCATTGTCTATGTACAAAATCCCAAAGAACCCACAAATAAATTACTAGAACTAACAAGAAGCATGTTTATAAGAGTCACGGAATAGAAGTTCAATATAGAAAAATCAATTGTATTTCTCCATGTTGGCACAAAAAAGAAATTGAAATTTTTCGAAGTTCCATTTATAATAACATAAAGAACACATGAAATAGGTATAAATCTAACAAAATATATACAAGATCTTTATGCTGAAAACTATAAAACATTATAAAAGGAACAAAGAGAACCAAATAAAGTGGCAAGACAGATCATGTTCGTCAACTGAAAGATTCAATATCATTCTGTCAATTCCTCTTCCCCTTAAATAAAGGGTAGAAGCAGTGTGGTCCCAATCAAAATTCCAGGTAGACCTTTTGTAGAAAATGACAAACTGATTCTAAAATTTACATGTAGGGACACCTGGATGGCTCAGTCAGTTATGCATTTATGCATTATGCAGTTATGTAATCAGTTATGGGATCCAGTCCCTCATCAGGCTCCTTGCTCAGCAGGGAGCCTGCTTCTCCCTCTGTCGCTCCCCCTGCTTGTGCTTGTTCTTTCTGATAAATAAATAAACAAAATCTTTAAAAAAAATTACATGTAAAGGCAAAGGAACTAGAATAACCAAAACAATTTTAAAAGACCAAAGCTGAAGGACTTGTACTACCTTACCACAAAACTTTCTGTAAAGCTACTCCAATCAAGATAGTACAGTATTGGTAAAACAACAGATGTACGGAGCAATAGAACAGAAGATAGGGGTCAGAAGTAGACCCCATACATACGTAGCAAATTGATTCTCTACAGAGATGTGAAGTTGATTCAATACAGAAAGACAATCTTTTCCAATAGCGTTAAAACAACTAGATAGCCACATAAAAGTAAAATCAAACAAAAAAGCCTAGCCTGATCCATTCCTCCTACTGTATGAAACATTAACTTAAAATGGACCATAGACCTAGGGGTGCCTGAGTGGCTCAGTCAGTTCCTCGACTGCCTTTGGCTCAGGTCATAGTTTCAGGGTCCTGGGATCAAGCCCCAAGGTGGGCTCCTGGTCAGTGAGGAGTGTGCTTCTCCCTTTCCTTCTGCCCCCTGCTCCACTCATGTTCTCTCTTGCTTGCTCTGCTCTCTCTCTCAAATAAATAATCTTTAAAAAAAAAGAAAAAGAAAAAAAAAAGGGCCATAGACTGATATGTAAAATCCCAAAGCATAAAACTTCTGTAAGAAAACATAGGAGGTTGGGCGCCTGGGTGGCTCAGTGGTTTAAAGCCTTTGCCTTCAGCTCAAGTCATGATCTCAGGGTCCTGGGATCGAGGCCTGCATCAGGCTCTCTGCTCAGCAGGGAGCCTGCTTCCCCCTCTCTCTCTGCCTGCCTCTCTGCCTGCTTGTGATCTCTCTCTCTCTGTCAAATAAATACATAAAAAAAAAAAAAAAACATAGGAGGTATCTTTGGGACACTGAATCGGGTAAAGAATTCTTAGATATAACACCAAAAGTACACTCCCATGATAGAAAAATAAAAATAAAAATAAAAATAAAACAATAAACTGGACTTTATGAAAAGGAATTATTTGTTTTTTGAAAGGCATTGCTGTAAAAATGTAAAGACAAACTACAGACTGAAATTAAATATGCCAAGTCACATATCTGATATAAAGGAACCTATATCCAGAATATATAAAGAACTCTCAAAACTCAATAGCAAGAAAACAAACAACCCACTTAAAAAAATAGACAAGAGATACTTCATCAAAGAAGATGTATGAATGGTAAACAGGCACATGGAAAAAATGCTATATATCATTAATCATTACAGAAACACAAATCAAAACCATGAGATACCACTCCATGCCTATTAGAATGGCTACATTAAAAAAAAAATTAAACCTAGAAAGGCCAACTGTTGACAAGAATGCAGTGACTGAAATGCTCATATACTGAGGGTGGGAATGCAAAATCTTACAACTATGCAAAACAGTTTAGCAGTTACTTATAAAGTTAAACATACTTTCCATAAAACCCAATAATCCCAACCCAAGTTTTTAAGGGAAAGAAAAATTTATGTTCTCACAAAAATCTGCAAATGAATGTTTTGAGTGGTTTTAGTATAATCACTCAAAACTGGAAGCAACCCAAATGTCACGCAAGGGATTATACAAAGCACGGTGCATCCATACAACGGAGCACTATTCAGCAACGAAATGAAATTAACTACTCACAGTGGAATGAAAATACCTCACAAAAGAATCTCAAATATGTTACAGTAAGTGAAAGAAGCCAGATTCAAAAGGCTGCTAAATATATGATTCTATTTATATAACATTCTAGAAAAGGCAAAACTATAGGGACAGAAAACAGATCACAGACTGAGAAAGCTAGGGGGTAAAAGAGGGGAGGTTTTTGTGGGTAAAAGAATTGTTTCTGGATAGTGATGGCAGTACACCCACTGTGTTTGTCCAAACTTCTACAACTATATGCTACACAAAGGGAAACTTTACGTAAATTATCCCGAAAAATGAAAGAAAAAAAAGTGGCTGCCACCTAGGTAGCACATTGGGAAGAATGGTGGGGGGAGGGAAGAAACTGCTTAAACTTTTTGTATTAGTTCTATTTGATCTTTATACACATATATATATTTTTTATAGTAAAAATACATAAAATTTACCAACCACTTCTAACTGCAGGTCAGTAGTGCTAAATATATTCACATTGTCGCCCACCCCTCAATTTTTCATCTTGCACATCTACAACTATATCATTAAACAACTCTTCTTTATCCTCTCCCTCCACCCCAGTAACCACCATTCTACTTTCTGGTTCTATGAATTTGACTACTTTAGAATCATATATATATGTATGTATACATACATATATATGTGTTTATATGTATTTTTTATTAAAATATTCTAAAATAAAAGCAAAAAATAAAAAGATATAATCCAAAGACTTGAACACTTTCACTGAAGAGATACAAAATGCCTATTTTATAACTAATTTCTCTATAATCATACAAAATATATTATTGGGTTTAAATTTTAAACTATAATTTCACCTTGTTCTTAAAGCTATAATTTTGTTGGTGATTAATCTATAAGAGTTCTAATTTAGATACACTGATACTATTCCTAAATTCCACAGAGTTACATATGCTAGTTCTACAATCCCATAGTGTTAAAAGACTTTTTGAAAATAAATACTGGGGGACCTGGGTGGCACAGTCCGTTAAGCATCCAACTCTTGGTTTCAGCTCAGGTCATGATCTTAGGGTCCTGGCACTGAGCCCTTCCTCAGGCTCCATACTCAGTGATGTGAAGTCAGCTTGAGATTCTCTCTCCCCTCCCCCAGCTTCCTCTGCCCTTCCCACTTGTGTTCTCTCTCACACTCTCTCTCAAATAAATCCTAAAAATAAAAAATAAATACTTACTTTTAAGTGTGAAAACATCAAAAACCCTTAAAAAAGGCTAATAAAATTTAAATATAATCTTTTATATTTATTTATATATTTTAAATATATTTTTATATATTGGAGGACCAATATATATATTGGAATATGCGACTCTTGATCTTAAGGTTGTGAGCTTGAGCCCTAATGTTGGGTGTAGAAATTACTTAAAAAAAAAAAAAATCTTTTAAAGAAAAATTTAAAAATCATGGGGTACCAGAGTGTCTCAGAGGTTGAGTGACCAACTCTTGATTTCAGCTTAGGTCATGCAACTCTTGATTTCAGCTTAGGTCATGATTCAGGCATGTAAAATTGAGCCCCTTGTCAAGCTCTGTGCTCAGCAGAGTCTGTTTGAGATTCTCTCTCTGCATCTGCCCCTCCCTCCCACCCACCCCTCAATGAGCATTCTCTCTCTCTCTCTCAAATAAATCAATCTTTGGGATGCCTGGGTGACTCAGTTGGTTAAGCGTCTGCCTCTGGCTCCGGTCATAATTCCAAGGTCCTGGGATGGAGTCCCTTATCGGGCTCCTTACTCAACAGGGAGCCTGCTTCTCCCTCTTCCCCTGCTTGTGCTCTCTTTCTCTCTCTCTGTCAAAAAAAATAAGATCTTTTTAAAAAATTAAATAACTTAAAAAATATTATAATATATTTCTATATTATATAATTATATAATATATATTAAATATTAAATAACTTTAAAAATTAAGTAACTTAAAATAAAAATTTTTTAAAAATCAATGTCATTAAAAAATAATCTTTTACTTAGTTATATACATATATACACTGTATAAGGCCCTCTACAAATATATTTTCTGTACATTCTCTCTAAATATTTATGATAACTTTTAAATTATTGTTACAATTCTAGAAATAATTCCCAGTCTTCCATGCACATACCTCTATTTCCTTGCCTTATTTAACATAACTACAAATTCCAAAAGAATGCTCATATCCTAAAAAGACTCAATGTCTTTAAGCAAGAGGATTCAAATGGGCAGCATTCTTTTTTCTTTTTTATCTCTGGGACAATGAGGTCCTCAAAGCCAAATTTCTTAATAAATTATCACTTTTCCTAATAGTGGTAGATTATGAAAATCAGGAGACACAAGGAAAAAGGGTATCTCAGATTTAGAAGCCAAATGATATGCTATATAAAACATCTGAAGAAGTAAAAAGTCCTGATTACAATTTTTCTATTTCAAGAACCTCATGCACGTCTCCTATCAAAAACGAATACCATTTCTATTCTACTTTTGCACAGCTATGGAAAACAGATACTTCAAGCTCTTCTTTTATTTTTTAAAAATAACTAGCTACTTTAAGCCACATTTTCATGTTAAATTCCAGAAGATATCAACAATCAGCAGTATAGAAAGAAGGACCAGTAGGAACTGGATTAACCATTATTCTCTGCATACAGAAACACTCTGGGCCCTTAGAGTCAGTCCTTTGGTGATGCTAAAACAATCAGACAAAATTCAACTGAACAGTTCTATTTACACAGAAACTCAAGGGTATTACATGGCTACTGAATTTCTAATACACTACAGACTTCAGTAAGCATTAACAAATTGGAAAGGTGACTCTGTACACTGGAGACACATCGTGTGTTTAATAAGTATGTTCTGCTCTAATCAAAGGACACATTTCCATATTATGGTCTCTCTGAACTCCAACTCTGTGACTTCAAAGGGCCCGAGGGTTTCTTCAATTGAGCTATTTGGTATTCTAGAGCTGAAATGGACCTTAGAGATGGTATAGTTCTAATTTCCTTTTTCTGTAGGTTTAGAAATGAAAGCTCAAAGATGTGATCAGTTTTATCCAGAGTTTATCTATTTAATTGTAAGATGAGGCATAAACCAACTTTTTTTTTTTAAGATTTTATTTATTTGAGAGACAGATCACAAGTAGTCAGAGAGGCAGAGAGGCAAGAGAGAGAGGAAGGGAAGCAGGCTCCCCGCCAAGAGAGAGCCCGACGCGGGGCTCAATCCCAGGACCCTGGGACCATGACCCGAGCCAAAGGCAGAGGCCTTAATCCACTGAGCCACCCAGGCACCCCTAAACCAACTTTTGATTCAATATATTGTCTTCTAGATATGTAGGCCAGGAATTCTGAGTTGATACATACTTTCATATATATATAGATAGATAGATAGATAGATTGATATATATAATATTTATTCATATACATACACATACTATACATTACACAGTTCATGTATATATTCATAGTACATATATATGTTCATACACACACACACACACACACACACACACACACAAAGGAATATGAGAGCTGGAATTGTATAGAGATGGCAAACCCCGACTACTGGGTTTCCAGGCTTTCCCCTGAGTAAAGATATTGGGCTCTTCATGAGAGCCGGCCCTCCGAAGCTCTGTTTGTATTATATTATGATACTGGAGAAGCTGACAGGCTTCAGCCCAGTGCCAGGGAGTACCACAGTCTGCAAAGGTGCTCCCCAGTCCCTGGAAAAGGTCCTGGCCATGAGAGGGGTCATCAGACATACTGACTGACAGCCTACTAACAGGCACATTCCCTCGTGAGCACACCTAAGAATGATTTTTCAACTGTGCTTTCCTGGTAGTTCCATGGAGAATCATCAAGAGCAGCAAGGGCCAAGGGGAGCCCAGCCGGACCAGAGGAAATGAAGCAGGCTGCGTTCCCCAGGCCTGTGGCCAGCGACAAGAGGAGAAAGTAGCCTTCACAGCGTGTCACTCTAAAAACAGATCTTTACTCTTAGTGGCCTCACCTGGGATCTCCTTCCCATTTCTCACCCAGAACAAGATTCTGACATTAGCATATTTTCCTGTTCACAATTAAGTAAGACAATATAATAAAAATAATAAGTACTGAGTGGACTACAATGGTCAGTGAAGTGGGAAATGCATAATTTGTAATGATTTATAATTTTTTGCAACACATAGTTATATAAAAAACAATAAAAATTTGTGATTTACAATGATTTACAAATGTACAAGTATTTCAACTTGTATAGTGAAAGAAGTGGACACTATGATATATCTTAGCTAAGATACAAACTAGAATAAAATAATTTTCTATACATTAGCTCTTCAGGTATGCCTTCATTTTTTCACACTCAGCACTAAGCAACCATGAGAGGCCAGAAACTTCATGTTTGGCACTAAAATTTTAAGATGAGTAAGTCATAGTCCCTGCTTTCAGTGACCAGGGGGATAGCTGGTGGCAGGGAGAAGGCATGTGATAGCTGTTATCATTTGGGTCTATAAAAAGAATGATGGTTAGCAGAAGGAACCCAGAGACGTTTCAGAGAGCAGAAGACTGCCTCTGGGCCTTGAAACACAAGTTGGAGTCGTACAGTCAGACCACAAGGTACAAAGAAAATGAGAACACTCCATGAAAAGGGCACGGCCAGGTAAAACCGGGGTCATAAAGCAGCAGGCTAAGTGTGGCACCTATCAGCTGAGTGTAGTGAGGGAGTAGGTGAGGGAGTAGGAAGCTGGGGGTTAGTGGTGGGAGGTGCAGAGAGAAGCAGAAAGTTAACAAGCTAAAGACAGACAGGGGCCTTACAGGCCACAAGATGGAGACTGGCCTTCAGTCCGAGGGCATGGGGGTCCACACAAAAGGGTTTCAGTGGACAAGTGATGCGATGGCAAGGCCCCCCGGACCAAAGCATACAAGGTGAAAGGAGATGGGACTTGCTGTGAAAGAACGGAAATCGTGAGGGCCATACCCACTAGGGCAGACAGAGAAAAGAGGGGATTAAAGCAAAAAGTATCTGGGAGATGGAATGGACAGTACAGGCATGTGGGAAGTAAGGGAGGCTGGAGGAGTCCCAGGCTTTTGGATTAAGTGAATGGGTGAAAGGTGATGACATTCACCAGGGTGACTACTGCGGCTGGACACTGGTCCTGGAAAATGACACTGATGGGACACTCCAGGCAGTGGACAATTGGCTTTGGAATTTCAGTGAGACCAGGCTTGAGAAAAACATTTGGAAGCTGTGTGAGCAGGGGACAATAAGGAGCCATGGGAGTGGATGAGATTACCTCAGGAATGGATACGGGAAAGATGGTGGTGCTGAAAGGCTGCACACCACTGGGACAGCCATTTGATTTGATTGACAGCCAAATTTATATATATAAATTTATATAAAGACATTATAGATATATATAATTATATAATTTATATAAAGACACCTGGGTTTTCTGTGGGCCTAGTGGATGGACACTACAGAAGATAACGAGCTTCAACCATGTGGCAAGACCTTTGTCTGGGAGACCAGAAAGCAAGAGGATGAAGGTGGTTTGACGGTGGAAGGGCTGGAAGTGAAGATATTAGGTCAGTTCTCCAAAGAACCACCAAACATGTCTCATGAGGGAGCTTGCATGTGAATGGCTGCCTCACAGGAAGAGCCAACAGTCAGTCAGAGGTAGACAGAAAAGCAGCTGCAGCCACCACAGAGAAGCAGGACCTGGCAACAGCCGGTACAGAGGCTTCTGCCTCTCTGAGCTTGCTATCCCCCAAAGCTGGGGCACTACTTACTGAGGTGAGAAGGGAAGCATGTGAAAACCAAACACCTGCCCGCCCCCCAAAGGTGCCATGACCCAGGCAAATTTTTTTTTTCCTTTTGAGGGTGAGAGTAGACAGAGAAGAGAACTCTGATTCTGACATGAGAGTCAAGTTTCCAAAGGTGAAGAACTGAGTTTTAAACTGTGACTGTTGGGGAACCTGGGTGGCTCAGTCGGACAAGTGGCTGACGCTTGATTTCAGCTCAGGTCAGGATCTCAGGATCGTGAGATTAAGGCCCATGTCCGGCTCCACACTGGGTGTGGAACCTACTCAGAATTCACCCTCCCCATCTCCCTCTGCCCGTCCCCCTCTCTCTCTAAAAAAGTAATTTTTAAAAAACTGTGACTGCTTAAATAACTAATACTTACTGAGAAGTCATGGAAATACATTGAGATGCTGATACAGAAGCCAGTTAGTAGCAGTCATTTAAAGAAATAAAACCAAACCACATGTTTGTTCTCCCCAGTAACTGGACACCTCAGTAAAAAGTTATGGAGGGAGATTCAGAAGAATACAGCATAAAGCTATCAGTGAAGGGGCAACTGGAAGATGAGGTCTTGTCTTTGAAGGGACTGGCAAGAACTAAGTGAGCTATGCCGGGAGAACCCTTACCTGTGGGGCCTGTTGGGAGTCACCACAGGTCCATATCATGCCCACAGATCACAAACACAATAGCCATGAAGGCTGACCAAGGAGAGCGCTGCAAGGTCTGAGGTAAGGACACCAAGGGAGCTTGCTCAGGGAAGGGGGGAAGTGGCAGATAGATATGGGAATGGACCAGGAACCCCATTCTCCAATTCAAACTGCTAGAGACACAGGCTTAGCCTGGCTTGACAGAAGTGGACAGCTTTGAAGCAAATATGATATAAAGTCATTAAATAATAAAACTATGTCTTAAGAATCCAAAGTTCCTTAAACAGTAAGTCAGAAAAGTAACTTCAGTTGTAGAACTAAAGTAAGCTACTGTGAAGCAGCTCCATTAAACAACAAAGAGGAGGAGCTTGCAAAGGGCAAAGATGGTACAATTAGTAGAAAGATAAAACCACCACTGGAAAATTGAGACTTCTCAATCAGCTAGTTGTATGTGTATTTTCTTATTTAATCCTTATAATAACTGAAGTAGTAGGTACCCTTGTTTTCTTCATTTAAAGAAAAAATAAAAACACTGAGGCTTAGAGTGGTCAAACAACTTGCCCAAGATTCTTAAACAAATTCCAGTCAGTGGAGGCTGGTATACAGCACGAGTCCTCTACCACACAGAACCAAAAGGTGATCAGTTCCTTGACACCTCAGAAATGCATAGCTAATTTAGTAAAAAACTTACACCTGTCCTTAAAGTTGTAAAGGTTACTCGTAGTCATTATGGTTAGACAGTTTAGGATAATTTATATCTTAAATATACTGATTTGTCAGACTGTTAGACTTGTGTTTCTAATAAAAAGAAATAGTCTTAATAGGCTTTAACAGTTTTGTAATTGGTTTGAAGGCAAAGTAAAAACACAGAATGACTCCTCTAATTTAGTCTAATGTGGAAAATTTAAAAATCCTTCATTCTATTACAAAATTTAAATACTACATATATTTTCAAAATTCAGTGATATTATTTTGAATAAAACAAGATGTTTTGCAAGTCATTAAAATGGTGTCAGTGACAAAGCATAATTCCCATGATTCCCATAATTCCCATCCAAGTCTGGATAATTCTGCATAAATTACATAAAACTAAATATTTCCAAAAGAAAGAGTAAAAACAGAGTTACTTAAAAACAACTTTGCCTTTAATAAATGGAGGGGGTACCAATTAGGTTAATATTAACGGATTTTTAAAAACCAAATACCTAATTAAGATAACTAGGCTAAACGAATAATTGACCTGTTTGAACACTTAGTATACTTGGAATAGAAAAGATTTTTTTAAAGAAGTATTTAAAGCATAAAAAATACATGTGACACTTACGAAGCATAACAGTAGAATAAACACCCACAAACCCACCACCAAACTAAGGTCGTGACCAATGCCACTGAAACCCCTGTGTGTTCCTACTGCCCCAGCCCCACTCAGAGCGTAACACTTCCCGGACCTGAAAGTGTTCAAAGTGTCATTCCCATTTAGTTCCTAGGTTTACCGTCTGCCTCCTTGCACTGGAAGGTTGGCGAGGGGAGGGACTTACTGTTTTATTGACCAGCATGTCCCAAGTATCTAGATCAGAACCTAGTATATAATGAGTGCTCAATATGGTGTTACTGAATGAAATGAACGGTAATAATAATCACAATGATGATAATAATAGCAAATACTTAATCACACTTAGAGGACTCTTCATTTCCTAGTCATTCCCTAGTTTGCTGTCTTGTCTTCTTTCCTTTGGGTGGAGAATGTTTACTAAAATCGGAATCTCGGGGAGCCTGGGTGGCTCAGTGGATTAAAGCCTGTGCCTTAGGCTCAGGTCATGATCTCAGGGTCCTGGGATCGAGCCCCGCATCAGGCTCTCTGCTCAGCGGGGAGCCTGCTTCCCTTCCTCTGACTGCCTCTCTGCCTACTTGTGATCTCTGTCAAATAAATAAATAAATAAATCTTAAAATAAAATAAAATCAGAATCTCCATACACACTGCATTTAAGAAGTCCTGCTGTGAGCTTAATAGCATTACAGTAACAGGTCTTATATTCTACTTTGTATTCCCCTAGTTTCTTCAAAGATTAGTTTGGGGCATTTTTTAACTCTCAATAAAAATTCAACCTTTTCTGTGTATAAGTATAACTGAATGATGCCCTCTGAGGAATCATCGGCCTACACAATTCAAGCACTAGATAGGCAATGATAGCTCTTTTCTGAGTCTTGGTTTGGATAGTTTCATGAAACCATGAGTATCTTACAGAGAATTTACTTTCTTCCACAACAAAGCTGTTTAAAACTACTTCTGAGTAAATGTGGTGGATAAAACATGCACATTTTATCTGTTTTCACCAACATACCACTAAGGAGATAGAGAATCCAGTTTAAACACACAAGGGTAGAAAAAAATAGGACAGATGTCAATTTTAACAGTCTGGGCAACTGGGAAAAAAAATCATTTAATTCATTCAGCTGGAAATTAAGCAAGCATTAAAAGAAGTCTAGAAGATAGCTGATATGAATTAAAGAACTCAATACTCTAAACCACATGCTTCTCAAAGTACACCATGCAAGTGAGATGAGAATCTATGAAACACAGACCTTATCCCAACCCAGTCTTACACAGCTGAACAACTGAGCAAAGGTAACCATCCTCTAACATAACCAACACTCAGAAAAAAGGAACCTGGAGAAAATGGGGTGGGGGAGGTGTTGGGAGTGCAGGGAAATGAGAAAACTTTAAAGATCCTAAAAGGCATAGATCTAATGACAGCCGGAAAACACAATACCAAAAAGAGCTCTTCGAAGTTGAAAAACGGGTATCAATGACAGCACAGTGAAAATTCTCTAGAATAAACAGAAAACAAAGTTGAAGAAATATCTCGGAACTAAAACAAAATACCAAAGAAAGAAAAAGGAAAAGAAAGAATAGCAGTTTAGAAGGGCTTACACCTGAATGACAGGAATTTCAGAAACAGAACAGAGAATATGGAAGGGAGGGAAGTATCATAAAACAATTCAAGAAAATTTCCTAAACTACAGATCATGCTTTTCTTTTTTTAATTAGAAGAGCCTATCAAGTACAATTCGTTCTTTTTTAAAGCTTGTTGGGAAAACACAAATTTGCTCCAAAACAATTTATATATATTAAAGAAATACTTGAATAATGCACACTTCAATTCTTGCTTATGCTTATGTCTTTAAGAAAAACGAGGTGGGAGCAGGAAGCTGCACCAGCTGAACCAAGTTGCCTGGAAAAACACAAAACACACACACTCAAACGTGTATATTTCAGATGTGTATCATGTAAGTCGGTCCACCACATTTGCTGTGCTACAAGGATTATGTTTTGCTATTATTTTGCAAATGTTTATTTTTCTATATAAAAAGGCACTCATTCAACATCCGAAACATGTCTAGTATCACTGGGCTTCAGAAACCCCAGCAGTGCATGCGAAAGAAAAGCTTTTAAGTACTGAGGAGAAGGTAGAGTAGAACGAGGGTGTTTTCAAAGGAAAGAACATGTAATTTCTCTAAAACAAGAGGCATATAAGAATCCATGCTGTGGACCATCAAAGATAACCCACAACAATAAAGGAAACTTCTATAGCTAGAGCAACCTCAACTGCTGTGAAGTCAGTAAGAACAAGCTCTAAAGAAACAGAGGAAACTGGAAGACTGTTGAGTAAAGAGACTGAAGAGGAAACAGAAACAAACAGCAACAACCTTCCTCCCAATCAAAGGGAAAGCACTATCTATATACCAAGACTTTAACTGGAAATCTCCAAATCTTGCAGAAGCTGCTTCTTTTAGTGCCAGTCGTGGCTGGCTTGGTAGTTTCAAACACCTTTATAATTTATAAAGACTTCAGCTGTGGGGAGAGGCAAAGAGTGCAGACAAGAGAACTGCAGAATTTCCAGGAATGGTATGGAAGTGAACTGAAGAAAGAGGCTCTATATTGGATCAAATTTTCAATTTTGATGACACAGGTTATCTATCTTTTTAAATGTATACATTTGATCTAGATCTCCCCACGCTGTCTTATGTTATTGGTGGACTTGGAAAATTACATTTCTGCTCTGTGGATTTCAAGGTCTCCTTATTTCAAAATAGAAAAAGTTCTGGGATCTACTTTCACTTTTTAAATAGATTAGTGAAGGTTTTGATTATTTCCAAGTCACTATTTCTATCACTTTTACTCTCCTAATGTATCTCCCTAAGATTCTGGTATCAGCAAAAATTCTCCACATTCTCTTAATAGCAAGATTCTATATGGCCTAAGAGAGGTAAAGCCAAAATGATTCTGGCTTTCTCTCTCTCTCTTTTTTTTTTTAAGATTGTATTTATTTATTTATTTGAGAGAGACAGAGATAGCGAGAGAAAGAACAAGAAGAGAGGAGAGAGAGAAGCAGGCTCTCCACTGAGCAGGGAGACCGATGCAGGGCTTGATCCCAGGACCCTGAGATCATGACTTGATCCAAAGGCAAACGCTTAACCAACTGAGCCACCCAGGTGCCCCAGGCTTACTCTTTCTAGTTCCAATTAAAATGTAGCTTCCAAACAACCCTTAAAACAACTATGATGTTATTTTGGTCATTTAATCTAGATATGTAACTGTGAAGCTCAAAGGCTACTACTCCCTGCTTAGAACTGACTTTTTAAGTGAGATTTTATTTTTTTGAGGTGGGGAGAGGTTGGGTGGGGGGTTGGGATGCAGGGGATAGAGACTCTTGATCTCAGGACCTTGAGCTCCCGACCTGAGCCAAAATCAAGAGCCAGGGAACAGACTGAGTCACTCAGTGCCCCTTTAAATCCAATTTTAATGAGTAACAATTGGATTTTGAGCTTTGGAGTTAGCCTTTAATTCAAATTTCCCATAGTTATTTCTTCCTATGTAAAATGAGGAGATAATACAAACAAAGAACCCAGCATTTCCCGCAACAATAAGATGAGCAATTAAGGCTATGTATGACCTTGTACTCCGAACTGTTTTTGGCTTCGGTCATAACTGGGTTTAATCAAAAGAGTCAACACATTTCTCCATTTACTTTTTTTTTTTTTAAGTATGTTTCCTTCCTTCCTTCCTTTCTTTTTTTTTTTTTTTAAGATTTTATTTCTTTATTTGACAGAGAGAGAGAGCACAGGTGGGCAGAGTGGCAAGTAGAAGGAGAGGGAGAAGCAGGCTCTCTGCTGAGCAGCAAGCCAAATGAGGGGCTTAATCCCAGGACCTGGGATCATGACCTGAGACGAAGGCAGCTGCTTAACAACGGAGCCATCTAGGTACCCCTCCACTTACTTTTTATAGGAGACCATTTCTTGAAAATAGCCTAATATAAACAATATTGTTACAGATTATATCCAAAAGAAAATGTCTCAGCTTTGAGAATCACCTCATATGTCTCGATTTATTTTCCCCTAACCATATAATAATAATAATCCTAAGAACAAACCATAATAGTCATCACAAGAACCAATGAAGATTTCATTTTTTTGGTAAAAAGGCAACTCAAGTTTTCCTTTAATCTCTGTGATATGATGAATTAGTTCACAGAGTGATTCTTAATATTTTTGTTTTGTATGTTTAAAGAGAATCCCCTCTCTTTCCCTCACCAATTTATTTAATGTCCCAAACTATGTGACGTCCTGGTAGCCTCCTTCCAAAAAGCTGTTTTTACCAACTTACAGTCTCTTCTCAAGGAAAAGCTAAGGAGGGGAACTCCCCTCCAGCTTCTGTCTTCTTTTCCCGTGACTGTGGTATGCCTGTTCCTCCATCAAGAAATCAAGTGACTTCATACCCACAACAAGAAGGGGAAGACAGTCGTTCTTTCCCATGATAGCTCCCTGCCACAAATACCTACTGCATATTATTTCACAAGTATTTTGTGCCTGGCACTGGGCTAGTCACTGGGCTCCCTTTGGAGAGAAAAGCACCCCTCTTCTAAAAAGCTGGCAGAAATTTGTAAACGATGTTTTTCCTTAGCAGCAGGAGTGGTATAACTCATCATCCAGTTTTACCACAGAGCACTAGAAGGGAGAAATGTTTTTAGATAAAAACTGCATTCTTGGGGTTATGGACATTGGGTAGGGTATGTGCTATGGTGAGTGCTGTGAAGTTTGTAAACGTGGAGATTCACAGACCTGTACCCCTGGGGGAAAATATATATATATATATATATATATATATGTTTATAAAAAATAAAATTATAAAAAAAAAAAAAAACAAAAAACTGCATTCTTGCCACAGATTAGACTTCAAAGAGAAAAATAAAAGGCAAGATAAAACTTTTAAACGGAATGTAACTAGGAAAACTGAACAACTATGCACCAGGCAATGCACTAAGCCCTCTACATACTCTCTTGTTTAATAGTCAGCTCACCTCTATGTATACAGAAGAGGAAACAGAGACAAGCCAAGTTAATGTGACCACTGCTGTTAAAAGACAGACCTGGAATCTGAACTCGTTTGCCTTGTTCAAAAAACCAGTTTCTTTCCACTGTACTTAAATTATTTCTCTAGTGACCACCTGTGCTAAGCACTGTGATAGCTCCATAGTCCAGGAAGGGGGGTAGATTCGCAAGCAATAATTAAAGTGCAAAGTAATAAGTAGGATATCTTAGGTGTCCCAAGTACCAAAGAGAGCATAGGCGGAGGTAAACAAGTAGGTCGGGTGGGGTGGGGCTAGTATTTTAAGTGTTGGGTAGTCAGGAAAGGTTTCAAAAAGGAATATTCTCCTAAATTAAATCTTCATGAATAATCTTTTTTTTATTTTAAAGATTTTATTTATTTATTTGACAGAGAGATCACAAGTAGGCAGAGAGGCAGGCAGAAAGAGAGGGGGAATCAGGCTCCCTGCTGAGCAGAGAGCCCAATGCGGGGCTCGATCCCAGGACCCTGGGATCATGACCTGAGCTGAAGGCAGATGCTTAACCCACTGAGCCACCCAGGCAGGCGCCCCTTCGTGAATAATCTTAAAATCATTAGACAAAAAAAAAAAAAGAGAGAGAGAGAGAGAGAGAGAGAGAGAGGGAGAAATTAGTTCAAGGAAAATGAAGAGGATGTCCAAAACAGGCAGAAAGGCAAAGCATCCTTGTGGAAGATTCCCAAAAAGTAGATCTGAAAAAATTACAAAATGGTGGAAAATGCAGGAGTATTCAGAGATCTTCCAAGTACCCAAAATCTTGAAAACACTCCTAAAGAATCTGAAATTTCACCCACAACACATGAGTGCCAGGCAATCAGAATAAATGCTGGTTATATACATTATATGTTAATTAAAAAAAATAGACACTGGTTGTAAACAGCCAATTCTACCCTTTTAGTGCAAACCAGCCGAATATCAACCCTGCCTCTAGGAAATGAGAGCAAACAGTGAAGGCATTGCTACAGAGGAGTGTTCTGGGTTTCAGAAAGAATGAAGATACAGCAGGAAGGCTGAAAGGAAGAAGGAAAAAAGCAGAGACTAGGAAGAAATTCTGGTAAACCGTTAACCTGTTAAGGCAGTTGGGGAGTGATTTTAAAGGAAGCCAAGTTATCAAAATATAATCATTACTTCAAATGATTCTATCACTATAAAAAGTAAGTATATATATTACACAGAAACCATTATACAACAAAAATAATCCAGTCTGGTGACTCCTAGATTGCTAACCTACATATTCATGACTGTTATTTCAGCAAAATAACAATTGCTATCATTTAACTAAGCACCTTGTTTTGTTCAAGTCATAAAATGTCAAACATCTATATCACATACAAACAGTTTTAGAAAGGCACTGCATAATAGAAAATATGGCTCTGTAAACTCAACATCACAATGGCCTCGTTTAATCTCTTCTATAGAAAATAAGAGCAGACTTTGGGCAACAAAAGAAAGTAGTAATGATGTGTTTCTAGCAAGCCTTCAGAGTCCTTCTCTGTGATCATCTTGCAGCAAATGTTCAAGATAAACTCTGGCCCATAATACTTTTAGTTAGATGGGTCATCTCCTCCAACAAACCATTTACAAGCCTGCAAATGCAATGAGCATAAGTACGAAATCAAAATCTAAATAAAATTAATCTTACACAATATAGAGATACATAAATGGAATTTAAAAGTCTATTATAAGATATACTAGAAGCTATCCTACTTTTGGTATTTATCTGGGTGCTTAAAGAACTTGATATAGACTCTATTTCCACATTAAAAAAAAAAAAAAGGATGTCAAGAAGTTAGAGAGAGCCCCAAAAGGACGAAAAATAACTTAAAAAGTTCTAAAACTAGAGTGGAAGAGAGTAAGAAACCAATGCAATATAATGCAATGCAATATACTGTCCATTAACATGGTCAATGTGTCTGGAAATATTCAGAAGCTCTGTTATCTGT
Source organism: Lontra canadensis (assembly GCF_010015895.1). Classification (NCBI taxonomy): domain Eukaryota; kingdom Metazoa; phylum Chordata; class Mammalia; order Carnivora; family Mustelidae; genus Lontra; species Lontra canadensis. Next base: position 7,519,552 of record NW_022631045.1, read on the forward strand.
GAAAAGCAAAGCTTATGTATAATATACATAATGCATAAAAAGTTAATATATAATTATAAACAAGATTTTAGATGTATGTTGTATTTATTAAAAGCTTAAGAAGTTAAAAAATAATTGCAATCATGTCATTCTTTTCAATAAAAGAGATCCAATTAATAATTTCAGACCTTCTCACATCCTGGGTCACAAATCAGGTCTCAACTGGTACCAAAAGACTGGGATCATTCCCTGCATATTTTCAGACCACAATGCTCTGAAGCTAGAACTCAATCGCAAGAGGAAATTTGGAAAGAACCCAAATACATGGAGGATAAGGAGCATTCTTCTAAAGAATGAATGGGTCAACCAGGAAATTAAAGAAGAATTGAAAAAATTCATGGAAACAAATGATAATGAAAACACAACAGTTCAAAATCTGTGGGACACAGCAAAGGCAGTCCTGAAAGGATAATATATAGCGATACAAGCCTTTCTCAAGAAATAAGAAAGGTCTCAAATACACAACCTAACCCTACACCTAAAGGAGCTGGAGAAAGAACAACAAAGAAAGCCTAAACTCAGCAGGAGAAGAGAAATAATAAAGATCAGAGTAGAAATCAATGAAAATAGAAACCAAACCAAACCAAAACAAAACAAACAAAAAACAGAAGAACAAATCAATGAAACTAGGAGCTGGTTCTTTGAAAGAATTAATAAGATCGATAAACCCCTGGCCAGACTTATAAAAAAGAAAACAGAAAGGACCCAAATATATAAAATCATGAATGAAAGAGGAGAGATCACAACTAACACCAAAGAAATACAAACAACTCTAAGAACATACTATGAGCAGCTATATGCCCGTGAATTTGACAATCTGGAAGAAATGGATGCATTCCTAGAGACATATAAATTCCCACAACTGAACCAGGAAGAAACAGAAAACCTGAAAAGACCCACAACCAGTAAGGAGATTGAAGCAGTCATCAAAAATCTCCCAACAAACAAGAGCCCAGGGCCGAATGGCTTCCCAGGGGAATTCTACCAAGCATTTAAAGAAGAATTAATGCCTATACTCCTGAAACTTCCAAAAAATAGAAATGGAAGGAAAACTTCCAAACTCATTTTAAGAGGCCAGCATTACCTTGATCCCAAAACCAGACAAAGATCCCATCAAAAAGAGAATTACGGACCAATATCCTTGATGAACACGGGTGCGAAAATTCTCACCAAAATACTAGCCAATAGAATCCAACAATACATTAAAAGGATTATTCACCACAACCAAGTGGGATTTATTCCCAGGCTGCAAGGTTGGTTCAACATCCGCAAATCAATCAATGTGATACAATACATTAATAAAAGAAAGAACAAGAACCATATGATACTCTCAATAGATGCTGAAAAAGCATTTGGCAAAGTACAGCATTCTTTCTTGATCAAAACTCTTCAAAGTGTAGGGATAGACTGTACATACCTCAATATCATCAAAGCCATCTATGAAAAACCCACAGCAAATATCATTCTCATTGGAGAAAAACAGAGCTTTTCCGCTAAGGTCAGGAACAGGGCAGGGATGTTCACTAACACCACTGCTATTCAACATAGTACTAGAAGTCCTAGCCTCAGCAATCGGACAACAAAAAGAAATTAAAGGTATCCAAATCAGCAAAGAAGAAGTCAAACTATCACTCTTTGCAGATGATACGATACTTTAGTTGGAAAACCCAAAAGACACCACTCCAAATCTGCTAGAACTTGTACAGGTATTCTTAAAGTGTCAGGATATAAAATCAATGCACAGAAATCAGTTGCATCTCTATACATCAGCCACAAGACAGAAGAAAGAGAAATTAAGGAGTCAATCCCATTTACAATTGCACCCAAAACCATAAGAAACCATAAGATAAACCTAACCAAAGAGGCAAAGAATCTGTACTCAGAAAACTATATAAAGTACTCATAAAAGAAATTGAGGAAAACACAAAGAAATGGAAAAATGTTCCATGCTCATGGATTGGAAGAACAAATATTGTGAAAATGTCTATATTAGCTAAAGCCATCTACACGTTTAATGCAATCCCTATCAAAATACCATCCATTTTTTTCAAAGAAATGGAACAAATAAGCCTAAAATTTATATGCAACCAGAAGAGACCTCGAATAGCCAGAGGAATGTTGAAAAAGAAAGCCAAAGTTGGTGGCATCACAATTCCAGACTTCAAGTTCTATTACAAAGCTGCAATCATCAAAACAGTATGGTACTGGCACAAAAACAGACATATAGATCAATGGAACAGAATAGAGAGCCCAGAAATAGACCCTCAACTCTATGGTCAAATCTTCGACAAAGCAGGAAAGAATGTCCAATGGAATAAAGACAGTCTCTTCAACAAAAGGTGTTGGGAAAATTGGACAGCCACATGTAGAAAAATAAACCTGGACCATTTTCTTACACCACACGTGAAAACAGACTCAAAATGGATGAAGGACCTCAATGTGAGAAAGGAATCCATCAAAATCCTTGAGGAGAACACAGGCAGCAACCTCTTTGACCTCAGCAGCAGCAAAGGCAAGGGAAGCAAAGGCAAAAATGAACTATTGGGACTTCATCAAGATGAAAAGCTTTTGCACAGCAAAGGAAACAGTTAACAAAACCAAAAGACAATTGACAGAATGGGAGAAGATATTTGCAAACAACATATCAGATAAAGAGCTAGTATCCAAAATCTAGAAAGAACTTATCAAACTCAACACCTAAAGAATAAATAATCCAATCAAGAAATGGGCAGAGGGGGCACCTGGGTGGCTCAGTGTGTTAAGCCGCTGCCTTCGGCTCAGGTCATGATCTCAGGGTCCTAGGATCGAGCCCCGCATTGGGCTCTCTGCTCAGCAGGGAGCCTGCTTCCTCCTCTCTCTCTCTGCCTGCCTCTCTGCCTACTTGTGATCTCTGTCAAATAAATAAACAAAATCTTTAAAAATAAATAAATAAATAAATAAATAAATAAATAAAATTAAAAAAAAAAAAAGAAATGGGCAGAGGACATGAACAGACATTTCTGCAAAGAAGACAACCAGATGGCCAAAAGACACATGAAAAAGTGCTCCACATCACTTGACATCAGGGAAATACAAACCAAAACCAGTGAGATACCACCTCAAGCCAGTCAGAATGGCTAAAATTAACAAGTCAGGAAATGACAGATGCTGGCAAGGATGCGGAGAAACGGGAAATCCTCCTACACTGTTGGTGGGAATGCAAGCTGGTGCAATCACTCTGGAAAACAGCATGGAGGTTCCTCAAAAAGTTGAAAATACAGCTATCCTATGACCCAGCAATTGCACTACTGGGTATTTACCCTAAAGATACAAACATAATAATCCGAAGGGCCATGTCCACCCAAATGTTTATAGCAGCAATGTCTATAATAGCCAAACTATGGAAAGAAACTAGATGTCCATCAACAGATGAATGGATAAAGAAGGTGTGATATATATATATATATATATATAGAGAGAGAGAGAGAGAGAGAGAGATACAAAGGAATACTACGCAGCCATCAAAAGAAATGAAACCTTGCCATTTGTGATGACATGGATGGAACTAGAGGGTATTTTTTTTTAAAGATTTTTATTTATTTATTTGACAGAAGTAGGCAGAGAGGCAGGCAGAGAGAGAGAGGAGGAAGCAGGCTCCCCACTGAGGAGAAAGCCCGATGCAGGGCTCGATCCCAGAACCCTGGGATCATGACCTGAGCCGAAGGCAGAGGCTTTAACCCACTGAGCCACCCAGGTGCCCCGGAACTAGAGGGTATTATGCTGAGTGAAATAATTCAATCAGAGAAAGACAATTATCAAGTGATCTCCCTGATATGAGGAAGTTGAGAGGCAACACAAAGGGTTTGGGGGATAGGAAAAAAATAAATGAAATGAGACGGGATGGGGAGGGAGACGAACCATAAGAGACTCTTAATCTCACAAAACATACTGAAGGTTGCCGGAGGGAGGCGGGTAGGGAGAGGGTGGTTGGGTTATGGACATTGGGGAAGGTATGTACTATGGTGAGTGCTGTGAAGTGTGTAAAGCGGGTGATTCACAGACCTGTACCCCTGGGGCTAATAATACATTATATGTTAATAAAAAAATAAAAATTTTTTAAAAAACTAAATAAACAAGAAAAAATAATAATAATTTCAGACCTTCCCTTGACCCATCGTAAAACTGAGGGTGATCATATAAGAAACTATTGCACATAAAATTCTCACGTGTTTGACCAAAGGGATCAAGTTTACTTGACAAAACTGACTTCACAATCTGTGTATAAGCCTCAGGGAAGAAGTACAAGTGGATATAAAAACTATGGGATCTGGGGCGCCTGGGTGGCTCAGTGGCTTAAAGCCTCTGCCTTCAGCTCAGGTCATGATCCCAGGGTCCTGGGATCAAGCCCCGCATCAGGCTCTCTGCTCAGCAGGGAGCCTGCTTCCCCCTCTCTCTCTGCCTACTTGTGATCTCTGTCAAATAAATAAATAAAATCTTAAAAAAAAAAAAAAAAAACCTATGGGATCTCCTAAAATTACATAATTTCAGTTTTAAAGTCCATAAAAATTTCTTTGAAAAGTGGTAATGATCTAACATCTATTACTCAAACTCAACTCATCTGACATATTCACAAACTTCTGACATACGTATATTAACCTTCAGTCTGTCCAGAATTATAAAAACAATAGTTCTAGCTAAACTGCAGCTCAGAAACTGGCTGCACTTCTAACTCTAATTAAAAGTTAAGATGACTTAACAGCCCTTGAATTAGAACACCATACACTTAAAGTCAGACATAGGTCAACGAGAATAAATTCAGATTAACTACTGAATTTCACCAGGAAGTTTATAGAAAGAAAACTGTTCTCTCTTCCAAAATGCCCTTCAAAAGATATGTCTAAATCCTTAAAATGTGTGGAATTTGATTAGAGGATTTCATGAAAAAAATCATATTTGCAAATGTATATTCATTTGCTCTTAAGATGTAGTAAAGAAAAAGTTTAAAAGAATCTTTACCTGCAATCCAATCATAGTAATTGTCAGAGAACAATGCCATATACAGTAGATTAAATCATGAGAGAAAAAAATAAAAATCATTTTCTGTACTGCTTACTATACTCATAATTGAGCTACTCTATATGTATGTACATAGGTTACATTTTCATTTATTCAAGAACACATTGGCAAATTTAAAATGCTTAGCTATGTACACAGAGAGTACTCAATGCCTGCTAAATTGCATTTTAGAAAAAATTAAGTATAACTGTTTAGATCTAAATCATGTTTAGATACAAAAGAAACTATGGTGTTATCGTCAATGAAAAATAACAGAAATTAAGCAACATAGAAAATGCTTACATAATGTTAAATGAACATAGATATAGACTATGCATAACCTATGATGATACCTATAAACATGAACGTCTACGTGTGGTGGCCAGCCTTCAAGATGGCTCCCAGTGATCCACCTGTCTTGGTTTTCATACCCTTGTGTTCTTCCCCATACTGAATAGTGCTGACCTGAGAATACTACTGCACAAATGATGGTGTATGATTTCGAACACTAAGTCACAAGGATTCTGCCTTACTCTCTCTTTGATCATTCTCTCTGGGAGAAGCCAGCTGCCATGTCATGAAGACCCTCATGCAGCTCTAGGGAGAGTTCCACAGAGCAAGGGACTCACGGGCATTCTGTCAAGAGCCAACATCACTTGCCAACCATATGAGCGAGCCATCTTAGAAGTGGATCCTCTAACCTTCAGCGTCAGGCCTTCAGATGTAGCCCCAGCTGGCATCCTGACTGTAAGCTCATGACAGACCCCGAGCCAGGGTCTCTAAGGGTCGCTAAGAGCCAGGGTCACTAAGCTTCTCTCAAATTCCTGACCCTTAGAAATGGAGTAAGATGATGTTTATTGTTGTTTTAAGCCACTCAATTTTAGGATAATTTGTTACAATAAAGAACTAATAGAACATATACTTCAAAAGGCCATGTGGTAATGATAATAATAATAATAATAATAATACTATTAGAATATGACTAAGGAAAGGATCGGGCGTTATTTCCTCCTTTACTTCCTAAACTTTCTGTAAGGTTAGGTCACTTTCATTGTTCCATTTTTTTAAAAAACATACTCAATGTTCCTATCTCTAGTTGCTCCCACCACTTTTGTTAGAAAAGTTCTGAGTTGTTCATTCATTCAGCAAATGCCTGCTAGGACCAGTATTCAGAACAATCTCAGTCCCACCTCAGGGAGCTTATATTCTAGAGGGAAAGAAGGCCTAAGTCATGTCACAAATTAGTCTAGGATTACAAATTGTGATAAATAGTCCACTTTGCTATAACATGCATGTGTTTCTGGAAGGCAAATTAATTCATGAGTGATCAGCAAATGGAAAAATGATGTCAGGATAACACAAGTTTTGTTGATTCAAAACTTTTTCCTACCAAGAGGAGCCAGAACAGCGAATTGCAACCTTTAACAAGAAAGGAAAAAGCTCTCAACTCTGTTGCTATAGCAGCAGCAAGAGGCCTTTCATTTGTACTTAACAAGACTTAAAAGCAAGCACTTCCACCCGCAGTCCCCCCACCAGCTCTGCGCAGCTTTCAGCTCATGCCAGCTTAGCTGCCTCCTGTACCAGCCTCACCACAGCCCCAACTGGCTTGGAGCTCCATTTCCCTCTGCCTTATCTTAGCACCTGCCGCCTCTGCTCTAATTAAAATATTGCTGGCATTTCACTCTACTTTTTGTGCATGTATTTTTAATATTTACCATGAGAACTTCCAGCTATATTGAGCTGATACCAATTTTTTGTTCTCTCACTGCTCTGGTTACAAAGCTGCCTAAGTATGGAACGGTTAGCCCCAGCTCTGTTTTCTCCACACAGTCTTATTTTTTGCATGCAATTTTGTAAAACGAGGTTTTGAGGAATATATGTATCATGGTATAGAAGAAATACCTGCATTATTAAGGAAAACTTTACAATTCTAGGAGAGCATATAACATAGGACCTTGACCTAATATGAGAATGACATATGGAAAGGTCTAAAGCACAAAGACAGGGGTACACAGACAGCCCTGCAATAGCCTCAAATACTTTGCCAGACCAGGGAAGCTCTATTATTCACATCTGATGCCTGAAGCACTCCTTTGTCTGACCTGTGGTGATGTAGGTGATGACACTGGGCCTAATTCAGCATTTCTCAGCCCGACTGAACCTTAGAGTCAAGACAGAAGCTCTTCACAAACACAGATACTAGGTCCCATCTTGACTTAATTGATCTGAGACCTGAGCATTGGTACAGTTTAAAAGTTCCCCAGGTTGGGGGTGCCTGGGTGGCTCGGTGGGTTGAAGCCTCTGCTTTTGGCTCAGGTTGTGGCCCCAGGGTCCTGGGATCAAGCCCCGCGTTGGGCTCTCAGCTAGGCAGGGAGGCTGCTTCCCCTCTCTCTCTCTGCCTACTCGTGATCTCTGTCTGTCAAATAAATAAATAAATACAATCTCAAAGAAAAAAAAAAGTTCCCCAGGTGATTTCAATATGAAGCCAGGGTAGAACCACGAAACTAAAGGAAGGCACCAGCAATAATCAAAGGACAGGAGAACAGGTCTTAAAAAGAATTTAAAACAAAACAAAACAAAAACAGAAAACAAAAACCTGAAATTATTTATGCATTTAAAAACTTTACAGTTGTAATTGTAAATAAGACTACATATTCATTATCCCCAATAAAATTTACAGGGATATTTCTGAGGGCACAGGTAGGGCTGGAAACAATCAGAGCTGGAGTGTGAGGTCTAAGACCAAAAGAGCACTGATCTCAGCTTCTGGGAGAGTCAGCATGTGGGGCTGGAACCTAAGAGCTAGGAGCCTCAGTTCCACTGGAGGGACAAAGTAGGGAGAAAGGGGGTGGGGGAGGCTTGGAGGAATTTCCAGAGGGATTTAGGTACACTATTCAAAAGGAGTTCCCGATGGAGCATGCTGAAATACTAGCACATACTATTTAAAAACATGGCCATCTTTGGAACATGAAAATAAAGGATAAAAATGGTTAGAGTAGTTTAAACAGTCCTATTATAGGGAGGTAGAAAAAAGCAGGTTGCAACAAGTTTTTACACTTAGTGATCAGAGTCACGGAAAGGGATATTTTAAAAATACTGATTCCTGAGCCCAATGTCAAAGGTAGCGACTGCAATCTCCAGAGGTAGGAAATGATCAATGAATAGGAACAACAGCTGCTACCATTTATTCAGCATTTCCGATGTGCCAGACAATCGTCTATGCACTTTTTATATTTTACCTGATTTAGTTCCTGGAAGGACCCTAAGGGTTAACTGGGAAACAGATTAAGTAGCTTGCCCATGATAAAGGGTAGATCCAGGTTTCAAACCTGCAGACCTACATACAGTCTGTGCTCTTAACCATGACATTCTGCAGCCTTTAGAATACTCTCCCTCATTCCCAATAAACCAAGTGATTCTGAGATTAATAGTATTTGAGAACCACTACATCATGATCTTTCAAAGTCATTTTTAGCCATATCATTCTTCGAAATCAGGCTAAAAATCAACAATATCTTCCACTGTTGAGCTTTACATCAAGTAGCATTATCTCCTTTATAATGAAGAGTTTGAAATATGCTAAATGTACAGAAATAGTTTTCCTGTAGAAGGACGAGCTTATGTCTAAGACTTCTGTCTCTGACAAAAATAGAAATTTTATATAACACTTTTTTCTTAAACACTTAGCAATTCTCTATGTCCTATCAGTTCTTCCCTGATAATATCTCTGCCTTTTCTCTATTCCCACTGCTATTCCAGATTATCACCATATCACTTGGTCAATCTGGTCCCAATCTCTATCCAGCCAGATCCAAACAAATTCATCCTGCACACTGCTTCCAGATTAATTTCTTAGAATTTTCCTAATTTTCTTGCCAGTTGCCTGTTCTGTTGAGTCCTTTAATGATTAGACAGTACCTATAGGATAAAATCCCACTCGTTAGCTTGGCGTTCCAAGTCTGTAACTAACTGCCCTTTCTAACGTCTTTCTTTAAAATTCAACTACAACGCATTTTTAACCCAAAATTCCTTCACCAAAGCAAGAACTAAATATATCTTGAAACTACATTTAGAATGAGAAAACACTTAAACTGTGGCGAATTCTTTAAATTCTTTCAAGGAGATTCTAGCTATCTTAGAGTTAAATGTTCAAACTTGGTACCATCTCAGGTGAGCTACTTGTTAATACTTATACATTTCGCAGAGCATGAAAGAAAAGAGGATGTTAACACAGCTGAGGTCTTGCACCTGACCTTTCAGGTAATCTCACAGTTAATTTAGTTTCAGAGTACACAATTACACAAAAACTGTCCTAATGCAACAGGGTGGGTTTAGCCTGTTCTTAAAGTACGAATCTTTTATATAATCCACAAAAACAGTGCAAATCTTGAATAGGATTATTTTTACTAAAAAACATATAGTATCTTGCCAGGAAGAAAACTTATACATTCTAAAATTACAAGTTAGGAAAATTTATCCATCTATTTAAGTCATGAAACTTATGCCACTTCATCTACTAGAAGTAAAAAAAAAAAAAAAAAAAAAAAAGTTGTTACTACCAAGGAGAACTGAGAAGAAAGGATCAAGTGTCTATGCTCTTATATCCATTTCAGATGGAACTACTTTATCAGTCATTCTGTGGCTTCTCCAGAGCGCTTGTGAGAGGTCTCCAGTTACCCCAGAAGGGCCGAGTGAAAGATGAAGGCAAAAACACAACCCTCCGTGAGCTGATGATCACTATGGAGAGCAGAAAAATGGCAGGCAGGTAGATGAACATTTGCCAGAGCCAGAGAAACACGGGGCTGCTGCTGGAGACCAAGTCCTCTTCCTTTCCCCTTCATCAGTAGAGCTCAACTACTGTTTTCTTACTGCTTATGTGAGGTTGAATTGATTCGTTCTGATATTCGGTCTAATAAATTCTATACATAGTATCTTAAAAGATTTTTAAAATATGCAAATAACTAATGAAGGAAAGAAATCCAGAAGAAAACTTCTCTATAGTCCAGTTTTTTGCAACAGATACACAGAACATCTCTAGACCTGGAAGTATAGGGAAGGAGAGAGAGAAGCCGTGGCCAAAAGCAGCATCCAGAAATAAACTGAGAAGTCCAAGAGACTGAAGATTTTACCCAATGCTTATTGTATCACCAATAAAGACACAGATTGCCTTTGAAAAGCTCTTCAATGACTAGATCAGAAAAAGAGAGTCACCAGGGAAATGCACTCACACCTAGATATATCTTTTGTAATCAATATTATCTCACTTATACAAATTATGCACAATTCAGGGTCTAAAATATTATAATAAGATTTCTTGAAGTTGCTACACAAGTAGTTACATCAGTTTCTAATGTTCTACATAACTGCACTACAGAAACCTATTCCTCACTGTCTAGAGGGCCCACTGACGACAAAATTTCAAGGCCCCATAGTTTATTTTCCTTCCCTCCAACAACCCGTCACAAAATGCCCTGGGAGAAGGCAATGTCTGCCTTCATTTGCTATTCAACCTTGCACAAAACTATCATGCCTGAACCTGGCACTTGATATTCACTTCACTTTAATAGGAAAAAATGTTGATAAGCCGAAGGCGAGCTGATGTCAGGCACAGCTTTTAAGAGCATGAAAATCCAGTCTCTGCTGGGACCAGTCCTCATTCCCTCCACACCACCTTCACCTATCACTTCATCTTAACACAATCCAATAACTGGTATTCAAATGGCTCCCTGATCAACGGCAACTTAGCCTCATCTTCTGCTTACAAATTCAGGGAAGCATGGAATGTAGTTTAGCAAGTTCTCTACCAGAAAAGTTAAAACTGAAAAGTTCTGGTATATAAAATGCTTAACAGTTAATCACATGGAAAACTTCTGACATTAGACAACCAAGCCTTTGCTGTACATCAAAGCAAAAAGAATCTGCAAAAATACAATTCTGCCACCTTGTGGTACCTATTGAAAAGTACTTCACTACTTCGTATTTTAAAACAAAATTTGATTTTTTTAAAAAAAGTGCTCATTTCAAAAAATATCAAAGTAATATAGCATTTATTGATGTTAATGTTCCATGAAATTTATAGGAATTTATCAAATTGCCTATGTTTGACTTAAATAAATTGTTTCTAAGGTCAAAGCTAAATTCTCCCTTAAAGTGTAGAAATGTAACTGTGAGCACTTGGAACACTCAGTAAATTTTTTGTAGCAATTATGGATCACGCTTTTCTTTCTGTAGTTCAATAACTGTCATGTTATATAAACAGAATTGCAAAATTTTTACTGCCCACAATATAGCTCTGCTTGATCAACTTTAAACTATGAAGACTACATGTAAAATTCCCTTATACTTTTACTATGCATATTTCATAATTCTTAAACTGTTCAGACTCAACAAATGTAAATAAAGAATTGTTTCTTAACATGTTGACATAAATAAGGTTAGTTTTAAAATTGTATATAAAAATATAGGACCACTGTCATTTTCAGAGCACCATCTACAACAATTAATTCCTTTTAGAAAACCAAGTCTCTTTTGACATATAAAGGATTGAAAATTTATTCTGTGACAATCTGAACACCAATTACAAAAAAAAAAATGATGACAAATGACACTGAATCATATGAAATTCTATTTATGTAGGTCAAAAACCTGAATCTTGAGAGTACCTATAACTCTGTGCTTTGTACTTTACCTGATCTATTGTATTTAATAATCCTCCTGTTAACCTTGTGAAGGAGGTACTCTTATTAGTCCCAGCTTATCCATAAAGACACTGAGCCTCAGAGGACAGATAACCTGTACTAACCACCATATCCAACAGAATAGAGATTTATACAGATAAAAACAGAATAGCTCCTAAAATGTTTCTGAAAAGATAATCAGATCTTTTGGCTAAATTGCTTTTCTGTTAAGGATGACTTTAAGCAGCATTTACACTGTTAAAACTTTCAGGAAAGAGCACCGGGCAACAACTACCATTTTTGTGATCTAACGTATCATTTGAATTTACTTCTTTGACAAATGCTGGTTATCTCTTTTATCTCACAACCTTCTCTTTTTTCATATAAAGCAGCATTTTTTACCATGCATGCTGGTATGAATCCCTCAGATATTCATAACCATTAACATATCTGATTTTTCTCTCAATTCTCATCCATTCATCCATTTAAAAGTTACCTCTTTCTGTTCTTATTTGACAAAAACATGAAAACTCATCATCTTTACCCTCAAAATTTTATATTTTAGTAGGACAGACACAAAGAGATGATCTACTGCCACGTATTTCAGAAGAAGTATGTAAAGAGTGTAAAAGAATTTGGGAAGAAAGGCAGCTAAACTTTGTTTCGAGGTACCTATTTTTGCCCATTCCTTCCATCTTTAAAATCATTCCCCAGAGAAGCTCCACTACAAACACGAAATGTGTTTGTAGTATAAAGTCTTGTACTACACAGAGTTGAGACTGGCATTAACAAAGGTACAAAACAAAAAAAATTTTTATCACGGATGATGACACTATAAATTTTTAAGCAAATAAATATTTCTACCATCTTTAATCTTTTCTCTCCACAGAAAATAATCTGCTAAGTGGCTACAGGAGAAACAAGGATATCAGTATTACCTATAAGTTCCATAAGTAAACTCAGAAAAAGAGAAGATTCAAGAAAACTCAAGAAACAAAGATTTGTAAGTTCACCTGCTTTAAATTCCATTTTTGTAACAAATCACCACCTTTTAATGCTCTCTCAAAGCCCTTCCTTTACTCCATTTCCCCTTTTAGTTTTCTTGATAAAATGAATAGCTCTTCTTGATTTTCTCCATGCATGTCCCTAAAATTGGACATAAACTTCTCTAGATAACCTTCTTCACTCAGACCAGGTCTATGATCAGATTTTAAATTGCCAATATAAAAGTGTTTAGCAAGATGGCGGAGGAGTAGGAGACTTATATTTCGCCTGGTCCCAGGAATTCACTAGATAGTTATCAAACCATTCTGAACACCTATAAACTCAACAAGAGATAGGAGAAAAGAATAGCAGCAATTCTATGAAGAGAAAATCAACCACTTCCTGGAAGGTAGGACATACAGAGAAGTGAATCCAAGGCAATATACGGGGAGATAGCCTGCAAAGGGTGGGGGGGTCGGAATCGGGAGAGGGGAAAGGGGGATGAAGCCTCCATGAGCTGGCTACCAGCAAATGATAGAGCAGTGGAGCACAAAATCAGAACTTTTAGAAGTTTATCCCACGGAAGAACGTTACTCCAGTGGCTAAGCAGGGGGTTGAATCCTCACTGGGACAGTGTGGTCTCAGGACCCTTGGGGTCACAGAAAGACCAGGGGTGCCTGAGTGCAGCAGAGCTCCCAGGTATCAGAGTGGGGAAGCCAGCTGCAAAGAGTAAACCAAGGAGTGGGCTCTCAGCTCAGGGTTGCCATAAACCGTGATCTGCAACACAGTCGGACCACTGCTCTTCGAGCAGGGACCCCACAAGTGGCAGATCCAGTAGGAAACCCCCCTTCCTCCACTGGGAGGAGTGGGCAGGAATGCACTGCGGGAATCTACTGGGTTTGGAGACTCCAAATGAGGCCAGAGATAGAAACACTTGGTCACATGCTGGGTTAACAAGGAGTGAGACTGGAGACCAGGGAGACAGGAGTGATTGACTGCTACTCTCTGAGGGCTCACTGAAGAGGGGAACCCCTGAGCTCTCAGTTCCTCCAGGGCCAGAGATTGAGAGGCTGCCATTTTCATTCTCATCCTCCAAAGCTGTAGAGAAATCTCTCATGGAACAAAAGCTCCTGAGAGCAAACCCAACTGGATTACTAAGCTTGGCCCCTGGCAAGGGTGGTACAATTCCACCCAGGGCAAAGACATTTGAGAATCACTGCAATAGCCCCCTCCACTAGAAGATCTGCAAGAACATCCAGCCAAGACCAAGTTTACCGATCAACGAGAACTGCAAAACTCCAGCACTAGGGAAATACTGCACATAGATTTCATGGATTTTTCCCATGATTCCTTAGTCTTTCAAAGTTAATTTTTTAAATTTTCTTTCTTTTAACTAACATCTATCCTATTTTAGCCAACATCTTATCTTGTCAATACCATTTTAAAAATATTTTTTAATTTTCATTTTTACAGTCATATTCTATCCCTTCATTTTATTTTACCTTATTTTTTGTATTTATTTAAGTTTTTCCTTCTTCAAAATTTTGAGATAGTTTTTTTTCTAACAGATCAAAATATACCCTAAATCTAGTGTATGGCTTTGTTCTAGTCTCCCACCTGATCACATTCTCTCCTTTTTTAAACTTTTTTCTTTCTAAAGAAAAAAATAAATAAATAAATTTTTTCCTTTCTTTTTCAATCAACTTCTTAGCAATTCCTTTTTTAGAATCTTTTTTAGTTTTGATCTTTACAGTCATAGTCCATCCTTCATGATATTTACCCTTACTGTTGTATGTATGTCGTTGTATGTATGTAAGTATGTATGTGTGTGCATATATATGTATGTATATATATGTATGTATGTATGTGTGTGTATATATTTTTTTTTCTTTAAAATTTTAGGAGGCAGTTTCTTCTAACAGACCAAAATACACACAAAATTAAGTGTGTAGCTCTGTTCTATTCACTAGCCTGATCATACCTTTTTTAAATTTTTTGCTTCTTTTCCCCCCAGTTTTGGGTTTCTTCTGATTTGTTTAGCGTATATTTTTCTGGGGCTGTTGTTACCCTTTTAGCATTTTGTTCTCTCATTCATCTATTCTTCTCTGGACAAAATGACAAAAACGAAAACACTTACCTCTAAAAAAGAACAGGAGGTGGTACTAATGCTAAGGACCTAATAATACGGACATTAGTAAGATGTCAGAACTAGAGTTTAGAATGACGATTATAAAGATACTAGCTGGGCTTGAAAAAAATCATAGAAGATACTAGAGAATCCCTATCTGGAAAATAAAAGAACTAAAATCTAACCAAGCTGAAATCAAAAAAGCTATTAATGAAGTGCACTCAAAAATGGAGGCTCTTACTGCCAGGATAAATGAGGCAAAAGAGAGAATTAGTGATACAGAAGACCAAATGAATTAGTGATATAGAAGACCAAATGATGGAGAAAAAAGAAGCTGAGAAAAAGAAAGCTAAACAACTAATGGATCATGAGGGGAGAATTCAAGAGATAAGTGATATTAAAAGACAAAACTATTAGAATAATTGGGATCCCAGAAGAAGGAGAGAGGGGACAGAAGGTATATTGGAGCAAATTATAGCAGAGAACTTCCCTAATTTGGGGAGGGAAACACGTATCAGAATCCAGAAGGCTCAGAGAAACCCCCTCAAAATCAGTGAAAATAGGTCAACACCCTGTCTTCTAATAGTAAAACTTACAAGTCTCAGAGATGAAGAGAAAATCCTGAAAGCAGTTCGGCACAAGAGCTACTTACAACAGTAAAAATATTAGACTGGCAGCAGACGTATCCACAGAGATCTGGCAAGTCGGAAAGGACTGGTATCAGATATTCAGAGCACTAAACGAGAAAAATATGCCAAGAATACTATATCCAGCTAGGCTGTCATTGAAAATAGAAGGAAAAATAAAAAGCTTCCAGGACAAACAAAAACTAAACGAATTTGCAAACATCAAACCAGCCCTAAAGGAAGAATTAAAAGGGGTCCTCTAAGCAAAGAGAGAGCCTAAAAGTAACACAGACCAGAAAGGAACAGAGACAATATACAGTAGCAATCACCTTACAGGCAATAAAATAGCACTAAATTCATATTTTTCAAAAGTTACCCTGAATGTAAATGGGCTAAATGCCCCAATCAAAAGACACAGCGTATCAGAATGGGTAAAAAACAAGACCCATCTCCAAGAGATTCATATTAGACCTGAAGACACCTCCAGATTTAAAGTGAGGGGGTGGAAAACCATTTACCATGCTAATGGACATCAAAAGAAAGCTGGGGTGGCAATCCTTATTATCAGACAAATTAAATTTTAAACCAAAGACTATAATAAGTGATGAGGAAGGACACTATACCATACTCAATGGGTCTGTCCAACAAGAAGATCTAACAATTTTAAATACCTATGCCCCTAACATGGGAGCAGCCAATTATATAAACCAATTAATAACAAAATCAAAGAAACATATCGACAATAATACAATAATAGTAGGCGATTTAACACCACCCTCACTGAAAAGGACGATCACCTAAGCAAAAGATCAACAAGGAAATAAAGGCTTTAAATGACACACTGGACCAGATGGACATCACAGATACATTCAAAACATTCCACCCCAAAGGAACAGAATACACATTCTTCTCTAGTGTACAAGGAACATTCTCCAGAATAGATCATATCTTGGGTCACAAAGCAGGTCTCAACCGGTACCAAAAGACTGGGATCATCCCCTGCATATTTTCAGACCACAATGCTTTGAAACTAAAACTCAACCACAAGAGGAGTTGGAAAGAACTCAAATACATGGGAGGCTAAAGAGTATCCTACTAGAGAATGAATGGGTCAACCAGTAAATTAAAGAAGAATTGAAAAAATTCATGGAAATAAATGAAAATGAAAACACAACTGTTCAAAATCTTTGGGATGCAGCAAAGGTGGTCCTAAGAGGAAAGTATATAGCAATACAAGCCTTTCTAAAGAAACAAGAAAGGACCCAAATACACAACCTAACCCCACATCTAGAGGACGGAGAACAAACAGCAAATAAAACCTAACCCAGCAGGAAAAGAGAAATAATAAAGATCGGAGCAGAAATCAATGAAATAGAATCCAAAAGGACAATAGAAGAGATCAACGAAACTAGGAGCTGGTTCTTTGAATGAATTAATAAGACTGTAAACCCCTGTCCAAACTTATCAAAAAGAAAAGAGAAAGGATGCAAATTAATAAAATCATGAATGAAAGAGGAGAGATCATAACCAATACGAAAGAAACACAAACAATTATGAGAACATATTATGAGCAAATAACTATACGTCAGCAAATTAGACAATCTGGAAGAAATGGATGCATTCCTAGAAAAGTATAAACTACAAAACTGAACAAGGAAAAAATAGAAAACCTGAAAAGACCCATAACCAGTAAGGAGATTGAAGCAGTCATCAAATATCTCTCAACAAACAAGAGCCCAGGGCCAAATGGCTTCCCAGGGGAATTCTACCAAATATTTAAAGAAGAATTAATACCTATTCTCCTGAAACTGTTCCAAAAAATAGAAATGGAAGGAAAACTTCCAAACTCATTTTAAGAGGCCAGCATTACCTTGATCCCAAAACCAGACAAAGACCCCATCAAAAAGGAGAATTACAGACCTACAGAATTGCATCCTTGATGAATGCAAAAATTCTCACCAAATAGTAGCCAATAGGATCAAACAGTATATTAAAAGGATTATTCACCACAACCAAATGGGATTTATTCCTGTGCTGCACAGTTGGTTCCACATCCACAAATCAATCAGTGTGATACAATTCATTAATAAAAGAAAGAATAAGAACCATATGATACTCTCAATAGATGCAGAAAAAGCATTTGACAAAGTACAGCATCCTTTCTTGTCAAAACTCTTCACAGTGTAGGGATAGAGGGTACATACCTCAATATCATAAAAGCCATCTATGAAAAACCAACAGCAAATATCTTTCTCAATAGGGAAAAACTGAGAGCTTTTCCTCTAAGGTCAGGAACAGAGCAGGGATGTTCATTATCACCACTGCTATTCAACACAGTACTAGAAGTCCTAGCCTCAGCAATCAGGTAACAGAAAGAAATAAAAGGCATCCGAATCGGCAAAGAAGTCAAATTCTCACTCTTCACAGATGATCTGATACTTTATGTGGAAAACCCAAAAGACCACTCCAAAACTGCTGGCACTCATACAGGAATTCAGTAAAGTGTCAGGATATAAAATCAATGCACAAAAAATCAGTTCCATTTCTATATACCAACAACAAGACAAAAGAAAGAGAAATTAAGGAGTTGATCCCATTCACTAATGCACCCAAAGATGCCTAGGAATAAATCTAACCAAAGAAAACTAAAGAATACTCATGAAAGAAATTGAGGAAGACACAAAGAAATGGAAAAATGTTCCATGCTCATGGACATCCTAGAGCAATCTACATATCAATCCCTATCAAAATACCATCAACTTCTTTCAAAGAAATGGAACAAATAATCCTAAAATTTATATGCAACCAGAAAGGATTCCAAATAGCCAGAGGAATGTTGAAAAAGAAAACCAAAGCTGGCAGCATCACAATTCCAGACTTCAAGCTCTATTACAAAGTTGCAATCATCAAAACAAATCAAATCATCAAAATAGTACTGGCACAAAAACAGACACATAGATCAATGGAACAGAATAGAGAGCCCAGAAACGGACCCTCAACTCTATGGTCAACTAATCTTCAACAAAGCAGGAAATAATGTCCAATGGAAAAAAAGACCGTCTCTTCAACAAATGGTGTTGGGAAAATTGGACAGCCACATGCGGAAGAATGAAACCACACCATTTCCTTACACCGTACACAAAAATAGACTCAAAATGGACGAAAGACCTCAATATGAGACAGGAATCCATCAAAATCCTTGAGAAGGACACAGACAGCAACCTCTTCAACCTCAGTTACAGCAACCTCTTAGAAACATCACCAAAGGTAACAGAAGCAAAGGCAAAAATGAACTATTGGGACTTCATCAAGATCAAAAGCTTTTGCACAGCAAAGGAAACAAACAGTCAACAAAACCAAAAGACAACTGACAGAATGGGAGAAGATATCTGCAAACGACATATCAGATAAAGGGCTAGCATCCAAAATCTATAAAGAACTTCTCAAACTCAACACCCAAAGAACGAATAATCCAATCAAGAAATGGGCAGAAGACATTAACAGACATTTCTGCAAAGAAGACATCCAAATGGCCAACAGGCACATGAAAACGTGCTCCACCTCACTCGGCATTCAGGGAAATACAAGTCAAAACCACAGTGAGATACTACCTCATACTAGTCAGAATGGCTAAAATTAACCAGTCAGGAAACAATAGGTGTTGGTGAGGATGCAGAGAAAGGGGAACCCTCCTCCACTGCTGGTAGGAATGCAAGTTGGTGCAGCCACTCTGGAAAAAAGTAAGGGGATTCCTCAAAAAGTTGAAAATAGAGCTACCCTATGACCCAGCAATTGCACTACTGGGTATTTATCCTAAAGATACAAATGTAGTGGTCTGAAGGGGCACGTGAGCCCCAATGTTTACAGCAGCAAAATCCATAATAGCCAAACTATGGAAAGAGCCTAGATGTCCATCAACAGCAGAATGGATAAAAAAGATATGGTATGTTTATATCTATACACATACACACACACACACACACACACACTGGAATATTATGCAGCCATCAAAAAATCTTGCTATCTGCAATGACATGGATGGAACTAGAGGCTATTATGCGAAGCAAAGTAAGTCAGTCAGAGAAAGATAATTATCATATTCACTCATATGAGAAATGTGAGAAACAAGACAGAGGATCATAGGGGTAGGGAGGGAAAAATGAAACAAGATGAAACCAGAGAGAGAGACAAACTATAAGAGACTCTTGGTCTCGGGAAACAAACTGAGGGTTGCTGGAGGGGAGGGGAGTGGAGGGATGAGGTGGCTGGGTGATGGACATTGGGGAGGGTAAGTGCTATGGTGAGTGCTGTAAATTGTGTAAGACTGTTGAATCACAGACCTGTACCCCTGAAATAATACATTATATGTCAAATAAATAAATAAAAATTGCCAATAAAATATGATATTAGTTTTATTAGAGATTTCTAGCTAAATCTTCAATGAATATATATGTTTTATGATGAAAATTACTTCTGCTAATTCATTTGACAAATATTTACTGAGCATACTTTAAATGTGCTAAATATATACTAAAAACACAGGAGCTAAAAGACTGGGGCCTATTCTCACTATCTATATGCTTCCTTAAGTAGCTATCTCTTGAGCTCAATTTCTTCACTTGTAAAATATTTGCCTTACCTTCCCTCACAAGTTATTCCAAGGATCCAAATGAGACAATACATGTAAAGGCACTTACAGAGTCTTTAGTTACTTTGAAAACCAATCATCAGGGAGGCAAGTCATATCCCAAAATAGGTAGGCAAATAAGATTGCTTAATGCTATAACTGAGGTGAAATGTATCCTACATATCCAAAATATTTTCAATTAACCATTCATTTCAGAGGGATATTATTTGTGAATCATAAGTTCTATTTGGTTTAACTAAAGTGTGTCTTTTTAAAATAATCATAAGCCAGCTCTAAAAAAATTACATTTTAAATAATAATTCCTCATTATCTATTTGTCAACAACTAAAATCTAAATTATTTCAATATTTTCTTAAAAAACAATCTTTCCATCTGCATTTATATTGTTATAAAAATAAATATTATTTGACCATTAGTAATCAGATAGTAAATGATTTCTTAGTCCACTTAGTGCTCTGAAATCATGTGATGACCTTATTAGAAAGTTTGCAAACATTTCCAGAACCCATTAATCAAAATAAATTAGAATTAATGAATGAATTAGTTTTCCACTAAATACAATTAGAAAAATTTGCCATCCTATGCAAGGGATAATTTAGGGAAAAAAGCTTATTTCTCCTTTAAGATTCAAGAATTTTCATTTATGATAAGCAGAAGATTTCCCATTTGCCATTTCAACTCTAACGAATATCTTTTCTTCAAACTGTTAATATTTGTGAACCTACAGATTTAATTATAAGACTTAAAAGTGTATTTGTCCATTATCCTTTTGAGCCACCTCCCTTTAAAACGAACTTTAATCTACATCTTTTCATAGTAAGCTAACTGCAAAATTCCTACACCTATTTGCTCGAATTTTAAGCCAGTTAACAGCTCATCTTGAAATTTAAATGGTTTTAAAAATGTAATTCTAAGTTAATTTTTAATTTGAAAAATTAACACCGACTTAAGTATTTTACATTGATGTAGAAATATAGGAGTGGATGGGTAATTTTTCCAAATTCAAATCAGTGTAAGTTATAGAAACAGTAGATAAGACCACCACAAACATATATACATATATAAATTATATATATGTGTGTGTGTGTGTGTATGTGTGTGTGTATGTGTATATATATATATTATATATATGTGGAATATATATATATACACACATACACACACACACACACATACACACACACACACACACACATACTAAACAACCTAGAATTTGCCAGCTCTAAAAAGCATTCACAAAAATTTTGAACATTTCGTAAGAACCACGCAACTGCTGCTTCACAAATAAATTTAAAGTCTTCTATTTTGAAAACATCCCGAAGTACAGCTAACATCATTCTCAAGCATGAATAAACGAAGGTAATATCTTGGGGTCGAAAAACTCCATATTAAATTCCGGAAGATCTACACTGTTAAGTCAACTCACAACGGATGAACCAAATTACAGAGTTGCTACACAACTGAATTCTTAAAAATCATTCCCTAAAACAGGACTCCATACAACTCCTCTCAGTCAACACCCAAAGGGGGAAAAATTCCTCCTTTCACAAACTTCAAGTAATCTTCCAAGTGGTTTCAGAAACAGCTTTTCTAATACCCCAACTATGAAGAAAAAACAAAAATGACGGAACTGAACCTGATTTCAGCTTCCAGGACGAGGACTGAGGAGCCAACTGCCTTTTGAGGGAATAAACACGGTCTAGGACGCCGGCGGGGCCATGAACTACAGGGAAGTCCTCGGGCAGGTCCGTCACTAGGCTACAGAAAAGGTTTCTAGATACGCAGGCCACCGCCACCGCCACCACCACCGCCACCGCCGCGCACGCCACCGTCGCTCTCCGGGCGCCACTCTTCCCACCCGGCCAACTGACACTCCTGCGGACCCAGCGCGGCAGGACGGAGTCCCCAGCTCCCGGGCCCCCTCAAGGCAGTTTCCACTTAAAGGGGCCATGACCCAATTTATTGATGGTCAATTCACTGCTTCCGAGAGAACAAAAATACTATCAAGAGAGTGATAAAACTTAGGTGACTAGGATTTAAAAGGCTGTAGGAGTTTTTTTCCTTCAGGTTTTCTGAGCATGTAACAAATCGATAGCATATGGCCTCTGTTGATCATTTCACCTTGATCCAAAAGTCAGAAGTATCTAGCAGGGGATTTTTCAACTTTTGAAACATGTTTGATTGTGGGAGAAAAACGAAAAAAAAATAAATAAATAAAAGCGGGGGGGGGGGGGATTCGGTAATGGAAGGAAAAAAACTCGAGGAAGGGAAAGGATAAAGGAAGGGCTGAAGACAGGAAAGGAGAGAGAGAGGATGGTGAAGTGAGGGAGGCTGGAAAACATCAAGCAGAAAAGCAAAGCAAAACCGAAGCAAGCAGAGAGCCAGGTCTCTGAGAGAAATGGAGAAACCAGCGGTGGGACAGATCTCCTATTCCCAAGAGGCCTCAGACTCATAGTACTTCCTGCAATTTGTGTCAAGGATATTCTACTCCGGTCCTACAAATATGCCGTTTTACTGGAGCAGAGGTGAGAAATACACAGTTCTCCGTTTGTTTTTCTCCTACTAAACAGTCTACAGTGCTACTGCAGAAGGTAGGAAAAGGCTGATAAAACAATCAAAGTAAAAGGAACTGACATCAGTAAAAGCAAAATGATATAAATTATGAAACAGAAAATGTATGTAAGTAAATGTACAAGTTGGACCTTTTAAAATGAGATTAAACTTTAGAAATTAAAAAAGATGTGTGATAGAAAAATATAATACAAGAGTAAACATCACAGAAACAGACATCTTTTCTGAGATTAAAAATGAACAATAACAATACAATAGTACATATCAAAACTTAGACCGAGTGAGTCCTCCCTGTCAAATGCCCTCATATATCTAAAGATCCTGGATTAGTAGAATTTAATTACCCATGTGATTAAAGGTAGGACGGCCTGCCTCCCTTATTACACTGGGGGAACATGTGTGTCTTTTTCACTGTTGTATCTCTAGGGCCTAACAACTGCCTGGAAGTCAGATGTGTTTAGAAGAGAAAAAAGAATAAACCATGGAGAATATAGCAAGTATGTTATTCTTACTTCAAAATAAATTCCTATGTAAAAGGTAAAATAATTTTATCAGATTCCTTGCGAAAGCTAGGACAAAACTTAAAATTTGAAATACTTTGAATTGCTTAAGGCTTAAATAGTTAAAACACAACATTCTTTTGGAGATGCCAGAAGATTACAGAAGGCCTAAGTTTGAAGATATATGAAAATTTACTTTCAAGTGTTTTCTGCAGGGAAAAAATATATACAGAATATTACTACTATTGAACTCCACATATTATTCTAAGTACTTTACATATATAGTATCTCATGTAATCCCCACAATAATTTCATTTTATCATTTATCACCAGGAAGACCTAGACACAGAGACACTAAGTAACATGCCCAGGTTCTAGGCCTAAGTGAGTGACTTTCTGAGTCAGGGTTGGAATCTGGCCTCCTGAGGCTCTATTGCCTCTACAAGAAACAAATATGACAGCTCAAATTCTGAAAAAGTAAAATAATGGGCTATAAGAATTCTTTCACATTTTTAAAAATTGTTTTAAAGATTTTATTTATTTATTCGATAGACAGAGATCACAAGTAGACAGAGAGGCAGGCAGAGGGAGTAGCAGGCTCCCTGTGGGACTCAATCCCAGGACCCTGATATCATGACCTGAGCCAAAGGCAGAGGCTTAACCCACTGAGCCACCCAGGTGCCCCAAGTAATTTCACATTTTTAGTGATAGCAATTCTTTATGTAATTAATATAAGGTACTGAAAGAAATCGTATAACACATTCTAAAATATAAGTAGCATCAAACCCCTTATAGAAAATTCATGTTTAGTTTGTTTCCCACACTCCACCACAGTACCTAGTCCTTCCTGCTGTGCACACTTTCCAGCAAGAGAGCCCAGTATGCATGCACAGACACTAATAATCTTGATAGACAGGGGCTCTTGCAGTGAACTAACAGCAACAAGATTCATGAATATGTGCTATGGGTATAGAAAAATAGGGAGGCAGGACCTCCATCACCGAAGATTAAAGCTCCAAAGCTGTAGCAATCAAGACAGTATGGTACTGGCACCAAAACAGACACATAGATGAATGGAACCAGAATAGAAAGCCCAGAAATAAACCCACAACTATATGGTCAATTAATCTTCAACAAAGCAGGAAAGAACATCCACTGAAAAAAAGTCTCTCCAACAATGGGCACTGGGAAAACTGGACAGCAACATGCGGAAGAATGAAACTGGACCACTTTCTTAACACCATACGGAAAAATAAATTCAAAAGGGATTAAACACCTAAATGTGAGACCTGAAATCATAGAAATCCTAGAGAACACAGGCAATTACCTCTTTCACATCGGCAGTAGCAGCTTCTTTCTAGATGTCTCCTGAGGCAAGGGAAACAAAAGCAAAAAAACTACTGGACTACGTCAAACTTAAAAGCTTCTGCACAGTGAAGGAAACAACCGATAAAACTAAAAGGCAGCCTACAGAATGGGAGAAGATATTTGCAACTGACATCCAATAAAGGGTTAGTATCCAAAATATATAAAGAGCTTAAAAAACTCAACACCTGAAAAATGAATAATCCAATTTAAAAATGGGCAGAAGACACAAATAGAAATTTTTCCAAAGACATACTGATGACCAACAGACACATGAAAAGATGCTCAACATCACTGATCATCAGGGAAACACAAATTAAAACTACCATGAGGTATCACCTCACAGTTGTCAGAATCACTAAAATCAAAAACACAAGAAACAACAGGTATTGGTGAGGATGTGGAAAAAGGGGAACCCTCTGACACTGTTGATGGGAGTGCAAACTGGTGCAGCCACTCTGGAGAACAGTATGGAAGTTCCTCAAAAAGTTAAAAATAAAACTACCCTACAATGCAGCAACTGCACTACTAGACATTTGCTCAAAGAATACAAAAATACTAATTCAAAGGGATAAATGCATCCCTATGTTTATAGCAGCATTATTTATAATAACCAAAGTATGGAACAGTTCAAGTGTCCATCAACTGATGAATGGATAAAGAAGATGTAATACACACACACACACACACACACACACACACACACACACACACACACAAATGGAATATTACTCAGCCATGAAAAAGAATGAAATCATGCCATTTGCAATGACATGGGTGGAGCCAGAGATTATGCTAAGCAAAATAAGTCAGAGAGAGACAAATACCCTATGATTTCACTCATATGTGAACTTAAGAAACAAAAGAAACAAGCAAAGGGGCAAAATAAGAGAGAGAGATAAACCAAGAAACATACTCTTAACTATAGAGAACAAACTGATGGTTACCAGAGGGGAGGTGGGTGGGCAGATGGGTAAAACAGATGATGGGGATTAAGGAGTGTATTTGTTGTGATGAGCAGAGGGTGATGTATGGAAGAGCTAAATTACTGTATTGTACATTTGAAACTAATATAGCACTGTTAACAAATGTATTAAAATAAAAGCTTAAAAAAATTAATCCCTCTTGCTCTGCCCCACATGGCTCTGTAAGTGATGAAAAGGACATAGCAGTAGATGAACCATAAGTGAATGGGAAATACATCCAGTTATCTAGAATCAGCAACCCTAACCTTCAGGACGTAGTCCAGAAACTCAAATACTAACTGAAAAGCTGAAAAAAACAAAAAAAAAATTCTCATAAAGCCCCTATACCAAAGAAATATACTCTGTCCCTTAGAGCTTGCTTGATAATTACTGACTCCAGTTTATCATAAAGTCTTTTTTTCTTTCATTTTATTTACTCATTTGCGAGAGAGAGTAGGAGAGAGAGAGCATGAGCAGGGGTGCGGGAGTGCAGAGGGAGAAGCAAACACCCTGCTGAGCAGAGAGCCTGACACGGGACCTGAACTGACACTAAACTGACTGAGCAACCCCGGTACCCCTATCATACAATTCTTGAAACATGATCACCTGGCTTCTGGGGACTCGAGAGATTAAAAGCAATCAAGCGAAAAGAGCAATGTGTTACCAGAAAAACCCAGGCTCAAAAAGAGATAGTTTTCAGCCTAATAAGACAGAAAAATGAAGGAGTAGTCAGCATCTGAGACAACTCATCGCCCCGATGCTGAACCTGAGTCATCATCAAACCACAATCATCAGAAGGTTAAAATAAGGTTAGAAGGTTACAGTAAGATCAGGTGTCTGAAAATTTAGGTTTTGATTATCTGAGCATTTCTCTTAGGTCAGATGCTAAAATCATTGGAAAACCTACGTAATTGTTACCAGCTAGAATTTGGAACACACTATCCTCTCTTTTGCTATTTATTTAGGAGTGAGATGGGAGAAGCCCACACCTCTCAGCAGGTCCTGAAAGGACTGCTGTGTAATGGGAACAATCTATTTTAAAAATGACAATAAATGGAAGGCACAGTTATACATTTAACAAAAATGGAACCAGCAAACCACCATTTGAGAATACGCAATGAACAAAGTAATACTAAGAAATATTAAATAAGAAAAATTGGATTAATAATAGGACCAAGAGAGAGGAAATTTACAGAAATAAAATTTTTATTTTATTTTCAAGTAGGCTCCATGCCGAGGAGCCTAATGCAGGGCTTGAACTCATGACCCTGAGATCAAGACCTGAACTGAGATCAACAGCCAGATGCTTAACCGGCTAAGCCACCCAGTGCCCTTGGACTTCATTTTAAAAAATGAGGGGCTTAGAAGTGTACAAGTTCCAAAATGTATTAATGGCACATAAAAAACTTTCTTTTAAATTGAGAAGCTTATAAAAAAAATTTAACATATATCCCTCTGATATAACATTAACGTTAATTAATATAACATTTTTTAATCCAGATGAGAAGACCTATTATTTTAGAATGCTTTGACATTTTAAAGACAGTAAGATGACAGTATTAATTCCTGGGGAACTAGGGATTGCTGATATATTTATTTCTATGTATGAAAGTATTCATTGAACATTTACTACCATATAAAAATCATAGTAGAGGGGCTGCCTGGGTGGTTCAGTGGGTTAAGCCTCTGCCTTCGGCTCGGGTCATGATCTCAGGGTCCTGGGATCAAGTCCCACATCGGGCTCTCTGCTAGGCAGGGAGCCTGCTTCCTCCTCTCTCTCTCTCTCTCTACTTGTGATCTCTGTCAAATAAATAAAATCTTTAAAAAAAAAATCATAGTAGATAGAACATAAAAATGCTAGCGAAAGAAACAGTCATTAATCAAATAATTAAAATATAATGAAGCAAAGTCCATCATAGATGAAAGAAATTAAGGCAATAGTGATCCTGGGACTGGTTGGCTATTTAAGTTAAGGGAGAAGCAGAGTTTAGGATGATTTAGGGGGTTGGGCGTATGATACAGAGTACATCTTGGCACTGTTAATTGTGGCAGAACACCCTTTGAAAGCAGTGATCCATGAGGAGCCCAGTTTGGATGGTATGTCCAAGTAAATATGTTCACAGGGAAATTGGGGACAATCAATGGCAGCTCCAGAATTTCTATAAAGGAGTAGTCTGGGGCAGAATGGATCAGAAGATACTTCTTGAGGTTCAGTTTCCATATCATACATACTACTTTTACAAGAGTTTTTGTATTTGCTGTTGTTCTTTGTTTTACATAGAGTATATGTCTAGTTAAGGAAGTTTTAGTGTGTTAACAAGTGATGGAGAGGATGAGGGGTTAAAGTCCATGTCCTCATCCTCTTGCACTACCAGTGGCTGAACACAGGACTCTAAACCCATCAAGAAAAGTCAAGTGGAAGCACCCAACCATGAGCATATGGGGGAGGTCCCTGGAAGGCAAAGAAAACCTACAGAGTAAAAGGAAGAAAGGGCAAATGATAGACTCTAGAGAAACACCAACATTTAAGAGAACTGGGAAGAAAACAACAAACTGTAACAGAGACCAAAAAGGAGAGGGTCCAGGGAGAGGAGAATGGGGAACGAATGGTGCACCTTTCACTGGAGCCAAGGGAAGAGAATGCAGGAAGTAACAGGTACAAGGCCCAAGAGAGATGTCAAAGGAGATCAGCTCTGAAAAGCATTTAAGACTTGAGACAGTTAGCAAGTCATTGGTAATATTTGCAAAAGAACAATTTCAGAAGCGTGAGTGGCAGCGTGGTGAGGCCACACCCCAGCAGCACAGATGAACGGGGAGTGAGGAAGGCGAGGAAGGCAAAGGACCTGGGTGGGGTTGGCGGCTTACACAAGAGTCAAAACCTAAACATAGCACGAGATGACATAATCCTAAGGAAGCAAAGTCCCAGAGGACACAGGAGAGAATTTGGTATTTATAATTATACGCAGAAATTCATATTAGTATGTGAACAGAACACTAGTTTTAGTTAGCATAACTGATGCAGACTTTCCCGGGTTCATACACCAATTTGCCAGCATCTCCCATGATCACGAATGACATTCAGCATTGATTATTTCCCTCTCATTCTCACTTTGCAGGCTGAATACACTCACAGCCTCGTTCCACTAAGCTGGTAGATAATGTGTAATCGATAAATATTTCTAATAATCCACGAGTGGATTTTATCTTCTGCATGTCCTCCTAGAATGACTTGAATGTCCTACAACCACCATAGTAATAATAATGGCAACAGCAGCAACAATAATAGAGTTGGTAAGGGACTGGTAAACTAGACCCAGTAAAGAAAGTATCCCTCCTCTGAGCTCCTAAAAAACATTTTCTGTATAATTTACTTTAAAAATTGTCTGCAAATATTATAGCATTATTCAAATTAATTTTTAAAACCTTTCAAATATTTATATCCCATCTCAATTATACTTGAGGTAGTCACAATTTCTTTGTACCCTTCTCAAACTCCAACCAGTCTTTCAAATACAAAAGGTGCTTAATATTTTACTTTAGTATGGGTAACAAAACTACAGAAGTATGTACATGTCTGTAAACTTATAGTAAGTTGTTACTGAAAGAGAATTACCAGTTATGTTCTGTGAGTCTACTAAAATGTTATGAACGATGGCTTTATAAATATATTCTATCACTTAGTCCTCAAAACAACCCATTTTTGAGATGAAGAAACGGACCTTTGGGTTAAAAAAGTTGCTGCACATTACACTGCTAGTAACTGACGGATCCAGGACCCAAGAGGCCTGTTCTTTTCACTTTGCCTCTACTCTAAATGATGGGCAGAAACAGTAAATATTTTGAACGTTTATATTCTTTTTGTTTTTTTTAAATATTTTTTTTATTTATTTGACAGAGAGAGAGAGAGAAAAATCACAAGTAGGCAGAGAGGCAGGCAGAGAGAGAGGGTGAATGATGCGGGGCTCGATCCCAGAACCCTGAGACCATGACCTGAGCCAAAGGCAGAGGCTTAACCCACTGAGCCACCCAGGCACCCCTGAACATTTATATTCTTAAGCTACATATTTTATTCCCAAATTCTAGGTTTCAAAAAAGGGATTAGTTACTAAGATTAAAATATATTTATTGAAATATTATATTCACTTTGATTATATAAGCAATAATAAAAGTGGTAATACTGACAATCATTGGCAGCTAACATTTATTAAGTGTTTATTATGTGCCAGAAGCTATGCTAAGTGCTTTAGTGCTATTCTGTTTATGCTTCACATAATCCTAAAAGGTAGGTATTATTATTATGATTA
This sequence comes from Lontra canadensis, assembly GCF_010015895.1. Lineage (NCBI taxonomy): Eukaryota > Metazoa > Chordata > Mammalia > Carnivora > Mustelidae > Lontra > Lontra canadensis. The sequence goes on from NW_022631045.1 coordinate 7,549,393, forward strand.
CCGCCTACAGATGAGAAAATAGGCTCAGAGAGATTAGGGTTTATGGTCTCAAGATCACAAATGGCACAAGTGATAAAGCCAACATTTAAATGCAGGGAGTCTAAATTTGAGGCTTAAGTAGTACATTATATAAGCCTATTTTTGCAATATCCTTTCCATTAACAAATTGAACTCCCAAGAAAGCGAACATATTATTTAGACGAAGACTTTCCTCTAAATTACCAACACACTTAATACTGCACCATGCAGATTTGGACCTTCAATTAATTCAGTAACAAGCAACATATTGAGAGAAATAGTTTTCCATAGTCTTTCAACTACAAATGGAACATTCAGTTTAAATCCCTATTTTAATCCACCAGGCTTTTTGTAACAATCGTAAATCAATCATCAAATTTTAAAACAAAAATGCCACTTGGAAAGCTAGCATAATTAGCTAGCTTTATTTTTAAAATCCCAAACTGTCAATATTATAGGAAATTTGCCACTCTTGCTTTGACAAGAATTATCAGGTGAAAATCTCCAAAAATTGGCCAACCCTGAACATACACAGGATATCATCTGAGTATACCAAAACATGCAGATTCTACAAAGTGGTCAACTAAATGAGACCATCCTGAGAAATATGCAGGACTTAGAAATACACAGGCACTGGGAAAAAGCCAAATACACACCAAGAAGTAATTATTCTTACTCAACAGTAGATGGCGCTAACACATCATATCCTATTTAAAAACAGCCGTCCATACTCTGCTAGAACATTTTTACCTACACAACCCTAGCTATCTTAAATTAAGTAAAATTTTATTTATTTAACAATCTGTATAATTTGACCTCTAAACTAATTTTTAAAAACCTAAACACACAGGCATCTTCTACACAAATCTGGACCGTTTTTCTGAAAAAATGTATTACTTAAACACAAAATAAAAAGTCACAAAATTTGTTAACAAATGCAAGACATACTGTCAGGACATCTGAAAAATTGAAAAAAGAATATGAATAGGTAAAAGAAACTGAAGAGAATTACTACCTGAATGTTTTGAGGTTTGAGTAGCTTGTGAGCTTGAAATTTTTTCTACAGCCAAATATAGTAATGCTCAAACATCCCTCTAAAGTTTCTAGTATGTACAATAATGGAATTTCCATTTCTTTCTATACGATCCTTTACGAGTATGCAGAATATATTTATTTCCTATGGACAAGCCAGGGAATACAGTCCTTCCCCCTTCCCAAAGTAGTCCTATTTTATACATTATAAATAATAGTGATTCCCAACCCAGACGTAAATAATATCTCTGAATGTGGGGCTTTAAAGTACGTATTAAGTTTTTTTTTAATTAGTCTGGAAGAGGAAAAATACGAAGTTATTTATTATGACTTGTCATGTTAGTCTAGGACAGGAGCTGGGTACAGGAAGGCTGGTAGTGATAAGGTTTATTAAAAGTAGAAGTGACACCCATGATAAACATATTTAATAATTGCAGCATAAGACAACCATCTCAAATCCTACAAGTAAATCTAATTATAGGTCTTTAAAGCTACACAGAATAAATAGTGCAACGATATTGTTAGTTGGGAGGGGGGCTCTTTCGCACATCTAACATTAAGCTACGCAGGTGTTTATTCAGCCCACTTGCTGATCTGTATAAAGAAGACTGCTTACTATAGGACATCTTAACTTAAATGACACTAGAATTGTAGAATATACATGAGCATTTGTGTTTGGACGCCTAGCTCTAACACTTAAAGATGCTATAACACCCTGAGAAAGTCATTTAACTATTAAATTCAATTTTTTTCCTTTATACAATAGAAGGCATAATTATAGTTAAGAACTAAAAGAAGAAAGATATTTAGGGTATATAGTATGAATGATAGTTAAAGATTCAATGACTCCATTCCCTCCTTTTGCCATATTATAAAAGTAATAAGAAGCAGGCAGAAATAACAGTATAAATCCACTTAAGCTAATGTAAATAAACACAACAGTTTAAAAAAAAAAAAGATTTTAAAAGACAAATACAAACAGACTACCCTCTTACCACCAAGACTAATAAAGTATGAGTTTTTGAAAAACGAGTGCTTAGTATAAGCAAACAAAACTCCAGGCCATAAACAGTAACAGGCACTATAAATAGTGACTCTATCCACAAACCCAAGGGCAATTACCACACATGTGTATGGTAAGTTCATCTAATCATATTTCCACTTTTAAATGTATAGCAATTCTACCAGTAACCTAATACAAATTTTGTACAATGTTAAGAGACTTCTTAGTAAGATTATTTTCATTAAGCCTTCACATAATAAATATTAGAATCCTGATTATGTTTTTTACTAGAAAGACATTTCAAAAATATTTTGCTTTTGCAGGAAAAAAAATGATGACCAGGATAACTTTCAACCTATAATTGGGTATCCAGACTTTTCAAGAACTAGAGTAAAATAAAGGCAAGTTCAGAAAAGCAGAAAATAAGTTAACCACCATTTAACATTCATCAATGGCACTTCCAAAAAGTATTCTTTAGGAAAAAGAAAAATGTTCCAGACAGTCTGAGTTAACAAGAAAGAAGAGTAAATAAAGAAGCAGATAAATATATAATTAAAGCTAAACATTGTCTATAGAAAATAATGTCAAATTTGTGAATTATTCTTTAAAATGAAGTTATGGACAATAGTATGTAAATCGTGGGGAGTGGGGAAGGTGGCAATTAGTGTTAAAATGTGGTAAGGAGGGTGCCTGGGTAGCTCAGCTGATTGAGTGTCTGCCTTTGGCTTGGGTCATGATCCCGGGGTCCTGGGTTCAAGTCCCTCAGGCTCTGCAGGGAGCCTGATTCTTCCTCTGCCTCTCAAGAATGAAGGAATGAAGGAATGAAGGAAAGAGTATCTTTTTAAAAAATAAAATATGGTAAGGATTTTGTACTTTTTCTAGAAATGATGATTTTAAGATACTGATTAACCTTAAATTTTGTTAAGTTGATTAAAAGAACACAAGAAGAATATATAGGTCCCAAATAAGAAAAGGGGATAAAACAGGAATGTCCCTCCTCTGACCCAAATCCTGCTATACGTTATTTACAAGAGACATCCTAAAATAAAAGGACATGAAAATGCTAAAAGACAGAAAATGGGAAAAAAGATATCATTAGCAATACCAACTGAAGATAGGTAGAATAACCTTGTTAAAATAAGACAAAAGAGAACTAGGTAAAAGGCATTGCTAGGGTCAAAGAGAGTCATGAACTAACAGCTTCAATACACCAGCAATTCTAAACTTGTATGCACTTAATACATATAAATAAATACAGCAAATTTTGATAGAACTATAAGGGAGAAAGTGTTAATCACCTTTCTCTAATATGGTTGGGTCAAGCCAATAAAATTAGTTAGATACTATTGATCTAAACAAATTTAAAACCTTAAGGGACATGAAGAGAATACTCAACTTTAAAGTTAAAGAACAGACACGCTCTACAATCATACATGAAACAACTAAAGTGTTAATGTGCCAAACCATAAAAGAAGAGTAAATCAATTTCCAAGAATCAGTATCATATAACCAAGTTAGCAGATCACTATGCAATTCATTAATATAGAATTCACTCAAAAATGATAAAATGTAAAAACACCTATATTTGATGACTTCAAAACACACATTCAAATAATTTGTGGGTCAAAAACAAAATCAAAATGGAAACTTAAAACACGTAAAATAAAAAGAAAATGCAGACTTGTAAGACATGCTGCCAAAGTAATAACGTGGAAGGAATTTTAGAGCCTTAAATGTTTACAACATTACGAAGAAAATTTGAAAATCGGGAGCTAAAATTTCAACTTAATATTACAGGATTGGAACTAGAATGAACCTACAAATGCAAAGAGAAGGAGATAATAAATGTAAAAGCAAAAGTTAATGAAATTTAAAACGAGAAAAAAATCTCAAAGCTAAATTTGGCTCTTTGAAAAGACAAATAAAATAGGTAGAACTCTGAAAAGATTAATGAAGACAATGGGATGCAATATAAACAATATCCAGAAAGGGAGATCATAAATACAGAAAAAAATAAAATCTAACAGAATACTATTAACCTTAAGGCAACACTTAGAAACACCAGATCTAGGTTTTACATGTAAAGTTCTACCTAACAGCCAAGAAACAGAAGATAACACTCTCATAAAAATGCTTATAGAGATCTTATATAGATAGATAGGGCCATAGAGATATACGTATAAATATAGTCTGAAAGACAAATTCTCTCATGCTCTTTTATGAACAGAGCAAGAATCCATAAAAGCAAACCGACAAAAATAAAATAAACCTAGTTATAAATAAAAAAGCAACACAACCACCTTAAGTTATCCTAGCAATATAAGAGTGGTTTACCATCAGAAAATCTTTAAATTTTACTTATCGTCTTAACAGATTAAAGGAAAAAAATCACCTCAAGAAATATTTTTAAAAATGTTTAACAAAATTCAATATAAATTACTTACTAATAATGAAACTTAGTAAACTAAAAATACACAATTTCTCTTCCCCCATGAAAGACATCTGCCAAAACCTACAGAACACAGCCTTCTTAGCGGTGAAATGTCAGAAGCATGTTTTAAATTAGGAACAAGATAAATACACCCAGTATTAGCATCCTCCTGGAAATTCTAGTCCTGCATTGTCTAATACGGTGGCCACTAGCCACAAGTGGCCACGAGCACTTGAAATATGACTAGTACAAATTGACATGTACTGTAAATGAGAATGCATACCAGCTTGTGAAGATTTAGTACCAAAAAAAAGTTTAAAAAAAGGTAAAATATCTCATTAATAATTTTTATACTGATAAACATGCTGAAATAACAATATTGGGTTAAATAAAATGTATATTATTAAAATCAGCTTCACTTGTATCTTTATATTTAATATGACTCTAAAAAATTTAAAATTACATGTTGCTCATGTTTCTACTAAACAAAACGTAGACAAAATAAATATTGACTAGAAAGGAAGAAACAAAGCTATCATTAATCTCAGATAATGATGGTCTACACAGAGAAACAATATACAGAAAATTTTGAAGATTTTATTTATTTATTTATTTAGAGAAAGTGCACACAAGTGGGGGGAGGGAAGGAGATGGAGAGAGCAGACTCCCAATCTTAGCACAGAGCCGCCACAGGGCTCTATCTCAGGACCCTGAGATCATGACCTGAGCTGAAACCAAGAGCTGGACGCTTAACCAAATGATCCACAAAATACAGAGAATTTTAGAATCAGTAACAAGTTTTAGCAAGGTGGCTAATAATTCTAAACAAACCAACATGCAGAAAACATAATATTCTTTTTCTTTTTTAATTTTATTTAGGGTGCCTGAGTGGCTCAGGTCATGATTCCAGGGTCCTGGGTTAGAGTCCCATATCAGGCTCCCTGCTTGAGGGAGCCTTATCAGGAGCCTGCCCTCCCTCTGCCTGTTGTTCTCCCTGCTTGTGCTCTCTGTCAAATAAATAAATAAAACATTTTTTAAAAAATAAATTAATTAATTAAAATAAATTATTTATTTATTTATTTATTTATTTATTTATTTGAGAGAGGGAGAGCACGAGTGGGCAGCAGAGGGAAAGGGAGAATCAGACTCCCCACTGAGCAAGGAGCCCAACATGGGGCTCAATCTGAGGACCCTGGGATCATGCATGACCTGAGCCAAAGGCAGACACTTTGAGCCACTCAGGCACCCCAAAAATACATTAAAAGGATTATACACTATGATCAAGTGGGATTTATTCCAGGGATGCCAGGATGGTTGATATCCACAAATCAATCAAAGTGATACACCACATTTAATAAAATAAAGCATAAAAACTATGTTATATCCATAGATACAGAAAAAGCATTGACAAGACTCAACACCCATTTACGATTAAAAACTCTCAACAAAGTGGGTATCAAAAGAACATACCTCAGCATATTAAAGGCCCACAGCTAACATCATACTCGACAATGAAAAACTGAGAGCTTTTCCTCCAAGATCAGGAAGAAGACAAGGATGCCCACTCTAGCCACTTTTATTCTACATAATATTAGAAGTCCTAGCCAGAACAGTAAGTCAAGAAAAAGAAATCCAAACAAGAAAGGAAGAAGTGGTGGTGCCTGGGTGGCTCAGTCGGTTAAGCCTCTGCCTTCAGCTCAGGTCACGATGTCAGGGTCCTGGGGTCAAGCCCTGCATTGGGCTCTCTGTTTGGCAGGTAGCCTGCTTCCCCCTCTCTCTCTGCCTGCCTCTCTGCCTACTTGTGATCTCTTTCTCTCTCTGTGTCAAATAAATAAATAAAATCTTTTTTTAAAAAAAAGGAAGAAGTAAAATTATCACTATTTTAGATGACATTATATTTTATACAGAAAATCCTAAAGAGGACATCAAAAAACTGTTAGAACTAATCAACAAATTCAGTGAAGTTGGAGAATATAAAATCAATCTATGAAAATCTGTTAAATTTCTATACAAAATACTAACTATCAAAAAGAGAAAAATACATATACATCAAAAAGAATAAAATAACTAGGAATAAATTTAACCAGGAGGTCAAAGACCTGTACACTTAAAACTATAAGACACTGATGAAAGAAACTGAAGACAACACAAATAAATGGGCAGATAATCAGGCCCACGGGTTAGAAAAATTATTGTTAAAATGCCATACTACCCAAAGCAATCTATAGATTCAATGCAATATCTATCAAAATTACAATGACATTTTTCTCACAGAAATAGAACAAAAGTCCTAAAATTTTTATGGAACCACAAAAGACCCAGAATAGCTAAAGCAATCTTGAGAACAAAAAAGGTGGAAAAAATAATATGCTTCCTGATTTCAAACTATATTATAAAGCTATAGTGATCAAAACAATTATAGTGAGTAAATTGCAACATATGATATTGGCATAAAATGAGACATACAGATCAGTGGGAACAAGAGCCGAAATGGGTGAAAGGGAATGGGAGACACAGGCTTCCATTATAGAATGAATCATGGGAACGAAAGGCACAGTGTAAGGAATACAGTCAATGATATTGTAATAGCATTGTATGGTGACAGATGGTGGCTACACTTGTGGTGAGCATAGCATAATGTATAAACTTGTGAAATCACTCTGTTATACACCTGAAACTACTATAATATTGTGTGTAAACTACACTCAGATTTATTTTTAATTTAAATTAAAATAACAAAAATGACAAATAAAAAAACAGAGACTACCAGAAATGAACCATGCATGTATGGTCAATTCGTTTACAACAAAGGAGCCAAGAATATGCAATGGGAAAAGGACAGTCTCTGGATTGGGAAAACTGGACAGGCACATGCAAAAGAATGAAACTGGGCTACTATTTTAAACCAGACACAAAAAATAACTCAAAATGGATCAAAATGTAAAACCTGAAACTATGAGACTCTGGGAAGAAAACATAGGCAGTAAACTCCTTAATGCTGATCTTGGTGATGATCTTCTGGATTTGACACCAGAAACAAGAGCATCGAAAACAATAATCACAAGTGGGACTACAGCAAACCACAAAGGAAACCTTGATCAAGAAAATGAAAAGGCAACATACAGAATGGGAAAAAATATTTGCAAATCATGTATCTGATAGGCGGTTAACATCCAAAATATATAAAGAACTCATATAACTCAAGAGCAAAAAACCAAATGATCCAATCAAAAAATGGGCAGAGGATCTAAACATTTTTTAAAGACATACAGATGGCCCACAAGTACATGAAAAGATGCTCAACATCACTAATGACCATGAAAATTCAATCAAAAGCACAATGAGATATCACCTCATACATGTTAGAATGGCTATTATCAAAAAGACAAGGAAAGACAAGAAATAGCAAGTGTTCAGGATGTAGAGAAAGGGAATCCTTGTGTACTGTTGGTAGAAATGTAAACCGATACAGCCAATATGGAAAGCAGTATGGAGGTTCCTCAAAAAATTAAAACTAGAACTACCATATGATCCATCAATTTCATTGCTGGGTATTATCTGAAGAAAATGGAAAAGATATCTGCACTTCCATGTTCATTACAGTATTATTCATGACAGCCAAAATATGGAAGGAACCTTCTATGCATCTGTTGGTGGATAAACGTAAAGAATATGTGATTTGTTTTCATACACACATACACACACACACACACACACACACACACACACTCAGCCATTTAAAAAAGAAATTCTGCTAACTGCAATAACATGAATGAAACTTGCAGTCATTATGCTAAGTGAAATAAGCCAGAGAGATAAAAACAAATACCGCATGCTCTCACTTAATGTGTAATCTAACAAAAAAATGAAATAAAACAACTAAACTGATAGATTAAAAAAAAAAAAAAAGATTAGTGGTAACCAGAGGCTGGCAGGGAGAGGAGGAAGCATTAGATGGGTGAAGGAGGTCAGAAAATATAAACTTCCAGTTATAAAATAAATAAGTCCTGGGGATATAATGTACAGCATGATAACTGTAGTTAATAATATTGTATATTTGAAAATTTTCTAAGAGAGTAAATTGTAGAATTTACCCGGAGCTCTTTAGCTCCAGCTAAAGAAAATTTTCTAAGAGAGTAAATTCCTCATCACAGGAAAAAATACTGTAATTATATGTGGTGATGGGTGTTAACTAGACTTATTATAGTGATTTTGTACTATATACATATGTCAAATCATTATGTTATACAGCTAAAATTAAAATAACATTATATGTCAATGAGATCCTAACAACAAAAAAATTTTTTAGCACTACAAAGCACTACAAAGAAGAAACAGGATGGTCTTCTCAAATATTATCCTAAGCCATTAGCTGCCCCTTTAGGGAAAAAAATTACTCCTGATCCCTATTTTACACCACAGAAAAAAAAATCAAATCGGATGGACTGTAGCTCTAAATGTGAAAGGTAAAACAATTTCTAGAAAATAACAGGAGTATCTTGGGAATGGGCAAAAATTTCTTAAACAAGACACAAAAGCATTAACTATAAAAGAAAAGATTAACAAGTTAAACTACATCAAAATTGGAATTTATGTTCATTAAAAGAGATGAATAAAAGAATGGAAAGATAATCACACTGTGAGAGGGGATATTTGTAACCTATCAAAGAGCTCATTTCAGGAACATTTAAAGAACTCCTAAAACCAATAAGAAAAGATCAACCCAATAGGGAAGCGGGTAAGAAACATGAAGAAGCATTTTACAAAATAATACATCCAAATAACATATCTATGTTCAATCTCCATAGTAATAAGGGAAATGCAATATAAAACCACAATGAGGTATACTACACATCTACCAAAATGGCTAAAATTAGAAAGACTGACAAGTGGGTTTAAACATCTAAGTGATGGGTGGGGTGTCTGGGTGGCTCAGTCAGTTAAACGTCCAGCTCTTGATTTCCACTCAGGTCATGATCCAGGGCTGGATGTGGAACGTGCTTAAGTTCTCTCTCTCCCTCTCCCTCTGCTCATCTCCTCCTTTTCCCTCTCTTACCAAAAAAAAAATAATAATAATAAATCTCAGTGTTGGGTAGGATGTGGGAATATCTACTAAGGATGAACAGACACAAACCAACCAGCAATCTTTTTTTTTTTTTTAAGCAGTCTTATTTCTAGGAATATACTCAACAGAAATGCAAACATATGTGCATCAAAAGACTTACACCAGAATAGTCACAGCTGCATTATTCATAAGAGTCTCCGAAGTGGAAACAACCCAAATGTCTATCAGTAGAAAAATATAATGTTCTACAGTGAAATACTATATAGCTATGAAACCGAACAAACTCCTATTAAACTCAACAACATGAATAAATCTCAAAAATACTGAGCAAAAGAAAAAAGAGAACATAAAATATATATTTTCATTTATACAAATTTCAGAATGAACAAAAGTGATATTGTTATAAGTCTGTAGAATAAGGTACCTTTAGGGAAAAGAATGAGAGTAGTAATTAGGAGGTAGTTTGAGAGGGGATTCTAGAATGCTAGGAATGTTCTGGTTTTTTGGTTTGTTTGTTTGTTTTAAATATTTTATTTATTTATTTGACACAGAGAAAGATCACAAGTAGGCAGAGAGGCAGGCAGAGAGAGAAAGGGAAGCAGGCTCCCTGCCTCCCTCGGGACTCGATTCCAGGACCCTGAGATCATGACCCGAGCTGAAGGCAGAGGCTTAACCCTCTGAGCCACCCAGGCACCCCTGTTCTGGTTTTTTAAAAAAATCTGGATGAAGGTTACATATCCATTATTTTGTGGTAATTCATCAAGTGACTTACCAACTTTCTCACAACCTGAAGGACTGATACGGTGCTTGCCTTTCCTTCACCTGACTCAGACTCTCTCAGGGTGGGAGAAGTGTCTAAGCACGGGTCATGCCTCGAGAACACCGAAAGGCAAATGAATCCCCCACTGTCATCTGAAGGTAGAGATATGCAGAAAACTGGAGAGAGAGATTCTTTGGAAAAATTAATACATTGAGAAGCTATCATATAAACCGGGGAATTCAGAATGCCAAAGTGCATGCCCAGAGCAGGATGTAAGAAGACCCTAAACTTTCACCCCTGGCTGACTTGAGGCTCAGTACAAGCAGGAAGAGAAAGTTAAGGGAGAACTGTAAATAGCCTTGCTAAGCATGAAGGAGTGTCCCAACAGAGTCAATATGCAAAGACTGAGGAAACTGGGGTTGTCTGGGGCAGCGGGGGAGGTGGGGTAGGGAGCTCCAGGTATTCAAGGAAATCTCTGCCAAAACACTAGCTGACCACAAGCTAAAGAAACAGATGCTTCAGAGATCACCAAGGGCAAAGATCCCAAAATAAGCCCATACAACTATGGCCAGCTGATTTCAGAAAGGGATGCCAAGACCATTTAACAGAAAAAGAGTAGTCCCTTCAACAAACGGTGTTGGCACCACTGGACATCCACATGCAAAAGAAGGATGTAGACTCCTCCTCGCACCATATACAAACTCACAAGAGACCAACAATTAAGACATAAGAGCCAAAACTACAAAATCCTTAGAGCAAAACACGAAGTAAATTTTCATGACCTTGGGGTTTCACAGATACAACCCCAAAAGCATAAGCAACAGAAGAAGACATAAACTGGACTTCATCAAAATTAAAAATTTTATGGGGGCGCCTGGGTGGCTCAGTGGGTTAAAGCCTCTGCCTTCGGCTCAGGTCATGATCTCAGGGTCCTGGGATCGAGCCCCGCATGGGGCTCTCTGCTCAGCAGGGAGCCTGCTTCTTCCCTCTCTCTCTGCCTGCCTCTCTGCCTACTTGTGATCTCTCTCTATCAAATAAATAAAATATTTTTTAAAAAAATTAAAAATTTTATGAATCAAAGGGCATTAACAAGAAAATGAAAAGGCAACCTACAGACTGAAGAAAATATTTGCAAAACATATATCTGATAATGGTCTAGGATATAGCTTATGGACCTTTGGGGTATATACCTAAAAGCAGAATTAAGAAGATACACAAATAGGGACACCTGAATGGTTCAGTCGGTTCGGAGTCCACCTTCAGCTCAGGTCATGATCTCAGCCCCGCATCAGTCTCCCTGCTCAGTGGGGAGTCTGCTTCTCCTTTTCCCTCTGTGTCCCACCACTGCTTGTGCTCTCTCCTTGCTCTCAAATAAACAAACAAAATCTTAAAAAAAAAAAATAAAATAAAATTCACAAATAGCTAACAAAGCACATCAGAGATGCTTAACATCATTAATCATTAAGCATTAGGGAAATACAAATCAAAACCACAATAAGATACCACCTCATACCCAGTAGGATGGCTATAATTAAAAACACAGAAAACAAGTATTGGTAAGGATGTGGAGAAATCAGAACCCTCCTACATTGCTGGTGGGAACGTAAAACGGTACAGCCTCTGGGGAACACAGTTTGGTGGTTTCTCAGAAACATTAAACATGGAATTGCCATATGATCCAGCAATTCCACTCTTACGTATGTGTCCAAAAGCACAGAAACCGGTAACTCAAATGTTTGTACCCAAATATTCATAGCAGCACTCGTCAGGAAAGGTGGAAACAACTCAAATGTCCGTTAACAGATGAATTAGCAAAATGTACTCAAGACACATGCATGGAACATTACTCAGCCGGAAACATGAAGCAAGCTGGGAATCGTTATGCTAAGTAAAAGAAGTCAGACAAAAGAGGTTACGTGTAGTATGCTGCCATGCGCAGGAAATACTCAGAATAGGTAAATCCAGAGAAACAGAAAGCAGATTGGTGGTTGCCAGGGGCTGGGGCAAGGCCAAATGAGGAGTTACTGCATAATGGGTATGGAGTTTTCTTTTGCAGTGATGAAAATGTTTTGGAATATGATAAAAGTGGTGGTTACACAACACTGTGAATGTACTAACTACCACTGAATTGGACCCATTAAAACGGGTAATTTATGTCTGTTTATGTTAAAATGAATTCCACCTCAATTTAAAATCAAAACAAAATAAAACCTGTGACCTGAATTGGAGAGCCAAAACTACACTCAATTCCATTTTTTCCATCGCCTCTCACATCCCATATGGCAATGAGTCAAAGCAGGTTCTGCCTCCATTTCAGAGTCTGACTCTCTCCTCCTCCTTTTCCTTGCCACTGTTCCTGCCTTAATTCAGGTCTGTCGCTTCTTACCCGCTAATTACAACAGTGTCCCAGGTAATCTAGTCGCCAACAATATTGTTCCCCATTAACCTGTTCACTGAATTGCTGCCACATCCGTCCTTCCAAAATGCACATCTCATCAATTTTTCTGCTCAAAATCCTTCCATGTCTCCACATGGCTTTTAAGATAAAGTGAAGTACCTTATCCTAGCACAAAAAAGTCCTGTTTAGTCCCCTCCTACCCCTGGTCTCATCACCTGTCATTCATTCCCTGTCTCTCCTCCAATTACATATAGGACATACTCTTCTACTTCAAAGATCTATATTGTTTAAGGGCTCTGTACCTCTAACTGGGAAATACTTTTCCAAGTGAGTAACTTCCCTCAAAGATTCAACTAAATGTATCATCCTCTAGAAAGGGTTATTCCCCAGCTCCCAATTGACCACTTTCACATAAAATAAGCACTTATCAAAGAACTTACCACACTGTAGTGTAATTGGCTTACTTCCCTATAGACTAGATAATCCCCTAGTAGATCCTGACAGCAGGGGCCATGATTGCACCATATTTATACCTCAAGTACCTCTCTCAGCAAATGTTCAATTCAGCCATTTGCTTAAATCAAACATAAAATAATTCATAGATCTGCTCAACCTTTTGATACTTGATCATTATTAGTCTTCATGGCTGGCCAATATCTGAGAGAATAATTAGCAACTTGTTTGTGCAATATTTCTGTTAAGTAATCCATCCTCAAACTAATTAAACAAGAGCTTCTTGATTAATGCATTTAATGCATGAAAGAATATTTTCTAATCCTTCTTATTAAAAACTTACTCTAAGTCAATTTAAAGAAATATAAATTTTCTTTTTTTATTAAGTAAAGACTATAGTCAAGGTAAAAATCCCTTAATTAGTTTTGAGATGAAAACCTATATATAAAAATTTAGTTAACTGTTCTCTCCCTCACTGGAAATACACAATCAATCTTGGCCTTCAGACATACAGTTCTGCTCACTCCTATACCACTTCCTATCAATTCCCTTAGTCACACTGCCCTGAGTTCTTAGGCTCACGAAAGCATTTGGTTTGGTTGATATTAGATAATGTGCTAGAAACCAGATTCTTTCAGACTATTTTCAGAGAAAATTGAAATTTAAAAGAATTGTTCAATTGTTCCTGCTGAAACACCTGATATCAGAGAATGCTTTGATGATCTAAATTTCAATAGACCCAGGTAAACCCGGGTAAGTGGGAATATATCTCTAGACTGCCTTGATGATTCTGAAATATCTAAAATATATAAATACTTCCTATAAAATAGTACCTGAATGACAAACTATAGTCATATGTTTTCATTGTTCACAGGGTAATTTTTACTCTGTTTTAATCCAGTCTAATTCTGCCCACATAATAACATCTATAGATTCCCAACACCTAAAAAAATGAAGCACCATTATTAACTTATTTTTCTTATAGTCAAGTCTGATTTTTCCTAGGGCTATTTCTGCTGACCCAAAGCATGTTCTCCATTTTCATTAAGTTTATAAATTCACAGAAAAGACCTCAGGCAAATATTTTCTCAGTGCCAACAATCCTTGCACTTTGCCTAATTAACTCATTTGTTTTAGGTCTTACAGGGCTGGAATCTGCAATTACTATTTCCATCTCTACACTGGCTGCTAGAAAGTTCTCAGTGAATTTATGGCCCACTTCTAGACTTCCTTAGCAGAGTCTAGATATTATTCTCATTCTGGGCTCCATCTTACCCTTCTCAACCTCTCTCCCTTGCCACAATATATATTTAATTTTATTTTGTCTCACTGGATATATTTTTGTAAGCCATCTTTAACCTCCTCTGGAATATATCCTTAAAAAAACCACATATATGCGCTTAACTAATTATTAGCCAGTCTGCTTCTGGGCTCCCAAATGTTACAGAAGCCAGACATAATCAGACTTACTCCACAGCTGTTCAACAATCCTTATGTTCATTCTTGGTTGATGACATATCCATTCCTCACATAAACCACTATATATATTTTTTTCATTCTCTTAGAGCCGCTATAATTTATCTCACTATCAACAAGTCACATCTCTATCTAAATTTCAGAGATGATAGAGCCAATCGATTAAATTCCTTCACTCCTCCCCACCGCCCATCTTAAAATTTCTAAATTATAATCTCAAGCAAAAGAAAAGTCTTCTATCTGGGTTCTTAATGCTAAAACTTTGTCAATTTTTTTTTCCATGGATTTGCTGTATCTCATATAGTTAATGGTATCCACTCGGCTGGCTCCTTCCTTCACTGCAGACATTTTATAAAGAACATTTTACTCTCAGCCACTGTCATTTTTGGGGCACTGCCAGAGGTTTCTGAGGTACAACTAGAACAGAGAGGGATTTGGAATTAGAAACTGGAAGGTGGTGAACCAACAGTAGGTGGTATGGAAAATTTAGTGGGTAAAGAAAAATGGATAAAACCCTGAGAGGCAACAGGGAACAACTGGGCAAGTGGTTGATATCAGGAAATGTCACCATACATTAGTAGCTGCCCCAACAGGGCACTGTCAATGGCACACATCAGAAAGACTTAGTCTCTGTGTCCCAGGGACTTAACAAGGCTTAGACTTATCAAAGCAAGCACTCCACAAAGAGAAATAAAATGTTCCAGGCTCCTGAATTAGAGTGTGAGGTGGGGAACCAATGATTGGAACAAAGCAGTATACCAATTATAAATACTGAACAATTGTCAAATTTGCACTGTCTCTCCTGCTGAATCCCCCAATATTGAAATGGAACGCTATAAATCCTCCCTATAGTCTGACTTGGTCCCAGAGGCTGAGCTGGGGAAGGGGTGAGTGTACTAGTGGGAGTCAAGCGGAAAAGATGATAGAAAATGATCACCCACATGACATGCAGGATAATAGGAACTCTAAATGTAGGAGGACGATTCAGGAGTCTACTGCAGTAAAAACAACAACAAACAACTCCTTAATAAGTGTATAAACTGTATCAAAGGCATATGCATTTACAAATACATCCTGAAACTGTGAGAGAGAACAAGTACTAACACATGCATTGGGGGGTGACACTCCACTGAAATGGCTCTCTCCCAATATTACCAATGATCTTTACACTCAGCAGCCAAAAAAAAACTAAAATTGTGCTTGCATGGTACTATAGACCAAATGAAGTAAATGTCTATCTCCAACCTGCCTTTAGAGGCAACAGCTACACAAAACTGTAACCATAAAAAAAAAAAAATGTGTCAATTTACCTTTTTGGTACATGGTTAATGTCCATTCGCCATCTCTTCTCACTAAGAATTGTTATGTCTCTCTCATTGTCTCAGTATAGTTGTAAATCTGTAGACTTTGATACAGATATAAGAAGGCTTTTTTGTTTTTTGGGGTTTTTTTGCTTTGTTTTTGTTGTTGTTGTTGTTGTTGTTGTTGCTGTTTATGTGGAACCATTACTTTGAAATGTTCCGTGCTTTTCTGATTCATGACTAAGTTGCAGATTTTCCGGGTCCCATCTTGGTCCTAGAGATACAAAGTAACTGTATACCTGTTTGAGATGGAAAACCCTCTCAGATAAAGTTTAACTTCTCCCAGCCTGAAAAACTGTTTACCACTCTTGTCCAGAGCCCAACAATAACAGCTAACACTTTGCAAGCCCTGCCCCACATGAAATGTTAACTCATTCAGTCTTCAGTCAAGGTTCTTAACTGGAACCACTGCAGACAGAAAATTATCTTAGTGGCTGTTTTCACAAATCTCCCAAGGATGGTTCATAACTAGTGCCATTCCAGACGCACAAAAGATAAGTCATTACTTAAAATAGATGCCTTAGGTCATTAGGGCTGAGTTTTCTCAAGAAACCCCAGTTAAGAAAGGCTACAAGTCAACAACCCCAGTAGGTTAGTTATATTAGCGTCTGCATTTGACATTTGAAGAAACAGGCAGAAATGGAGTTACTTGATCAAGTTCACAGAGCTAGTAAGTGGGAGAACCAGGATTCAAATCCAGGGTGTCTAGGTCCGGAGTCCTTACTAATTCACTAAGTCCAAACCTGTTGCTCTGAATCCATTTAGCTCATCCTCCATGTGTAGACCATGCCTGTGAACTTATCCTTAAATATTCACTTTTTTGTAACTATTTTACATGCATATATTTTCTTCAAAACAAAACCGAAAGCTATTTTAAATAAGGACCGCAACATGGGGCGCCTGGGTGGCTCAGTGGGATAAGCCTCTGCCTTTAGCTCAGGTCATGATCTCAGGGTCCTGGAATCAAGCCCCACATCAGGCTCTCTGCTCAGCAGGGAGCCTGCTTCCCCTTCTCTCTCTGCCTGCCTCTCTGCCTACTTATGATCTGTCAAATAAATAAATAAAATAAAATTTTAAAAAATAAGGACCGTGACAAACTTTCCTTGTATTCCCATAGCACTAAGCCCCCCCCCCCCCCACACACACAAAGAATCTTCAGTTGATCACTGCAACTGATAACAGCCATAAGAAATTAAGAAACAAAGAGTGAATTTGAGTGAGGCCAAGTTACTTGATATAAGCCTGGCTGGAGCCAAAACCTATAGTCATCAATCATTACAGACACACTAATATGTGTATACGGAACATAATGAAGTTTGAAGATTAATATATGGACAAGACTGACATAGCATAGACATTTCTACAATCAACAATTTTCAACTCTTTATATAATTATGAAGGTTGCTGCTTCAGCAATTCTATTCCTCTTGATAGTTTCTAATATTCCCAGGCAGATACCCTCAAGCACACAGAAAACAGCAGAGGGCAGAGAGGTGATCTAGTTAAACAAAATCTCTAGCAATCTGTTGGGGCTCTCTTTTGGAATATACAAACCTAAATTAAAGTTTAACAGGGCAGAAGAGAAAGGAAAATAAATTATTTCCACCACAACTGAAGGATGCCATACATAGGAAAACCTGAATTATCATATTACCATTGCTAATAAATTTGTAAATCCTCTACTTTCCCAAGAATTTTCTTCAATTTGGGGGCTGGGGGCAGGAGGAGTATGTGACCCAGAATATAAAAACCTTCCAGTATTTTCAACTCTAAAGCAGAGAGAATAGAGACATTTACGGCACCACCTCCCAGTGTTTCTACCCGAAGGTTATAAAGACAAATGAAATAGAAACAAAGGTAAGACTTGGCAAGTGGATGAGCAGGTCATTCTACAGCTGGTGAGTATTTCATTACAATTACTTGATACCTTTCTTCCTTTTACTTAAACACTGATCCATTACAAAACCTAATTTTATAGATCCTTGAACATATTTTATTTTGACTAGCAATACTTAGAATACCTTAATATTTTAAATATTTTAAATAAATTCACAACAAAATCAGGAGACAATTAAACAGTATATTTACATAAAAAGATGGAAATTTCATTCTTAACTCTTTGTTAAGTATGCAAGGTAATCTACCTAAGACTTTATTACAAGCAATAATTACTCAGTGGGAACTTGAACTTCTAGTAGTTCTTTGTCCAATGCTTCCAAGTCCCTGTAAGCCTACAGAAGAAAATACGACTTCACTTGATATCACCAAATAGAATAAAATATTAAAGTCTGAAAAATACTTTTACTTTCTTAGGGCACTTAGCCAGGCTTCTGTTTACTGGTAAAGATTTCACTTTTCTCCTTGTGAAGCCAGAAAAGTTAAGCCCATATTTAATGGATATTTCTTGCCTTTTTCCCATCAAAAGCAAACATCATTCTACATTTCACCTGTGGTCTAATTTTAGAGCTATGTTTAAGTGCCTATTAAAAGTCTCAAGCAGTTTGATAAAACTAAATTAAATGTCTACTCAAAAGATAATGTTTACCATTTCTTTAAAACCATATAAATTAAACTACCTGATGGAATGTTAAATATTTAAGCTTAAAACATCATTACCACAATTCCAATGTATTAAAATTTAACATACAAGACCAACAGCAAACATTAGTCCTAGACATCTCTTATTCAATCCAAGAAGTTACTCCAAAACCCTATTCAATATCATGTTACAAAAGTCAAATATAAATATAAGTTAAAAATCCCAGAATGGAGACCAAAACCAGTACTCTTGAAAGAAAACTACACATAATTGATTCTACTCTGGGAGGCTTTCACTTGGAAGGTTGTCTCTATTGCATGCAAACTATTGCCCAATATAATTCTTCAGTTTTGTGGGTGTTTTTTTTTTTAATTTTGTAAGGGTTTTTTTTTTTTATTTAAAACACCAGAGCTTATGTTTTAAGTATTTAAGTGTTCAAAGGTTTGCTATTTCATCATCTTCATATAATTTTGTTTAAAATATATCTTTTAAAACTACATAGTTGTTTTTTTTTTTTTTCCAAACCATATAATTAAACAAGAAAACCGTATACTCTGCTATTAAATTATCCTGGAAAAACTCTGTGACCTCACTTTATGGCTGCTAAAACTACTCTGTACATGTTTGAACAGCCTTATTTCAAAACCAAAAGTAGCTGTTATTGGACAACTGGATTTCTCAATAAATTTCAATTTCACTCAATAAATGATTCCTGAATGTCTACTAAACATAAGGTACCATGAGAGATTCTGTAGGGCATTCCAAGAGAGAAATCAAGAATTTTCCACCTTTAAGAAGCTTATGGTATAGGATAAACATTTTCTTAACATGTAATAACAGCAAATATCTATACAGTACTGGGCACTGTGTTAAACATGTACTAACTTACTTATTCCTTACAGCAGCCCTGGGAGCTGGTTACTATTACTGCTCACAATTCATAAATGGGGAAAATGAGGCTCAGAGAGGTCAGGTAATCAGCTCAAAGCGCAGGAGCCGTAACAGATGGAACTGGGATGTGAATTCAGGCCGTGCAACTCCAGAGACCTTCCTTATAACCACTCCGGCCCTGCTGACCCGAAGAAATGTTTAACGTAGGGTGTGGGTGGGAGCAAAAACTGCCACCAAAAAGAAAAAAAGTCTTGAGTTTCCAAAAGCAGATCATGTCTAATCAGGCAGAACTTAAAATGTGGCCCAAGGACAGGTAAGTTTCAGGGGGAAAAATGAAGTGGGAATTCTAGGTAAAGAGGGTATAGAAGAAAGAGCAAGGGGCTATGTTGAAATATTATTATTAAAAGTATGAGTCAGTAGTTGGCTAGAACAAGAGGAAGCCACTGAAGATTTCTGAACTGAAAGGGAATATCTGAATGAGACTAACTGCATGACTGGGAAGGAGGAAGGTAGGCTTGGATGCTGGGTGGTCCATCCATATGGTGTCTTCCACAAATAGTCCAAAGAAGCAGTAGTCACCTGGGCTGTGGTGGTGATAATGGGGATGGGAGGCAAAAAGGCGGGAAAAAAAAAAAAAAAAAGCAAGACCAGAATCCGAGAATAAGAGATAAGAGAATCAGAGATAAAGCCAGTGTCTGCTGTGGTCCAGGCAGGGGGACTTGGGGACAAGCATGTGGGAGGCATACAAAAGTGGATGCCAAGGTGACTAAGCTTTGGAGCCTCGATGACAGGAACACCAGGGCACTCATGCATAGAAGCTATGCACTTAGGAGGAATTCAAACAAAATCTGAGGCCATTAGCTCCACTGGCAATGGGAAAGAGACCCAAGGTTGAAGATAAGGACTCGGGGTCCTCTGCAGACCATAGAGTTCAAGAACTGGCAAATGCTTCAGCAAGAAGTTGACAGAAAGAAGCAGAACAAAGGAGATGACTTATATACCCACACCTAGCTTGAGGGAAGGAAGGTAAATAGCAAGAAAGGAGACAAAAACAGCAGAAACAGACCACCGGAGCAGTGCACTGCCACAGTCAGTAAGGAGCCCAACAGCAAGCTCAGCCAGGTCTAAGAAGGAAGGGAGTCAGCGTACACGTTGTCCCAAAGAACTAAGGACCTGAATTCCTTTCAACATTTTACATTCCAAATAAATGTATTATTTCTAAAATCTTACAAAGCCTAATCATGTACATACTGATGTTATTCCCTAAAGTCAACAAAGAAAATGAATCTAAAGTCTACGAAATACTACAGAACTGGAACTCCTCACCCTGGAGAAGGTAATAGGATGCCCCCAGTAGAGGAAGCCACAGCATAAACAACAAGGAAGGCTCCCTGCAATGACAATCGTTCTCAATGCTAGGCAATTTACAATACTATTTCATATTAAAACTGTACTGTGGCATGAAACATAAGATTCACAGGACTTCACAGAAGTTTCACACTTGCCTCAAATCTCTCCTAGTTTGACTCCCCAATTTCCCCCTGCCTTTGCCTTCCCTGTCGCCAAGATCTCTGTCCTCAGAGCCTTAGGATTCAGCACAGTAAATGCCGAGCAGAGAGGAAGGTAGGTGGTACAATCAAAGCACAGAAGAGGAGACTTTTCCCAGGCTTAGGGAATCAGAGGCAGCTTCTCAGAGCAGTGACACAACCTTTAACTTGGGACACAAAAATAATAAATGCCAAAAATGTGCATAAAACTCTCAAATTTCATTTACACCCTCAAGCTATAATAGATTTGGGAAGGAATTAAACTAAAAGCATGATGGTGACAAAACAGTGCTTGCATTTAAAAGAAGCTGACAGATGTTTTGCTTTTTATTTCGGTACTATTGACTGTACTTCCTGTTCTTCATATATAAGAGGCATATGAGCATCTTTTTGAATTCACTAAGTCCTTTATAATTAAAGCACATTTAACCTCACAGAGCTGTTCAAAGATAGTTGACAGTGGGTTCTGGAGACTCACATGCTAACTATATTTAGCCTGGGGTTAGTTAGCCTAGTTACAGTATGATATTAATGACCCCATCACTCCGAAGCTCCTATGCTCTGGTAAGTTTCACTCTTCTGTGGAGGAAACCTGGCCAGTTATCTTCAGTTGTGCTGCAGATGGTCACAATGTGGATTTAGTCACAAAGAGAGAGAGAGAGAGAATCTACATAACAGTGCCATCCGGATAACGGAAACAGCTTTCCAACACATCACCCCACTTCTACTCTTTTTCCTCTATAATCCAGTTCTCCCCCAGCTGCCCCTATGAGCTTTTAAAAAACATCTATTAGAATGTATTGCCCCCTCCACCCCATGTCCAATTATGATCCTATACTAGAGTTCTCGTCACAGGGTCATAGGAACTAAACTACCACAGGGCCCTACCATATCTGACCCTGGCTCACCTCTGAGCTCCCGTCTCATATCTCTGTCCACCTGCCTGCTCGTGCCCAGCCACCCTGGCCTCCCTTCTGTTCCTTGAACAAGTCACGCTCCTCCCACTACATTGCCTTTGTACTCCCTGTGCCCTCTGCCAGCATGTAGGGATAGACACACAGCCCCCACCCTCGCGGGTAAAAATTTCTGAGTGACATATCCAGTCAAAAGAAAGAACAATCAACCATATAGATATTGCATGAGGCCCTGCGTGATATGTGCGAAGTAGCAAATGCGCGACTGTCTCCGTAGAACACCGTACTAAGCTCAGGGAAAATTGACATATATGCTAATAAGCCGTACCTTTCCATGAGGGACCTTAAATTATTAGTAACAACCTAAAAGCCAACAAACACTGAAATCTCAGCTATTGCATCCAGTGTGCTTCTACGCCTAGACAAACCAACGAATCTCCACAAAATTACCACTGAAATAGTGACCAAAATAAGAATAATGTAAGAATAAGAATAAGGTAAGAACGCTCCAAATAACACCGATAAACTTCGATGCCAGTGGTGTTGTGCCACAGGACTAATCAAAATGATCAAGAGGGTCAGGTGGTGGTGGTGACGGTCACCTATCAGTGCCACTGAACTGTACCCTTAAAACTGGTTAAGACGGCAAATGTTATGTGATGGGTAGTTTACTGCAGTTTCAAAAGGGGGGGGCGAGGAGTAGGGAAAATTTAAATATACTTTTAAGACTAAAAAACCTAGACCTCCTTGTCGTGAAAAGCATACAAGCTAAGGACATGATCTAAGCCTATTAAATCATATAAGATACAGTAAGAACATGCAACTGTTCACTAAATTAGTTACTAGAACTAAAGGGGGAAGAAAGAAGATAGACCATCAAAAGAAGAAATACAATTAGTTTTAACACGTTTATCTTCATTAAAACCCAAAGGTTCACATTAAAACCAGACACTCTTTCCACCCATGAAATCAGAAAATTAGCAAAATTAGTAAAAGATAATGATGCAAGTACTCGCATGTATCGTTAGTGCAAATACAGTCAAGAACTTTTTCTTCTTCTGAAAAGCAATTGCCAGTATTTATTACGAGTCTCAGAAATGTCTGTACTCTTTTGCCCAGTAATTTCATATCTGTGAAATAACCCTAAGGAAACAATCCTAAATGCATAAAAACATCAATGTACAAATATGAATGTTCATTTAAGCACTATTTGTAAGAATGAAAAAAAATGAAATGTCTGGCAATGAAAATAAGTAAATTCTGACTCATCCACGTTTTTATATAGCAAGTAAAAATATTCCTGAAGAACCTGTGATAACATGGGGAAATGTAACATTAAAAAATTATGGGAAGTTGTATATACCAGGTATAACTTCAACTATTTTCAAATATGAACAAAAATCTGTTTAGGATGTTTTGCTCCTTTTCTATGGGTGAATTTATGTCACTCTAACGGTTGGGGGACAAATAAGGTTAACTTGGCAACAGATTAGTTCAAATTTATACCTGGGAGGAGAGAATAAAGGAAATTGTGAATTCTTAAAACATCCACCCAGCTATCTTATTTTCCACATTAAGTTCCTGGTACCCTAGGATCAGGAGCTATGTCAGACTTCTTGATCTCTAACATCTAACACATAACTCATCAACATATAGTAGTTGCTCAGTTTGACTAAGAACATCTACCCATTTAAATGACAGAGTACAAAAATGTACACACACACACACACACAATTAGTATTTTTCAACAATCAGGAACCAGTCAATCAAGCCAAAAATCTGGGATTCTATGTAGTATTTGACTGACTAAAAATAAATACTACCAACAATAAGTGCCTTTTTTTTTTCTAAATTCTAAAGTTGTTGTTTTTTTTTTTAATTTATTCATTTGACAGAGATCACAAGTAGGCAGAGAGGCAAGCAGAGAGGGGAAGGGAAGCAGACTCCCTGCTGAGCAAAGAGCCAGACGCGGGGCTCAATCCCAAAACCCTGAGATCATGACCTGAGTGGAAGGCAGAGGCTTTAACCCACTGAGCCACCCAGGCGCCCCTTTTCTAATTCTAGAGAAAGTGGTAGAAATGGTTTCACAATGAAGACAGGTTTTAATTCGACTGCTGAAGGACTGATCAGGTTTGGTTGGGTGAAGAAGCTGGATAGCAGTTCAAGGGAGAAATGGCCCAACCAACGGCCATAATGAGAGTCTCTGCATCCCCTAAATGCTAAGGTTCCCAAAAGCTCTTCCTTCAGCTCTCTGCTCTTCCTTTGCACACACTTCCTGAATCATCACCTCTCTTCTCATATCCTTGTTTATCAGCATGAGGATAACAGCTTCCCAGTCGGTATCCTCAATTTCAGAATTGTATCCCAGTCTTGAGGCACAAAATGAATGCTCACTGGCCACCTCCATTTGGAGATTTGTGTCAAACTCAATATGCTTAAAGGTGATTTAGTCTTCCATCTGAGAACCTGTTCCTCCTGTATTTCGCATTTCTGTGAAACAGAATCACTCTCTACCTAGAAAAACAAGTTATTCTTAATTTATCCCTTGCCTACACCCACATCCATCAATTAATAAGACAGGAATTCCGAAGTCTATCTTAAATCAGTCTCTTCATTCCTATCTCTAAAACTTCTGCCCTAGTTCAGATCCACATTAGCTCTTGCCTACGTCCTGAAATTGCCTCCTACTTGATTATCTTGCCTTCAGTCCTGTCTCATGGATCCACTTCAGAGATCAGCTTAAAAGTCACCTGTCGGGCTGGTCTTGCCTGCTCCTCCACACCGGTTAGATTAAGCTGTGACCCCATCTCACCATGATCCCCTACCTCTCCTCTCCTAACAGGTCTGAAATGTTCTGTAATGGCTGTCTTCCTTATCAAGTCAGCTCCTGCACGAGAACAGACTGTCTCTCTTACACCATTCTGCTTAGTTAAAATGATTTAGTGCGCAGGGTCTAGGAAGTGACTGTTAACAATTGCCTGGGCCCTATATCTTCAAACGTGAACCTATACACTTTTTCAAATGTACACAGATGCTTTTTGTGATTGATACTGTATCAACTTCAGTCTCACTGCAAGAAATGATACATTTTTGTCATGTCTTTTCTTAATTACCATATACGAAAATCACAAATACCTGTGAATTTTTTTGGCATTAGGAAAAGGTTTGCATACTTGGAAATATGAAGATAAACAGATTAGGAAGAAAGTAGCCTAACAAGATAGAGTGAAATATTTAACAACAGAAAGCACTCCTGAAATAATGTGGACTGAATAGAGATCAGCTTATAAAACCTCGTGGTTCTTTTTATTATTATTCAGAATTTACAGAAACCATTGGAAATCCTAATAGCTAACAAAGGAGACCTATCCAACCATAAATCACTATGAGCAGTACCAGTCAGTGCTATACTGAACCAGAGTAGAATATCCTATCTCTTCCACCTAAGTTTGCCCTTGAGTTAACTACTTAAGGTCTTTGGGGGAAGAGAATTCAGAAGACTAGTTACATAAGTATGCATGAACAACCTCAGACACCAATTAAAAATAACTTTGATAGATAAACCCAGACGATAACCTACACTATACTCTAGAAAATGTAGTAGAAAAGTTTGGGAAGAGTTCCTTTCAACTTGTGGTACCTAGAGATAATTAAAAGTTTGGTAACTCAACTAAGAAGGAAACTAAAAATAGATAATGTTACCTTTTCTATTACTCATTTCTTTGTTTATCACCTCAGATTCAAAACATTAAAGGATATTCTAATTAAACACATTCTGAGTATGCTCTGATCATCTGGAGAAAATACATTCATTAAATGTTACCAGAACAAGAGGAGCTACCTGCAGAAAGGTAAAGTCAGATCTACTCAGTGAACCAAAATAAACTCCAAAGAGGTGGAAAATTCATATATAGACAAAAATGAAACCGACAGCTAAAGAAAATATAACTTCCTTATACCTTGGGAGGAGTATAGAGGTCTTTCTGACTCAAAACATTTTTTCATAAAAGGAAACTTGGATGAATTTGATTCCGTATAAATAAAAAACCTCTGCATGGCAATACACATACACACAGACACATACAAAATTAAAAAACAAATGTCAAACTGGGAAAAATACTGGCTACTCCCTCTTATCACAAAGCCTAATAACAAAACTCAATAGAAATGGGCAAAAAATATGAACTGGTAATACATGGAAATAAAAATAAATATGAAAACTTAAAGTTATTCATAAGAAATATGCAAATAAAAACTACTCTGAGATACAATTTTCACCTAACAGATGGACAAAAATCCAGAAATTCATTAGCATACTCTAATGACAAGCCAGTAAGGAAACAGTACTTTCAACCATTGTTAATGGGACCATAAATTGGTACAAACCTCATGTATGGCAATGTGACAATATTCCTCAAAATTACAAATATTCTTTGACACTGCAAGTCTACTCTTGGGAATTTAAATTATGAATAAACTTACAAAGATAGGAACTGACATATGTACAAGGTGACTCATCACAGTATTAGCAAAAGACAGCAACCTAAATATACGTTAATTTGAGACTGGGTAAGTAGAAGATGGTATATAAATATAATGCAGAATTATGCAATTGTTAAAAAAAGAATGAGGAAATAGTCTATTTACTATGTGAAAAAAGAAAGGGACAAAACAGTGTGTGTGGTGTGCTACCTTTTGCATAAAAAAAGTGAAAAGATAAAAATATATATTCTGAATTGCTTGAATATATAAAATGTCTGAAAGAATTAAGAATTTAATCATGGCTGCCCAGAGCTGGGTTAGGAAGGTAGACACTACTGGGTGAATTTGGAACAGAGGTTATCAACAATACTTTGCAATATATACTAGTTATAAATCTATTAAAAATTTTAAAAATAGCTTTTGGCAACTACAACGCTAGAAAGATTTCAGCCAGGCCAAGGACATCGGATTTCATCGTCCTCCTCCTCTTTGACCTTTCTCTGAAAGCTCCTCAATAAAATAGTTGATTAAAAAAAAATTTTTTTTTAAGTAAACAAAACCTCTTCACTTTAAATAAGCACTAATTTCACAGAGGAGAAAAATAAGGATATCAATATGAATAAAACCATACACTTCAATGTATACTATTTCTGAGAGTAGATACTTTTCCTGCGTGTTCAGTTGGCCACTGTATAGTACATAATTAGTCATTGATGCAGTGTTCAACGATTCATTAGTTAAGTGTAACATCCAGTGGGCATCACAGCACGTGCCCTCCTCCATACATGGTGATGGGGATTGAGGGGATAAACACTTTTCATGCAGCCCTCCATAGTGCTTTGGAAGTAATGGCTGAAACCGAAAGTGAAGTTGATTTTAATATAAACATAATCCCATTTCCAGAAAGTAGTTTCTAAATGACTTGGCTAGCTGTGTTATCCCTAGAGTAATGCATTACTTTGCCTGCGGAACATCAGCATCCACACCTACTAAAAAAAGAGTTTTCTTGCTGAACATCCCAACATGTGCTTGGGACTCTGAAGGCACTAGAAATGGATGCTGAATGAATAGGGGCACCCCCTCTTCCTATTTCCTCTGCACTATGGGTGACCTCTCTCTTAATTCTGACAACTCTACTTAAAAACAAACCAAAAAACCCAACTTTCTTAATAGTCTTAGTCACTTTTTTAAACTTTTTTTTGAAGATTTTATTTATTTATTTATTTGAGAGAAAGCACGAGAAGGGGGAGGGGCAGGTGGACAGAGAAGTAGACTCCATGCTCAGCAGGGAGCCAGAAAGCGGGACTGGATCCTGCGACTCCAGGATCATGATCTGAGTCAAAGGCAGTTGCTTAACCAACTGAGCCACCCAGGCGCTCCTAGTCTTAGTCTCTTAATAAAAGTTCCTGAAGACTTGGATTTGGGCTCCAAATGGTACCTAATCACAGCTAACGAAAGCTAGCTATAGAATAGCCAGTCGACAGAAAAACCCAGGATATCCCAACCCATCAAACACACCTAGGCCATCTTCAAAACACACCCAGTAACTGCACTATGCTAGTAATGAAACATTCTTCCTTAGTTATAATGAGAAAAATTAATATTACAAATGAAATACTATTTGACTTATGTTTGGTAAATGTAGTCAAAGGTAGAAAGGGACACTAAAAACACCCCATCAAAAATCCACTAAGTAGAAAAGATGAAATCCAGGCACTTGAAATTTCCCCTCTCAAAGACAGGATTTTAAAAGTCAAGTTTTGTCTCTCTAATTCCCCTTCCCTCTCCCTCCTATTTCTGGAAACAACAACACAGTTAACAACAGGAGCTTCTCAAAGGCAAACATAAGACATTTCAGCAAAAGCAGGTTGTTACTACTAAAATGAAGAAAGGGGTAGCAGTCATCTCCCCAGACCTATCCAGTCATTAGTCACCCCCTCTTCCTACCACCTCCTGATCCCTTAGTTCTAGAACACACCACCAATTCTAAAAAAAGCAATCTAGAATTACAGCTGCTTGATCTACCATGTACCCTCTGGTGAGGGATCAAGAAAATGTTTATACACACATATATACAAATGTGTGTGTGCACATGTGGGTAGACACAAATATATGTATATATACAATATGTAAATATAATTTGATCCAGACTATGTGTAAGTATACATATAAAATATAACACACATACATCCTTTTTGATCATCAGAGATTAACAACTAAAATGGAAGCTAATCTTCAAACTTCTTTATTCATCCTATACTACAGCCCATTTCAAGAACTAATGTTTATTTTCTTACACAGTGTGTACTTATCTATAACCATTACATCTAAAATATAGGACAGCAATGTAACATCACTGTTAAAAACAAGAATTTTAAAAAATTAAATTATTTCCTCCTAAAATATTAGTAAAAGTTGGAGAAAAGATAGATGAGCATAAATTAGAAAATTTCCCAGAAGAAATTATTAGCCCCTACAATTTCTAGGACATACCAAGTAACAGAAAGTAATCATTAAATTTTCAAACTTGAACTGTATGGGAACATTATTCCTTTACCCATCAAAACCTGAGCATTTTAAAATATTTTCCAGCTTAATGCTATTATTTTCCTTAAATGTCTACAAATTAAATGTCAAGAATATGTCTGCATGTTCAAAGGTTTCAATGAAAAAGTTAAAAGTCCCCAGAAAAAAACTAATATGTTGCTTCAAAGTAGAGGTAAACAAATTATATATGTTAATTCACAAAGAGTATTTCTAATAAACAAATTATCTCATCCCCCAAAAAAGGGCTAAGTTAAAAACAGATTGTTTATTTATACAGTCCTAATTATAGTACTTAGCTATCAAAGTATCATGGATGTAGGTTATTACTATAATCAAACTTTGCTTTAATATTTATAATATCAAAGACTGTATGGTGGTTTAATTCAGAAAGCTCAATATACCCTTGGAAATTAAAAAAATTTTGAGGGAATTAAGGTGATGGAAAAATTGTGAGCTGTTATGTAAGGCTGGAATTTTAAATAACAGCCAAATTACTTTAATTTTCAAGGACTATGAAAGAAAAAAAATTTAACCATACTCTAAACCAGTAAATTTCAAAATAGTATAAAAGACAATCTATTTGGTGCAGAAAAAAAATAGCTTATGAAAGTTTTTTGGTTTTTTTTTTATCTTGAGAAGAAAGACACTGCACTCTGCTGATATTTAACATTCAAACTGATACTGCATAGTCTCTCCCTGGGTCAGACGGTCTCCATTTGCTATAGTGTTCTAGATGTGTTCCAGTTAAGGCTTCCTCAGAGACAGTGCCACAAAGGTTTTAGGAAGTTCGGTAGCCACTCTTTCTTGTTATTTTCCATGTCTTAAATTCTACTGCAGTTTATGGGCATCTGATTAAATGAGTTATTTTATATTGTTTTAACCAAAATAACCCACACCAAATGGAGAAACAGCTTCAAAATATTCCTGCAAAGGAATACATAATTAGGATATTAATAATGTAAACAAAAGCACATAAAAGGAAAATGGTAGAGTTGAACATTGTTCCTAGCATGAGCACCCTATTAGCCACATCAGTTGGTCATGCTAATCAGATGTATGAAAAAACAACCTGCAAAACGACCGAGAATTCATTAGGAAATATAGATTTGTGTCCACTACCAAGACCAACAATCACAGTCCCAAATACATATTGTGCTGATAATTTATGAGAATATGAAGCCATCACTATTAACATCTAAAACTTAAACATCCAGAACATAAAGACAAACATCTGTATTTCTTAAAGACCTCTTTAAAGCTACGCAATACTCAATGCAATCCTTCCAACATCTTACAACACCCACTCAATAGTACTAACAAGGTTCTATTACATGGGGAAGACTTGCTGTTCCTCCTACGATAAAAACGGATAAATGATTTTTTTTAAAACCCAGCATGGTGACAAATTAAAATGCAATGCTTAATCAGTAAGTACTGTCAAAAGAATTATAGGAAAAATAGCTTAATATATGAAGAAAGAAGTATTAGAGCAAATTACATAGTAGGAAAGGTTGGGTAGAAGATAAAAGAAGACACATATCTTAC
This sequence comes from Lontra canadensis, assembly GCF_010015895.1. Taxonomy (NCBI): domain Eukaryota; kingdom Metazoa; phylum Chordata; class Mammalia; order Carnivora; family Mustelidae; genus Lontra; species Lontra canadensis. Next base: position 7,579,855 of record NW_022631045.1, read on the forward strand.
ATGTCTCTGCCTATGGTCCTTGCTAGAGTCTACTTCCAAAATAAACATTTTGTGTATATATCTGAAGAATTCAAGAGAAGTTTTACTGGAGAACATGAAATCTCCACAGCAAATTTCTTCCTTAATAAATCATGTGTGTAACTTCTTTTTTTTTTTTTTTTTTTTTTTTTAAAGATTTTATTTATTTTTCAGCGACAGAGGGAGAGCGAGCGAGCACAGGCAGACAGAGGCAGAGGGAGAAGCAGGCTCCCCGCCGAGCAAGGAGCCCGATGTGGGACTCGATCCCAGGACGCTGGGATCATGACCTGAGCCGAAGGCAGCTGCTTAACCAACTGAGCCACCCAGGCGTCCCCATGTGTGTAACTTCTAATGGAACAGCTACCCTACCTAGGGAAGGGATTCTCAGATAAATTTACATAAACAACAACTCAGGAAAATCACTCAGCCAGTCATTCAGTCACCAGCAAGCAACTGCAGCAAAGAAGTTGAAATAAGAAATGTGCAGTAAATGTTCCAGGCTATCATCAATGTGGTTAATTTCTTTTATTTTTTTAAGCCTTTAAAAATAGAAGAATCATTAGGATACTTAATGAGATAGAGAGCAGTTAAAAATTATTTTCCCCTCTACAGTTCTCTAGTTATCTATTGTAAAGAACTTAGGGAGTTATTAAACTTGAAAGAGGGGCCATGCACTTTTCTTTTACAGAAAGACATTCAAAATTTGCTGACCTTTTCTGTAATGACAAAGCAGAATCTCAACACAATAAACACAATGAACTTGTACATTCAATGTAAAAGGAAGGTTATTAACAGTTCATGAGAGTGTGACTGCTTTTCTCGGGTACTTCCTATGACAAAGGAGTTTTAAAGATGGATGTTTTAGAACATAATATGTACTGAAATGTTGAGAGCAATCTAAAAAAAAAAAACCCTCTCATATCTGCATACTCAAAATATGTACTTATATTAGGGGTAAGCTTTAAAAAAAACTTAAGATTTATTGAGGTGAGCAATAAGAAAAACCAATTTATCTAACAAATGTAGTCCTTTTCCTATCAAGAAGCCAAAATTAAATAGAAAATAAGATAATGACCCAAAGTATAGCCAATAAATGGCACTCAATTTTTCACTGAAAAATTACAAGGTTAGAATTTAAATATAAGTATCGTCCTTCCTTGTAGAATCTTCATGTCAAAATTACATTTCCAAGAATGTAGAAGAGGTGATGAATCTTTTAGATAACCTATTCTCCATTACAGGTAATCTGACATTTTTAGTGGACTCAGTGAAAAAGGCAACCTAATTTGCCAATATTGATATTGGCAATATTGATCTATTAAGAAACTACACTACAGTAAGGGGAATTAATACATTTAAACGAAGGTTTGGAATTTAGACTACTTAATCAGAAAATGTGCATAAAATGGGTCCTCATTCAGATTGTCCTATAACCACTACCAGCACAAATAGTCCAGCAGATAAAAGTGACTTCTAAAAGGTGATTATTGATTTTCGTTCTTAATGTACCGAATTTTGCAGCCAAAATGCCAAGGCTCTGGTTTATATGAAAAGTGGAAGTGGAGCTGCTAATTAAAATTTTTAAAATACTGCTAGCCATTATAAAATTATTTTTAATGACTTTCCAAAGACAACAGTGAAAAACGTAAGAATTCATGATTATTAAGTCACATTTTCTGTGAAGAAAAGTCTTGTTAGAAAACATAAAAAATGCCACCAACTTGGATAAAAAAAGACTACATACTTAAAATGTTTGAATAAAAATTAACCTAGGATAAAGTTACTGAGTCCTTAAAATTAAAACTTTACAAATTTTAGGAAGTAATGGGTAAGCTCTTATACACAGACATATTTTAGTCCATGTGATATTAGTGACTGACTTTTAACTGTTCAATAAATATGAAGGTTCTTACCTGCTTTCAAAAGACTACTGCAAATTTAATTAGGAAAATAAAGAAATGCAGTTCTATCTTTAGCAAAGGAACATGTTCATACATTTTTAAGATGCCAGAGATAATTAGGTCCCCGTTAATTCAAACATATACATTTTCTCCAAATAAACTTATCATAATAAACTTATCATCAGTACCCCAGCAAGAAGATTAAGTTCTATACTTCAGTGTACCCTGGAGCTCTACAACAGGACATGTCCTGCCAGTCTGACTGGATGGGAAAACTCTGCTGTCCAGCAAGACTTTGCCAGCATCCAATTTTGAGAATAAAAATGTACACTAAGCTCAAAGCTGCCACAAAGCTGTTCTAAAGAATGTTAGGCTCTTCAGGCAAGAAAAACAAAAAGAGCTATAATGTACGTTATTTCAAAACAATGACTCACAGTTAATGAGTATTTTAAGTGATTGCAAAAGGCTGAAGTGATTAGTTTATTCCAACTACCAAATGCCAGGCTGCCAGGAGGGTTTATTATTCAGAACCTAGGAAAACAGGACCGAAAATTAGAAAAAGGTTTTCTGATACATTTTTGAAACTTTCCTTTGAGAAACATCCAATGTTAAATGGCAAACTGAGTCTTTTCATGCTAAACTTCTTTAATATGAAAAATAAATTCGGTCAAGGCAAAATTTTAATCTGTTCTAGAATTGACCTTTTCAACCTCCTATGGGAATGGTACAGAGAATGTCCTAAAGTGAGGAATGAAAACGGAAATGCTGACCGTGGGTAATCTTCCTATAAAAAAACAAAAGCAAGAGAAAAAAAAGAAAAGATAAATTAATGAAGAGCTAGACAAACAATGATTCACTACACCTCACCCTAAATTTTAAAATTCTTGTGATGTTCTTAAACTAAAATTATCACTAAGTATCCCTTCCCAGATACCATTACAAGTCAGAATCACTTGAGAGTTCAGAAAGTCATCAAACCTACACTTAAAGCCAAATCAAAACTAACTTGAAGATTTATCTGCAAAGTTAGAAACAAATCTAATGTTTCTGTTTTGGAAGGCCTGAGTCCCGGAACCACTATTAAGTGCCAATTATTTTCACAACGTATCAGAATCTAGAAATAGACTCCAGAATTTTTTTCTTAAATAACATTTCTTTTACCATCATAGAAACGGAGGGGGCTGAGAAAAAAATGTTACCCAGTCCAAGTTAATTCAGCTTTTATAGAAAACTCTTTCAATATTGTGAGCTTGTTTTTCACTGGATTACTTTATTCCTTAGCAAAAGAAAAATAAAACTGGCATCGTAAGAATCACGGAAATGATGGATATAAGCCAGTTACTGTGCTAAGTACTGGCTAATGATAAAAGCAAACAAGATCCCTGGTCTCTTGGGGCTTTTAAACTAGAGGGAAAATGGAAAACCACGACGACAGGCAACGATATAGCATGTTCATGGCACTGTGAGACCAGAAAGATGTTCACCTAACCTAACAAAGAACATCAGAGGAGGTGTTCTGAGGCAAGGAAATGACCACTGAGCTGAGACCATGAATGATGGTCGGGGGGGGATGGATGGGAGGGAGAAAACCACATGGCTAAAGGTGCAACTAGAGAGAAAAACAGGGACTTGGTCTTTCGGGGTTTCACAAATTGTAGTATTTAAGGACTTCTGTCTCTATCCTTCCCATGGATCTTAAGAGCAATAGGAAGCCAACTGAGTGTTTTAATTGAAGGAATAATAACATTACATTCGGGTCTTGAGAAACATCACTCTGGCTGCATTGTGGAGACTGAATTCGATTAGCGCGAAGGTCTATAGAAGGGTACCAACTAGAACTGTCGTAGCTCACATTAGGAAATAATTAACTGAGCAAAGGTGGTGAAAACAGGGAAACAGGTTATTGAAATATTTTAGACACAAAAATAAGCAAGACTGGATGATGGATTGGGGTAATACTCACTAGAATGAGGAATGGTAAAGGAAGCCCAGATTTAAGAGCAGGGGGGAGTTCATACATTCATAAAATATGTTTGAAGTGCTCTTGGAGCACACAAAGAGATGTCAAGTAGGTATGTGATCTACAAAGTCAGACCTGTGTTATTAAACTTGAATCCTCATTATCAGGGCACTGACTCTGCACTATGCATCCAGACACACAATGAAATGACATCATGACCAAGGATGCAACCTTAGAAATCCCAACATATAAAATAAAACCTCGCTAGAGTAAGAATAGTCCGCGAATGAGACTAAGAACCACCAAAAAGCTACAAGGAAAGCAGATGCAAAGACCCACGGAACCAAAAATCTGAAGAGAATGACATCAAACATGTTGAATGCAGCTGACAAGGTTAAGAGCACTGTCAATTTGACTTGGTGACGAGGTCACTGGTAACCTCAATAGTATAATTTCGATGATGTTATTAAGAGGTAGAAACAAGACTGAAGTGGGCTGAGAAGGGAGCAGTGCTAGAAGTAAATGGAGAGTGTTTTAAGTTTGTGTTTCAGTTTGGGTATGGAGATGGGGGGGGGCAGCAGAGACAGTTACTTTTTTTTTTTTTTTTTTTAAACTGGAGAGACTTTAGCGTGTTTACAGGCATATGAGAGGGAACTAGGTGTCAGGAGGAAGGTATATATGAAAAGAAAGAAGGGATAATAAGACGTTAGGACATCTAAGAAAGCAGAGGTGGTACAATGGAGCATAGAGGGGAGAAGAAAGAAGCAGTACAAAGGCACGATTTAGGTCTGCCATGGGGAGAATAGTCTTTTCTCTGTGAAGTAGGGAGTAAAGAACCTGAGGAGAGACCTGCATGTTACTCAATGTTAAGTATATCCTAAAGTAATAAAATTTTACTTATATGAGGCCTTTATAGGATAACAGAAATACTTTACTGCAGCACTGGGCACATAGTAAATGTGCTATATATATATTTGCCCATTTTATCCTCAAAACAATGCTTATTAGCTCCTTCACAGATGGGGAAACTAAGGCGCAGGAAAGTGAAATGATCTGCCCGAGGTAAATGGCATCACAGGGTATTCAAAATCAAACCCTGTCTGTAGGGCCAATGCCCAATTAGTATGCCATCAGGCCTCTTGATGGCTTGAGACTGCCCCTATCCCAGTGTACCTCCACTGTCCCCATAGAATGATGGGTTCTCCCAACACTGAAGATCCTAAGTCTGGGACTGCTAGGATGAGAGTTACGTTGACCCCCATGGCAGCCAATAATAAAAATATAAATTAATGGCTAAGAAGCCTCGGGAATAGGACTTCATAAACTGACTTTTGTAATCACTGGTTCACACTAGTGAGAAAGAATCCCAAAGGTTTCTTTTTTAATCTTTCAGCTCTTATTTTCTGGGACTACAACAACTATCCAATAGCACTAATGTGGCACTGCAATTCATCTACGTATGTGTGGATCTCCCTCACTAGATCTGGGCATTTCAAAGGTTGCCCATGTCTTTCTTCTCCATTAAAATATGTGTTCAGTGCCTACTATGGGCCAGCTACTGTGCCAGGTGCTAAAAACACTTTAAATAAGACAACCATGATCTCTGGTCGCAGGAAGTCAGGCAACGAACAAACAATATAAGCTTTTAAATTGAGAAAAATACTAGGAAGAAATCAAGAGAACAGAGAATGAAAGGCCAGATATAGAACTGGATGATTACTATATGAACTAGAGAAGGCATCACTGAAAACATTTAAGCTGAGATCTAAAAGCAGGGAAAGAGGCATTCCATTATTATGAATCCCCTAAGATAGAGAATAAATATTCAAATAATTCAGAGACTAAATAAGCCCAAAGTTGTCATAGAAGCAAGGGTAAAACTGAGGAAAGGTCAGGGCAAGATCATTTAGGGCCTAACAGGCCACGAAAAAGAATTTGGATTTTACTGTTTTTACCAAAGGAAGCAATTAGTATTAAGCAGAAAACAGACATGATCTTATTTATGCCTTAAAAGTGTAAAAAGTCAGGGGCACCTGAGTGGCTCAGTCAGTTAAGTCTGCTTTAAGCTCAGGTCATGATCCCAGGGTCCTTGGATCAAGTCCGGCATTGGGCTCCCTGCTCAGGGGAGAGCCTGTTTCTGCCTCTCGCTCTGCCTGCCTCTCCCCCTGCTGTACTGTCTGTCAAATAAACAAATCTTTAAAAAAAAAAAAAAAAAAAACTGTAGTAAGTCATAGTCTGTGAAGAACATAGAGTTCAAGAGATAGAGCAAGAAGACCAGTAAAGGCTACTGTTCAGGTAAGAGGGGATGGCAACTTGGAGGAGAGATTGAAAGATGGAAATGGTAAGATGTAGAAGTTTGAGAGAGACTTAGGAGGTAAGTCTGAACTTTGAAAAAGAAGCAAAAGCAATTCAAAGGAGAAAAGACAGTCTTTTTAAAAATGGTCTTAAAGGGGTGCCTGGGTGGCTCAGTAGGTTAAAGCCTCTGCCTTCGGCTCAGGTCATGATCCCAGGGTCCTGGGATCGAGCCCCACATCGGGCTCTCTGCTCAGCAGAGAGTCTGCTTCCTCCTATCTCTCTCTGCCTGCTTCTCTGCCTACTTGTGATCTCTGTCAAATAAATAAATAAAATCTTTAAAAAAAAAATGGTCTTAAAACAACTGGACATCCACATGCAAAAAAAAATGTTATTTCAAAAACCATTAACTCAAAACTGATCACAGATCTAAATATAAAACTCAAAACTGTAAAACCTCCACAAAACACAGAAGACCTAGGCAACCATGGATCTGGCAAGAAGTTTTTAGATAGAGCACCAAAAGCATGATCCACCATAGGAAAAACTGATTAAGTAGATTCCATTAAAATTTAAAACTGCTGCTTTGCAAAGACACTGTTAAGAGAACGGAAACAAGCCACAGACAAGAGAAGATACTTGGAAAACACTTATCTGGTAAAGGACTGGTATCTAAAATACTTAAGTACTCTTACAACACCCTAATAAGAAAAACTAATTTTTTAAATGGGCAAAAGATCTAATCAGGCATCTGGCCAAAGACGACCTAGAAATCGACAAGAAGCTTATGAAAGGTCATATCACCAGGGAGCTACAAGTTAAAACAACCAAACCACCACACACCTATGAGAGGAGCTACAATGCAAAACACCAACACAAAACACCAACGAGGATGTAGAGCAACAGGAATCTCATTCACTGCTGGCGAGAATGCAAGATGGTTCAGCCACTGTGGAAGGCAGTTTGGCGGTTTCTCACAAAGCTAAGCACAGGCTTACCACAAGACCCAACAATCACACTAACTAGGTATTTTCTGAAATGAGCTGAAAATGTCCACAAAAAACTTTGCACATGAACGCTCACAGCACTTTATCCGTAAATCCCCAAAACAAGAAGTAACCAAGAGGTACTTCAACAGATCAATAAAACCGGGGTAGATCTAGACAGCGATAAAAAGAAATCTGTTATGGTGTCACAAAGGGATGAGAAGGAACATTAACCGCATATTGCGAAACGAAAGAAGCCACTGGAAAAGACTACATACGGCACAATTCCAACTATATGACATTTTGGAGAAGGCAAAAATGCCAGCACAGAAAAAGATCAGTAGTTACCAGGGGTTGGGATAATGAAGGATGAAAAGGTGGAACAAGAAGGATTTTTAAGGACAGTGAAACTCTCCTGTAAAAACACCCTAATGGTGGATATGGGACATTATGCATTTAGCAAAACCCAAAGAACTGCTTGACACAATGAGAGAATCCTAATGTAAACTGTGGACTTTAATGTATCAAAACTGGTTCAGCTTCAACAAACGTACAAAATAGATGCCAAGATGTTAGTAGGAAAAGAGGGAGGGGGAATCAATATAGAAACTCTGTACCATTTAGCCAATTTTTCTGTAAACTTAAAACCACTATAAATAATGGGGTGCCTGGCTAGCTTGGCCAGTAGAACATGTGACTCTCGACTGCAGGGTTGTGAGTCTGAGCCCCACGTGTGGCACAGCCTTTACTTAAAATTTAAAAAAAAAAAGTTAAAAACCCACTGCAAAATAAAGTACATTTTAAAAAGTCCAAAAGCAAACAACTGAATTAATGAATAATGAAGATCCTGTATATGGGAGATGAGGAAGAGATCGCTCCATGGTTTTTCACATAATGAGATAAACAGTGGTGCTCCACTGAGATACAGGAGACTAAGAGAAAAATAATCCAGGATTGTACATTTTACTTTTTTTTACTTATCCAAGTATCAAGACTGGAGCTTTGAGGAAGGGCTGCGGACAGGGGGAGATAAAGATTTGGGCAGAGTTAACAAAAGTATTAAGCCATGGTAATGGATAAGATCATCTAAGGGGACGCCTGTTTGGCTCAGTCAGAAAAGCGTGCAACTCTTGATCTTGGGGTTGAGTTCAAGTCCCATGTTGGGTATAGAGACCAAATAAATAAATAAATAAAGTGTGAAGGAAGGAGAGGTTAAAAGAAAAGCTCAAGGACTGAGCACTGAACTACTTTCTGAAGTTGGATGAAAGAGTGAGAGGAGCGACAGCAACTAAAAAGTAAAGGCAGGGAGGAAAACCAAAAGCATATGCTGTTATGGAAGTTAAGAAAAGGGCATTTTGAGGGACGCCTGGGTGGCTCAGTTGGTTGGACGACTGCCTTCTGCTCAGGTCATGATCCCGGAGTCCCAGGATCGAGTCCCGCATCAGGCTCCCAGCTCCATGGGGAGTCTGTTTCTCCCTCTGACCTTATCGCTCATGCTCTCTCTCACTGTCTCTCTCTCAAATAAATAAATAAAATCTTTAAGAAAAAAAAGAAAGAAAGAAAAGGACATTTCGAAAGGTAGAAGTGTTCAACTACACTGAATTCTGTTAAAAGATCAAATAAAAAGGCACAGGTAAGTGTCTAATGATTTGGCAACAGCGGGGACTGGGTGACTTTGACAAGAGCAATCCTAGTGGTATTACATGCAAAAGCCAGATAGGAATAGACTGAAAAATAAGTAGAACTTGAGAAACTATAACTTAGTTACTTACTGAGTAGACATTAAGAGTGAACAGAGACTGCAGAAGTTAGAGGGTGGGGAAAGAATCAAAGTTCCTTTACTTAAGATGATACAAGACTAAATAACCAGATACACTAAGGATCCAACAGAGAGGGAGATTTGCTCATAAAAAGATAAAGTACTAAAGACACAAAGTCCTTGACAAGACACAAAAGATACATCCAGGATCTGGAGGACAACGATAACAGCAAGAGACTTTGCAAAGAGGTGTACAAGGGTAGAAGCATCTTCATTATCACCAAAGCTTGGGAGATGCATGAAATTTAGTAGGTAGATGATCAATAGGATTAAATGAACCAAATTAAAGAACTGTAATACAGCTTAGAAGTCTCCCATTATCTGTGAAAAGACACAAACCAATTTGAAGTCAAATTCAAATATTTAAAAATGCTCAGTGACTTCCAGTTTCCAGTCCAACAAGTAAAAGCTGTCATTTCAGAGCACACAATAAGAAAAGAGCTAAACTGAAAATCAACACCTCCTCTTCAATCCATCAGAGAATCAAGGTTACAGGACCAACCTCCAGCTCCAAAAGTGAGGTACCAGGCAAATACAAGTATCAGCAGCTTACCAGGAGAAATCACCACTGGAGCCCACTAGGTAGAAAAATGTAAAAGGAACTGACTAACAGTCAGAGAGTCAGAGACAGCACATAAGCTTGAGAGATTAAAAATTCCTGGGAAATCAACCTTATGGGGCCTCTTACATTTCCATAAATTTTATCCTCAGAAGCCCCACCAGGTTTGCAGGGTACTGAACAGAGAAAAACCTCCTCTACTCCTGGAGGCAGGAGAAGGAAATATACCCAAAGCATAGGGTTCTCTTTAACAAAGGGCTTCCCACAAGGAATATTATTGTACCAAAGCCTAACAAAATGGAGAAAGGGAAGTATCCAAATCAGGCCTTTCTAGCCTTCATGTCTCATACGGGGAAAGCAGGGCACTTGAGAAGGTGAAAGCCAACAGCAGAGTCTGCCTAAAGACTGAGACCTAATGATAGGACCACAAGGCACTTCCCCTATCCCCACACCTTACCCACTACATCAACAAGGCATTAGCGAAAGAATGGCAAGGCTCAGATTCTGTTTAAAAAGAAGTCTCTAGGGGCGCCTGGGTGGCTCAGTGGGTTAAAGCTTCTGCCTTCTGCTCAGGTCATGATCCTAGGGTCCTGGGATCGAGCCCTACATCAGGATCTCTGCTCAGCGGGGAGCCTGTTTCCCTTCCTCTCTCTCTCTCTCTGCCTCTCCTCCTACTTGTGATCTCTGTCAGTCAAATAAAAAAAAAAAAAAGTCTCTAAGGAATCCCAAAGAAAAGATTGGCCCCCCAAAAAAGCACATAGAGGTAATTTCAGCCTCTGACACATACAGATAGAACAAACAGTAAACAGACCAACACCTAGCCAGATCAACATAAAACCTCACTATAGACCTATTTGTCTAAGTTCCTTTTCCAATACTGCATGTCTAGCATTTAACAAAAAATGGTAAAGCACCCTAAAAATTTTTAAAAAAACAAAAACAAAAACACATGCACACACAAAATCTGAGTATCAAAGCAAGCATCAGAACCAGATTCAGATATGGCAGATATGTTTGAACTACTAGACCAACAATTTCAGATAACTACTAATACACTAAAAGCTCTAGTGGAAAAAGGGGATAACATTCAAAAACGGATGGGAAATATAACTCTAAGAAAGAATCAAAAAGAAATGTTAGGACTCAAAATCAAAGTCAGAAATGAAGACTGTACTTAATGGGCTCATAAGTAGACTGCACATAGCCTAAGAATCAGTGAGCTAAAACGACATGTCAACAGAAACTTCCTAAACTGAAAAAGAAGGGGAAAAAGGAATATCCAAAAGCTATGGAACAATTTTAAAAGAGGTAACATATGCACAATGGAAATACCAGGAGGAGAAGAGAGAAAAGAACTAAAGAAATACTTGAAAAAATAATGCCTGAGAATTTTCCAAAATTTATGAGACCCTAGAGCACAGATCCAGGAAGCTCAGAGAATATGACGCAGGATAAATCTAAAATATCTACACTTAGTCATATCACATTCAAACTGTAGAAAATCAAAGAAAAATCTTGAAAGAAGCCAGAGGTAGGAGTGAGGAGAATAAGAAACATGACCTATAGAGGAATAAGGATAACAATTACATCAGATATTTCTTCAAAAATCATACAAGCAAGAAGACAGAATGAATAAAGTGTTGAAAGACAAAAACAAAAACAAAACAAAAACAAAAACAAAAAACCTACCAATCTAGAATTTTGTATACAGCAAAGGTATCCTTGCAAATTAAAGCAGAAAAAGAAATCTTCTCACACAAAAATGGAGGGAATTTGTCAGTGGACCTGCCTTGAAACAAATGCTAAAATAAGTTCTCCAGAGAAAAGAAAGTTTATATAGGCCATGGGTCTATACAATTTCCTTTTGGAAGAGCATCAGAGAAGTAATTTCAAAAGGCAAAACAAAATTTTTTAAAACTCTAAATTGATGTTAACACAGTTTGTTCAAAATGAAAGCTACAATATTTTGGTTGATTAGAGCTTAAGGAAAAGTGAAATAAAGGACAGCAATGTTATTAGGGATAGGAGAAGAAAAAGCAGAAATACTCTATTATCAAGATACCTGCACTATCGATGAAGTGGTATGTATTATTTAATGGTAGATTAGTTATAAATGTATACTGCAAACTCTAAGGCAACAACTAAAAAAAAAGTTTTAGAAGTATGCTAAGATAGCAAACAGAATTATATGCAATACTCAAGATCAGAAAAAATAAAGGAGGGAAGGCAAAATATATTTTAAAAAAACAAAGACAATGAAAAGTTACAAACAACATATTAATCCAACTATGTCAATAATTGCTTTAAATGTAAATGGCTGAGATAGATCAATTAAAAGACAAAGCCTACCAAGCAGATAAAAAAAACAAGACCTACTTTAAATATAAAGATATATGTAGATAAAAGGGGTCTATAAGAAACCCACTCTAATTATAAAGATATATGTAGATTAAAGTAAAAGGATAAAGAAATTATGCAACAATAACAGTAATCAAAATAGAGCTAGAACAGCTTCATTAACTTCAGAAAATGCAAACTTCATAACAAGTAAAAGTTACCAGGGATAAAGAGAGTCATTACCTAATGAAAGGATCAATTTTCCATGAAGACATAACAAGTCTTAATATACACCGGCCTAACAATAGCACATCAAAATATATGAGGCAAAAACTGATAAAACTAAAATAAGAAACTGAGTAATCAATCTATTATACTTAAAGACTTCAACACTGTTCTATCCCTATCGGTAACTGACAGATCCAGGAGGCAGAAAAAATAAAGACAGAGTTGAACCGAACAGCACCAATCAACTGGACTTAAGTTAAGTCCAACAACAAACTATGCCTCCTCAAGCTCACACAGAACACTCACCGTGATCAAGGGCCATAAAACACATCATAAAAAAAATTTAAAAGAATAGAAATAACACTAAGTATACTCTTAAGCCATGGTGGAATTAAACAAAATCAATAACAAATAACAAGTATTTACAGGTAGATGGAAATCCCAAAATACCTGGAGAACATATTTCAAGAAAACACACTAGTGTAAAAAAAAAAAAAAAAAAAAAAAAATTCTCAAGAGATATTTTAAAATATTTCAAAGTATAAGATGAAAATACAACTTACCAAAATACTGGGATAGTACAAAAAACAACGCTTAGAAAGAAGAGCAATATAAACATAAGGCAAGTAGAAGAAATAAAAATTAGAACAGAAATCAATGAAACTGAAAACTGTAAACTAGGGGGGAAAACTAAACCAAAATCTGACTGTTTTGTCAATGAAATTGATAAATCTCTGGCCGGCTAACAATTAAAAGGAAACAAGGAACAACTAATATTACAAATGAAAGAGGGGTCATTATAAGCCAGTCCCTTGGACATTAAAAGGCTAATAAGGAATATTATGAACAACTCTATCAACCTAAATTTGAAAACTTAGATGAAATGAACCAAACCAATCTGCCAAAGCTTACACAAGAAGAAACAAACTGAATAAGGTTATCTGTATTAAGAAATTGAATCAATAATTAATAACTTTCACAAACAGAAAGCACCAAGCACAGGCGGCTTCACTGGTGAATTCTACCAAATATTTAATGAGATGATACCAACTTCCTGTGATCTCTTTCAGAAAGTAGGAACAAACTGAACAATTTCTCATTCATTCTGAGGTAAATCTAATATCAAAATCAGACCAAGACATTACAAGAAAGGAAAATTAAAGATCAGTATCTCTCATTAACATTGATACAAAAATATTCAGCAAGACCCAAAGAACTGTATGACTCAAGAATAAACCCTAATGATGTCTATCAATATTAGTTCATTAAGTGCAACAAATGTGCCACACAAAAGCAGGAGGTTAATACGGTAAACTATGGGAGGAAAACAGGGTATATGTTACAGGAGGGGAAACAGGGTCTCTGTACTTTCTGGTCAATTTCCCGATAAAACTAAAAATAAGTTTTTTTAAAAGAGTCAACTTAAAAATGCATACTAAGTAAAATACCCCTCTTATCTACTTTAAACACGATGTTCTATAAAAAATGTTCCTGAGAACATGCGTTCTTTCTGGTAAAGATGTCTGGCAATCAATGGTGCAATAGAATTCTTTCCACTTTGACAGATCTTTCAAATGCCATCTTTGTTGTTTAATGATTATGTGCCCTTGGGCAGATTCTGAAACCTCTGGGCTTCTGCATCTTTGTGCGTGAACTAAAAAAAAAAAAAAAATTACCTTTCTCACAGATCAGTTGGATTAAATTGGGTAAATGGGGCGCCTGGGTGGCTCAGTGGGTTAAAGCCTCTGCCTTTGGCTCAGGTCATGATCTCAGGGTCCTGGGATCGAGCCCCGCATCAGGCTCTCTGCTCTGCAGGGAAGCCTGCTTCCCTTCCTCTCTCTCTGCCTGCCTCTCTGCCTGCTTGTGATCTCTGTCTGTCAAATAAATAAATAATCTTAAAAAAATAAAATAAAATAAAATAAAAAATAAATTGGGTAAATATACATAAAGCAGCTGGCCAAAGCTGCATAGAGCAGGCATGTGTGTATTCTTTTCTCCCTCATGTGCCCTAGAATTCGAACTCAGGTAGGGTAACATACCCAATTTCAAACCAGTATTTCTCAAACAAAGGTCAACGTGTACCCTGTGAGGTACATGCAACCATTAAACAAACACCTTGTGCCTTACAGGAGCTCAATTTAAAAAATCTGGGTGAAAAAGCTAAATAACTGATAATTTTAAATGCTGTTATGCTAAAACATTGCTCTAGCAGAGTATCCCACTACATTTCAAGAGGCACCATAAGACTATGCCTTCATCAGAACTCAGGCCACATTCTTAGATTTCCAGGGTGGCTACTTCACCATCTTCTGCTGCTTGGGATATATCCCAAACCTTTCCACTGAAGCAGCTTTCTGTTTCTAATTTTAATTATGTTACTAAACCAAAGTTGATTTTCTTCTCATTGTCAGTCACGTGTCAACAGTTTAGCTCCAACAGGCCTGGTTACCCTTAAATTAGCAAGGACAACCTGAAAAATAACATTTCACATTATACAGGTCATTTAAAATGGAACTGATAGTTAATCTGAGTCAGAACTAAGCAAGCAAAAAATGGAAGACCATATTTTCTCAACTGTGACTTCTCAGGGTCTTAGGTATTAGATTTTTTTTCTTTCCCACTGTACTGTACATATTTGTACATAAAGACTACTAGACTAATCTTTAGATATGAAGTATTTTGCATATCACTATGGAACTTTTTTGCACATAAAATTATGCACCTTACTGGGTATCTAAGGATAAACAAAGGGACATGAGTGCTCTAGGACTGAGCAGGTTGAAAAAACCTGTACTGTGTTGTCACACCTTAAGAACAACGATAAACAGAAGCATGTTCAGAGAAGATCTAAAAAAAACCTTTAAGGATTTCAAAACTATGTTACATGAATAAAGGCAGTAAGATGAAGGTGCTTCATCTATTTAGAAATAAAATCAACTACAAAACAGGCTTGAAATTTATACAGTCATCTTAAAACATCTGAAGGTTGGCACAGCTGAAGGAAATCAGACTTGCTTCATGTTGTCCAGAACTAGGAACAACACGAGGAGGCAGCAGAGTACAGATCCCTGAGCTCGCAGTCGAGAGACTCGGGTCCTACAACTGTGTATCCATTGTGTGGTATCAGAAATACAGGAGATATTCCTGGATATTCATTCCTTTGTATATAAAACGAAGGTGCTAAACTTTAAACTAGAGGTCTACGGTCATTTTCAAATAAAATATGACATGGAAGCAAACCCTGGATCAACTTCTCACCATTAGGGCATCCTGAACATGAAATCATCTGCTTCATGAAGTAGTGAGTTCTCGCTCGGGTTCACATATCAACATTATCATTTGCTCTACCATAAAGGTGAAAGTGGTACAGATATAGCCAACTATTTTACCTAAACACCAAATGTCTACAAGCTATTGTTCTTATAAGAGTTAAAAGACAGGATGGAAGTTTCTATGTTGTGGTTTCTATGTTACCATCTATTGAATAGACTATACTAGTATTTCTAGGGGGGAAAAAAAAAACCTTAAATCATTTTTCTAGATCATTTGTATTGAATATTGCATTTTCCTTTGATTCTAGATATACTAAATAGTATATGCTAACACTTCACTGTGAACCTAGTTAATATTCCTCAGAGAATAACAGCATAACATTTTTCTCTAAATGATTTTATATACTACCTGACATAATTTTCTAAGCATTATATAACAAATTCCCCCAAGTTACAGCATAAATGAATGCTTTTAAAACTCAAATTAGTTTCTCAAGCCAAGATAAACATTATTCAGTACAACTGTTTTTCTGGGTTCTAGAGATCATGTAACTAAAACAGGCAAAATGAAGCCAGGCAATAATCTCATGGAATATGTACTCAACTTCCATACAAATTATAATATTTTAATAGTGCTCAGAGCTTAAGAAATCCTAAATTGAAAATGGATGATAAACACTAAGAGAGCACAGGTGAAAGATGCCCTGAAATACAGGAGGCTTAAGTACACCAAAGGTACAATGTCTGTGGATATATGTACCTAAATGCACTCCAAAGTCCTACAAAAACATATTTGTGGTTCATCCTTTTTTCTGGGAGAGATTTTTAGGAAAAATTACTTTCCTAATTCTACACCTGTCTGAAAATCTAAGGATACCTGTTGTAGTTGACTTTACCATCAGACATTACATTGAACACATTTCACATTTCTCTACCTATGCCAGACCTTACCTCTTGAGTAGAGATCCCTTTGATCATAATTCCTGAAAACTCCGAAGCATACTTTGAAGTAGCCTAACATTTACTGCAGTAATCTAATTACCTTAGAGGATACTAGTGGAAAAGAATTCTAGAGCACCTATATGCTTATGTCTGAAAACAAAAATCTTTCACATTTTAGGACTGTATTAATATGCAATCTTTTTAATGGGAAATAAAAATAACTGAATAGAAAGCAAGCAACTGCTTAGGACATCTAAGCACTGACATTTTGCTCAATTGTTTCAATATAGCAAAGTAAAATAAGATCTGAGCTCATATTTACAATAAACTGTAAGGTCAGTACTATTGTCAGCCACATTGCTTATGAGACATTCACTTTTTTTAAACAAAAGCTATTTTGTCTCCTCACTAAAGAACAAAACCAAAATTTTATACTACAATTAATCCAATGAATGATGGTGAACAATAAGCCTATGTTCTCATACCTCAAAGATATAAAGGTAAGCCATTTTAACATTCTGTAATGTTTATTTTGAAGACAGTGTAGGGAAGAGTCCACATAATAAAAATTAAAGTGTTTAAAACTCTCATTTCACCATTATCTTTACAGTATGTTTGAAGTTTCTGGTACAGAATTTTTATTTAAACCCCCCATACCCCACTCTTTTATGCATATATAGTTAAGGCTTATAATTTTTTGTATTCAAGTAAAAAAATATAGCCTTCCATTGGAATACATCTGTGAAATCTTTTAATGGCTTTAATTCTAAAAACAAAACTTTATCCACAGAATCTTAACTCCTTTTCCAAACTTACCAGAGTAATAAAGCCAAGAATTTTAGCTTCCTTTTACCCCCCACAGTAACTATTCTAAATCATAATTTCCTTTTTCTTTATTTTTTCAGAGTGTTTCTTTGGGGAGCCAAACGATTTCATTTTAATCCACAAGTTGTCATTAATTCAACTTTTATTTCTTGCCTAGGACCCCATCACGTTTTTAATTTTTGGGAGTCCACTTCTTACATATGTTTTCTTCAAATCAAAAGAGAAACCCCTCTTGCTTCTAGCAGACTATGCATAGAAAAGGTAAATTGTTCCAGTGGCTTCAATTAAAGTTTATGTAGCTATAAAGAATCATAAAAAACAAGTTTCATCCTTTTCCATGTTGTCTTGATAGGGTTAAAAGCAAGAGTCTCTCAAGTCAAGATTTCTCCTTCTATGATCATCTGTTCGAATAGAACATTAAAATATAAAACATTTTTCTTCTCTTGTTAACAGCTCTTGTGGACTGGGTAGTTCTCCAATCAGCCAATATTTCCAAATGTTCTTTTTCTGGGCCGAGGATTTTTCTTTTACACGCTATTTTATAAAGAGTTATATTTTGATCAGTCTCACTTTAAAAGATTTGACCATGTTATTCCTGATATTTACAATATTTCCTTGAGAGTTTTAATGGTTTGCAAAATGGACACACCAAAACGGCATCTAAAGGGAAAAAAAAAAAAAAGAAAGAAAGAAAGAAACCCACTTCTGGAAACAAAGATGAAGCTAATCAGGAAAATGGAAAAAAAGACTAAATAGATCACCTATTTCAATACATTTGGTACTGGGTGACCCAATAAAGAATCATTTTAATTTAACAGTTTGTTGAAAAATTTTTTTCAAAAAAGATCAACATATACAAGAATAGGATATATATTCAGAAATACTTAGAGGAAGACACATAAAATTAAGATACACTTAAAAATAGTTGTTTTCATTGTCTACTCCTGAAACAAAAATAAGCCATTTATCAGTAAGTGCATTTTTTTCATGGAGAAAATATTTATTAGTTTTCAAATGATCACATAATACAAATATTACACAATTAGTCATTCTAGAAAAAAATTAGCTTATACTAATAATCATAAAATAAACACTGAAAAATATAGGTTGCATAGTGACATGAAATATAAAAAAATCTGAAAGGAAAATGTATCAAAATAAAAGTTTAAATAAACAAATCAGTTCACATTAATATACAAAAATTTTCACTTTTAAATAGCTTTTAGTAGCATGAGGTAAATGGAAATGCACTTACATTTCTTTTGCACACTTTAAGGAACAGAGCTAAAATTTAATCAAAGCATGAGGTTAAGAGATTAAATCACTTTTCATCTTTAAGGCTGAAACAAAAGGCTAATAATCGCACAGGCCATAAACTGATTGGTACTGTGGTTCAGAGTTCAACTTAATTTCCAAACAAATTTCACTTTCATTTCCCCTGAGTCTTTCTAAAATGGTTGGTATGTTTTAATTTACGTGTTTGTAAAGACTGTCTTATTCATATTTAACAATAACATATCAAGCATAAAAAGCTATAATCATTCATGGGAATTCAGAGCTCCCTATGGAAATTTTAGTTCAAATTGTTCTTTTAAACTTTTAAGTACTATACAAAAATTTATAATTAACGAGGAAAAAACAGGTCTCATGGAAAGAAAGACTAAAGGCCAGGTTATAACTTAGTAAATGTGGTTCCTAAGACCTTCAAGATCCCTAAAACATTTTAGATGCTTCCTAATTCTACAATTTCTATTCCTAAAAAGTATACCAAATAAAACAAACTGGCAGCATCAGATAACTTTCAGAAACTTCTTTAATAGCTTTTGACTGACCAGTTAATAGGTACCAAAGAGAAAAACAGAAATATTTTGATAACTCCTTCCACTTGGGAAACAATTTTGCAACACTTATTCACATGTAGAGGCTTATTCTAATACTACTAATTGCCTTTGCTCAATAAAATACTTCTTCATTTCAGTATCACTCAAACTTTAGAATGCCTTCAATGCAGAACAATACCTCAAATTTAATAGGTATTTACTATTTTAGAAGACTGACCAAGCTACTTTGATCTCAAAAGATGTCTCTTTTACTTCATGCTAGAATCTTTGTTGATTTGACAAATAAGAATTAAGGCTCAAGACCAGAGAAAAGATAAGCTAAAAGACTGTATCCTAATACTAAAAGTAATTTGGGAATCATTAAGAAGTTCACCTTTTATTTACTAGTTCTTTTCAGTGTCAGGCAACAAAAAACAGTTTCAGAAGTTTTTGGGATCTCCTATAATATTTAAAAAAAAAGGGGGGGGTTGCCTGCATCATTAAGGTGATCTTCAATCCCACAAATCTTTTAAGTGAAACAGAGAGCTGCTTTTAAAAGAAAGGAGTCTCTCATACTTCCTCTATTTCAGTCTTCTGAATAGAAAGGAATATTTGCATGGCCATGTAAAACTCCAATCTCAAAAAATTATTTCATTATTGAGCCTTTCCATTTCCAGACCAAGAGTACACCAGAGTAAATCTTAAAGTTTATAAATGACAAGATCAGGTGGCTCTCTCATCCTTGTGTCTTCTAGATATATTGCATGGCTCCGTTCACCACTGCCTTCCAAACTGCAGGTGCTGCATGTGTGACAGATATCATCCATGAAGGCTCTGCTAGAAGAGTTCCTTTTGCTGAAGAAGTATGATGTTTACCAGTTGAAAGAAATCTGGGCAATTAAGAGAACAAATAAACCGGTCTCCCATTATCAAGATACCTGGAGTCACAGAAGGAATCCACCAAGGAAAAATGAAAACTTGCCAAAGACACCAAAGTTCATGTTCTACCCATTGTAGATGATAAGAACTTCCTGGAATCAGATCCTACCCTTGGCATCAAAGAAACTAAGAGAAAACCATCTTAATGCCATGGGAAACATCTAGGACAAGGCTCTTTGCCACAAATAACATTATTCCTAGGGACTGGAAAACTACTTATGAGTATATATTTAACATAGCTTTCAGGGATAATACATCCTGAAACTCATAATCATTCACATTTATCTTATTAAAGAATGAAGCCTCAATTTGACAGTAAAACCATAATGGTACTATCATCATATCTTCTAAAAGATCTAATTAATATGAAGTCCTAAAGTTTGAGGTAGGAAAAAGACCAAAAAGTTCTAACAGGTAGGATAACACCTGGACATCAGACTGTGTAAATTAGGAGAGTTCAGATGTCCAGCTTGCCCAAAGATGAAATACAAAAACTTCTTAATTACTGCAATATAAAAGAGCATTTAGAAGTCCACTAATACCATTCAAGGTTAAAATGGGCAAATATTCCTTCTTAAAATTCCTGTGGACTACACAGGCAGTCACAAAATCTAGTGCCCCCAAATTATCCACTGCTTTAATTATCTGGAGAGAAAATTAAATAAATTATAGGTCTCTTTTTTGAATGGGCACTAGTTAGCATTCTTAGAAAAAACAAACAGATTGCAGCCCCACTTGGTTCTTATATGAACCCAAGGAGTATACCAATAGAATTAAATGGGCAATGGAAGGACACTCCAATCTATAAATAAACCCAAGTAAATAATGGAAAGCACCCACTTGTTTATTATCCTTTCCCACTCTCTCCAGAAGCTGGATATTCTGCCTCCAAGGGTTCAGTGGAGAAAGTGGACCCCTGACGTCAAAAGCTCTCCGTGGTCTTGGCTGTATCTGTGGTTCTAGGATCACTCCTTGCACCTCTGGTAGGAGAGAAGCACTGAAATAGAGAGCTGAATATAGATTTAAGAAAAAATTCTTATTAAGAAATTACATTCTCTGGTCATTTGAGTTCGTAATGACTTATCCTCAGGACAAAAAGGAGCTACCTTTGGGCATACTTTAGTGCCTTCTTAATTTGAATTTTAGAAATCTGTCACCACAAATGATTAATTCTTCAGTAACTATTAAGAAGGGACCTATCTTGGTGTAAGCCATAACATACTCTGTGACAAACCACCCAACTTCGAGTGGAAGACCGAATCAAAAATGATTAAATTATGACTAGAAACAAGAGCACAGTTGTCTTAAAGGGACAGGGGAAAGGCACTCGACCTCAGATATATCAAAGGAGGAGTCCCAGTTAGTTCTTCTGTCAAAGAGAAGAAGATGGATTGAAAACGAGAAACAGAATAATCAAGCATATTAACAGAAATACTACTAAACTTTGGGAATTGTCTAAGAAGCTGAATTTGTTCTCATTTTTAAGTCTTCCGTAATTTAAAGAATTAATCAGACTACAGTCCCATATTACAGCAATACAAAGCTAAGCCTAAATTTTATCAAGTTACAACTACTGTCACTGAAAAAGATTTATTCTTCAAGCACTCATATTTAAAAGTGGGAGGGTAGAATAGTGGACATAGGTAATACAATGTAAAAATCTTTTTTTAAATGTATGATCATTTGGTTTGGGGTCAAGAAGGACCAGGAAATAAATCATTAAGGGCTACAATGCAGAAATTAAAGCAGTAAGACATACCCAAATAATAGATGATGATAAAGATACTGGAAAATAGTTCGTTTTATTATAGGAATAAGTAAATAAGAGAAGGAAGTTCAAAGCACATAGCATCTGATCAAGGAAAAGCTGAAAGGAGAATAAGATAGGCAGATATGTATTTAAAGTTATAGGGACTGCAGAATAAATTTTAATAGTGGAAAACAGATCAATTATACTTTGTGGTACAGAGTGATACATCCCTATTAAATTTCAGATCTTATCCTAAATAGAAAGGTGCTGCACATTTCTGTTGTATAGAACATAGTCACACTATACTATTTCATGAACATGTTATATATGGGGATAAATTAAGAAAAAAAGCTATCAAATAATTTCTCTCACGCCAACTCATTATCAGAAGGGTTCCTTACCTGTTAGTGGAACGAGGATTGTGCTCTCTTGTTCTCTATCAATCAACCAACAAAGGTTATAGTCTCAGCACTAAGAAGGTAGCAACCAACCAAAGTTAGTGTTTTAAGGCCTTCACTTCCTCCTGGCTCTGCCAGCCAGTTTGGAAATATACCAACAGCTGAAAAGGAATTGTTATGCCATTACCTAACAACATTTAGACTCAAATTTTTTTAAAGCCTGAAGAAGAAAGACAATCTAACCCTTCTGCTTTGGGAATATACTCAATTCTGTACAAGTGAGAAATAAAAACAGTTTGGACTAAGAAAAGAACACCTATGAAATTAACCACCAAATCTGTGATTTCCAAAATGTAAAGAAGGGGGAAGAGAAATCTAAAAGATGTCAAGGGGGTGAAACTGCCACCTAGCAAGAGGTATCAAATAAATAACTACGGAAGTACTCTATGAGACTGCATGGCAGCTAATTTTTTACTTTAAGTTTCCAACAGATTTTAAGTCCTAAAGTCTGTTAGTTTTGAAGACTACACTTTTGGAACAATAGCTTACAACAGTATTTTATTACAGTGTAATCACAATGAGGAGGTATATGAGGGATGATGAGAGGACACAAATTAGAAAAAGATCTGAATACTAAATATCACAAGAACTGTACTCTACGTATTTTCAAGAGTCAAAAAAATATATATATTTTTTTAAATCCCAAATAGATTAACAAAGAATTCCACAACTGGAGTTCATAAGGGGTGGCTTTTTAACAGAGGAGAAAGGCTTAGAATTAGTACATTAGAGTTAGCTTATTTATGTATTCACTGCACCTACAGTATCTTAGGCATACCTACAAAACCCCCCATGACTTTGCTCTCGTGGTTCCAGTTACCCTGTTCAACCAAGATCCAGAAGCAGCTGATCCTCTGACACATCGTCAGGTCAACAGCAGCCTAACACTACGTCACAATGCAGAGGCCATTCAACTCACTTCATCTCATCGCTAAGCACCTCATCATCTCACATCATTACAAATGGAGGGGTAAGTACGTACAATAAGACTTTGAAAGAGACACCACATTTTCATAACTTATATTACCATATATTATCATTGTTCTATTTTATTATTGTTATCTCTTGCTGTATCTAATTTATAAATTAAACTTTACCAGAGGTATGTTATATACAGGAAAAGACAGTACAAACAGGGCTCAGTACAACCTGAGGTTTCAGATATCCACTGGAAGTCTTGGAATGTAACCCATATAGATAAGGAGGGACTACTGTATATTGTGCTAACAAGGTACTATTCAAGTATTTTTTAATTATTAAAAAATCACCCTCTTGTCTTTTCTAATCAACTTCCTCAGCAAAACATTCTTTTTCAGGTTTAATATCTTAATATAAACCATAAGATTAAAGATTTCCAAATTGATGAGATCTAAGTAAACCTTAACTACTTTAAGATACAGTTTTAAAAAATAAATTCAGAAACCAAGAAGCTATGATTTTCCAAATTTCCCAGCTTTCCTTCATTTCTTGAATACTAATCAGTAGTAACAGTACATCTGATGAAAAAAAGGGAGCATTCCATTTGGGAATAGGAAATACAACTAGTAAATTGTTTTTTAAGTTACAGGCTCACTTCACTTTGAAAATGAAAAACAACTAAGAAATCATAGCTTGCTCTGATTAACAGTAGGCTAAGTTTACAATTTCTTCTACAGTAGAAGCTCTAAACCCTTGATTTATTTACCATACCCCACGGGATTCATAACTTAAAAATACAAACACATTAAAAAGAAAAACAAATGTTCTTAGAATAGGTTATAGGGCTGGAGAAGTATATCCACTCATTAACTTCTCCCAAGTGAGATGACTTTCAGGAAATAACATCTTTATTTTGCCTGATATACCAAAACTTGTGGATTCAACATATTCATACTCAAAAACTGAATAGACAGATTTCTTTAAATAGAAATTATTTTGAATCATTGAGGAGAGCCAATATCTCTCTTGCTTCAGGAGTTAATTATTTATGAAGAACTGTGGATTTGACAATATATCATTTATAAAGAAAAATGTAAAGGCACTTTCAAAATGAGATCATTATTCAAACAAGAATGAGCAGCCTTTGTGAGATTACTATTGATAAAGGCTCTTAAGAATGACACAGTAGGACCTCACTTAATTCTATTTTAATAGGCAGCATTCTCCTATGTGATGTTTAAAGAGATGAAAAGAATTAGCACACCACTAGAGAACTTGTATTTCAACCACTAGAGAATAAATTCCAAAACAAAGCTAACAAAATCACCAGTGTTAAAATGCCATGAAGGAACTCAAACGGATGTTAGGAGGTCTATGAATCCACCACACCTCAATACAATCATTTGAATATTACCAATAATATTTAAATTTTTAAAGATTCTTACTGAAAATCCAGTTATATTCAAATCAGAAATAAATCTAAGTATTTTATATTTAAACATCACTCCAAGAAATTCTCCCAAAATGTGCAAACTAGACTATTTGCAATATTTGTTCTCAACACTAAATTTATATTAAATGGGCATATACTGCTTATTAGTTTTAAGCATTTCTAATACTGAAGAAAGAGAAAAAGCTAAGCCCAATCATTGTTAAGCAATGAAATAAGGCAGTATGTTTCTATAAAGACTAATTCTATTCCCTTGTATTATAACGGACTAAAAGTGAACTTGCTAACTGACAGATTTATAAATTGCCTATAAAACAAAACATTCCAGGCTAAATTGGACTCATGATAGAACATATTCTTCTTACTCATCTTTTATCACTCATTCTTACTGGTTCTAAGGCAAGTTTATAAAGAAAAAGAATTTCTCACAAACCCCTCCAGGTGCCCAGAACAGTCCTAGTTGCATGGCAGTAAGAAGAAAATCAAAGAACAACCGTAACAGAAACCTTGAGTCTCTACTTCCAGATAGAGATATTTAGTGCAGTGAGTTAAGACAGTAAATGTTTTACAAGTGAATGAGGTCTACTGATCAAGAAACAAAAAGTAAGAAAAGAATAACTTTTGTGAAGTGGCTAATATCTAAAGAAGACACTAAAAAGTTCAACTTTCTAATCTTAAATAAAAATTATCTAAAGTTATTACTTTCATGTGTCTCTTGGGGGTTATCAGTTTTCAGAATTAATTTTCAATATGGTTGGCAGAACCTCAAAGGTATCCTAGGATGATACAAATTTTAGCTAAATTATAACACCTATTATAGATTCTCTAATGTTCTTTTCCAGATTCAAAATTAGTAAGAAAACAAACCAGATATCGCTAGAACATCCAACTTTAAATACTAAGTTTGAAAAAGTGAGATCTTGCCAAAAGCAAAGGAATGAACAAACAAAACCAGCAACCTTAGAATTAGTTAGCCACGGTATTGTATTGACTCTGAAGGAAAAAATTACTTCTAATCCACAATTCTATATATATTGTCCAGTAGGATACACTTTAAAAACACGAAAATAAGGCAGACTGAAACTTTAAGGAATGCATAGCATTATGAGAATAGACACTTCTCATGGAAAGCAATTTCCTAAAAGAGAAAAAAATTGTGATAAGAATGAAAACCCTAATTATTTGAATGCTTCAAGAACTACCAAATTTCAAGATTTACCACTATATTTTCTCTTCACCCTTTTGGAAAAGATACTATCCAAAAATGTTACTGGGATTCAAGTTACTCCACTAGGTTTAAAAATCAAGTATTTGTTAACAGATACACAAGAGACAAACAATGTTGTCTTCTTGATTCCCTGATTAAAGTATACGATAAAGTACAACAGATAAAGAAACAATGCACAACACATTTTTTTAAAGTAGTCAATCCACTACAGAATAAAAGATAAAAGGCAATCATAGAAATATATGTCACGGGCGCCTGGGAGGCTCAGTGGGTTAAGCCTCTGCCTTCGGCTCAGGTCATGATCCCAGGGTCCTGGGATCGAGGGCCACATCAGGCTCTCTGCTCAGTGGGGAGCCTGCTTCCCCCTCTCTCTTTGCCTGCTTCTCTGCCTACTTGTGATCTCTCTCTCTCGCTGTCAAATAAATAAATAAATAAAAATCTTAAAAAAAAAAAAAAAGAAATATATGTCATATAAAAAAGGCAACTTCAAGGTCAAGAAGATTAAACACAAAAACATTTAAATTTGCCATTGCCTCCTCTGAATGAAAAAGGCCCTCGAGTGTTCGCTTCGGCAGCACATATACTAAAATTGGAAAAAGGCCCTTCGATTTGATAAGAAAAGAAAACCTTAGTAGAAGTCTATTTTAAGAAAACTCTCTACGTTGCTCTCATAAATTCCTTTCATAATTAACCCAGCCCATTACTTTCACCTCTTTTTCACCTCTTTATTTTGCTACTGTGAAATATTTGGCTTTGTTCTTATAATGGCCAGCATATACTGAAGTATATACAAGGTACTGGGGGGAAAAAAAAAAAAAAAGAAAGGATCATCTTTCTATCTCATTTTTTATTCCAGGATCTTGGGTTGTGCTACATCCATAATGAGTGCATTTAGAAACAGATGAAAAGAATATAGAAAGAAAAACAGTGACGTTTTATGAATTATGCTGCCTTTATATTAATTCCTTCGAGACACTTCTCCATCTATAACAAGAAATACATCAACAACAAAAAGATGTTACAGAATTCAAAAGTTTCTGATCAAGGAGGATTCATTAATGGATGCTAACATTAATGGAAACTATGATAAGAATATGAGAAATTGAAAATATGAGAAACAAGATATTTACAGTGTCTCAAAATATCTCCCCACAAAACACTTGCTATTTCTAAGGAGAAAAAGAGTAATTTTAAGAGTATAAAAACTTGGCAGACACTTCCTTAACCAAATGATCAAGATAATGTCACCAGTAACAGAACAAATCAATACCACCTACCTCCTGATATAATGCACTGATAAGGACATAACATTATTTCTTTGGAATCCTTGCCAAAAATGCATTATCCCAATCTGATCATGAGAAACATCAGACACACAAATTAAGGGACATTCTAACTAGCTAGTACCCTTCAAAAGTGTCAAAGTCGTGAAAGGCAAAGAGAGAAGCATCCCAGATTGAAGGAGACTAAGGAGACAAGACAATTAAGGACAAGAGTATGAGATTCTAGATTAGATCCTGGACTGGAAAAAAGGTCATTTAGTGAATAAAAAATGGTCAAAATCAAATAAAGTTTACAGATAGGTTAGTATTAACTCCTGATTTCTTCATTTGTTCTATGGTTATATAAAATACGACCATTAAGGAAAACTGGGTGAATTATCTGAGAATTCTATGAACTAATTTCAAATTTGGTTAAGTCTAAAATTATTTTAAAATAAATTAAAAACTAAACAAGTTCTGAATAAGGTACCATATTTGACACACGTATGGAATGTCCACTAAGAAATATAAATCTACATTTTTTATTATTAAAAGTTTATACGAATCTAATCTTAGTGGAAATGCCAGCATTATGTCATGTTCTGTATTAGTATCAGAAAATTAATCAGGGGTGCCTGGGTGGCTCAGTGGGTTAAAGCCTCTGCCTTCGGCTCAGGTCATGATCCCAGGGTCCCGGGATCGAGCCCTGCATCGGGCTCTCTGCACGGCAGGGAGCCTGCTTCCTCCTCTCTCTCTACCTGCCTCTCTGCCTACTTGTGATCTCTGTTTGTCAAATAAATAAATAAATAATCTTTAAGAAAGAAAAGAAAAGAAAATTAATCAGATGGTGACAGTCTTAAGTTTTTTAATTTCTTTGGTACATTATTCTAATCCTAAATTAGAAAAGGATTCTATTTTAGAATAGAATTCTTCTGAAGAAAGTATGTGAGAGATCAAAATCTTTCACCCACAAACAGAAAAACTAAGTTATGTTTATGTTAAATAACTAGTTGTAGAAATTAACTTTGCACTTCAGCAAACATATGACAGAACAGGTGGATTAAAAAACCAAACGGTCTTCCAATTTAAATTAATAATTTAAATTATCATATATAAGCTTTTATTGCCATATTATAAACATGGAAGGAATAAAATATTCTGCTCATTTTTTTTCTTTAAAAATGTCTATAGGAAACAAAGTTTAGTGCCATAAATGTTCCGCTAGCACTTTTTTTCCACTAAAAATCAAACGATGAAGCTCTCCAATATTTTTTTAATTTAATTAAGTAATCTCTATACCCAATGTGGGGCTCAAACTCATAACCTCAAAATCAAGAATCACAAGCTCTTCCCCTGGGCCAGCCAAATAATTTACCTTCACTTGTAAAATCAGTTAAAAATATTTATGACCTTTTTTTTTTTTTAACATTTATTGAGCTTAGTATATAGCAAGTAATATATTATTATGCATTTTATATATGCTACCTCATTCAATCCTCACAATAACTCTGACATATACAATATTAAAATAAAGTTTTACTGATAAGGAAACTAAGGGGGAAAGTAATGAAGTAACTACCCTAAGATCATAACCTAGCAGCTGCAGAATAGAAAATTCAAAACCAGTCTCCAGGACCCAGAGTTTTAACGAATTTTATACTTTTTAAGTCATATTATTTTCATTAACTTTTCTTTCAAATATTAGTATATGACAAACTGCTAAAATAAACACTGTTTTAAGTAGAATTCTGAAATTCTTCCCTTCAATTTCATTTAAACATGGATCTGTTGAAAGTTACTTGCTTTGTCATTTCTATCAACCAACGGAAGTTTGACAAAGCAATAAAACTTAGAAATAAAGTATAGCAAAACTCTGTATCAGCAAAATAATTTAGAAAGAGATGTTTCTATTGAACCTGAGAAGACTGCATCTAAAAGTAAATTGAAATGGTAATCAGAAATCTCTCTTACCTTTTAAAAGTGTCTACAAAAAAGCAAGATGCAGAAAGCTTTTTTTTAATTTGAATTTCTAGTTTACCTCTCCACTGACTTGCCTAACATATCTATAGGATAGTCCTTTAAATGCATAAAAATTTCACAAAGAGTTTAATGAGTTTAATTATCTTAATGTAATTTAACATCAAATCTACAACAGAAGTGATCATTTCTGTTATGAGCATGATTACAATAACAGTCTAGCAATAACAAATTAGACTTTATTCTACTTCCCAGACATTTTTGGAGTAAGATTTTAGAGTCACAATCCATGTCCTGAAAAGGAAAATATTGCCAAAAATAGTAAAAAGGGATGAAGGGAAAAGAATATCACCACCTGTTAATAATTTAAGAATATGTTTGCTGTAATCTAAGAAATACGATTTGATATGAGAGATACATGAAGTTTATTAATCACTGTATAGGCTAGCAGCACAATTTTGTAAAAGCCACAACAGACTTTGGATTAAGCCCTTGAAAGTGCCAATACTACTAAATTCTCAATTCAGCAAGTAAGACAACTTCAAATATGGATGTATCCCCATTAAGAAATGATATGCCTGTATATTCCTTCACACATTTTAATTAAGTCACTCGTTTAAATTCTATTCAGATGTAATACCAGAATACAATACTTCTTTCCATTCTTCCTTCAAAACTGCGGTCAAATTTCTGAAACCATCAAATGCAGCTAGTTTTAAAAATTCTGACTTTCCAGTTTTACAAAGACATTCCCAAAAGAGCCAAAAATTCCTTCCCTAATCTACCAATATATCTTCAGAAACATCTCCAATAACCATTATTTTCACCCCTTTGATAAATCTTTCAGTCCCCAAAAGACTTCAATTTTCACCTCAGAAGTTGACATCCCCATTTGTACTTTCTTAATCCATTTCTCAAATCCGTGTAACAAAGGGAATGGATAAATGGGAGAGGATAACCTTCAGTTGGCTCCTTTACTTTGTTAGCAATATCAAGCTTTAACTCTAAAACATAAGAAACACAAAGTTAGTAAAAAGTTCTACGTTAACAGTAATCAAAGCAAAGAACAAACTGATTAGCTTCCCTATCTCTGAATGTTTACAGTGTTAACTAGTTCTTTCTATCCTATTTACAGAGTTCCCCCAGGAATACACTAACTCATGTGAAGTCTATCCCTAAGGTCTGTAAACCATTTACAATGACGAAGCCAATTAAATGAGGCTGCAAATATGTCAGGGCTGTAGTTCTCAAAATATGTTCTTAATCTTCTGCCAGATGGCTCACTTGGTATATATATTCATATGACAACAATTTTACTTTTATTTCTAATATAAATCAAATACTTATAAAAACCAAGGTGGTATAGCAGAAAAGGAATTGTTAGGGGTAGAATAATAATTGTAGAGATGGGATCCAGTTGAAGTCTCCCACCATCACTTAACTACAGGACCCAAGGCATTGCTCTTGTATAAAATGAAGGAGATTAACATTTTCCAAAGCGTATTATGAAGAACACTCATTCTACAGGACATTAATAAACGTTAGATGATCAAAAAAGTTGGGAAGGTTAGTGGTGACTAAATAAAATTGTCTCTCTTCTGCAGAATTTCTCAGTCTTTAATACATTAAAATGCAATGTTAACCTCCAAGATGTCTATAACAAAAAGCATTCCCCGGGTGCCTGGGTGGCTCAGTAGTTAAAGCACTGCCTTCAGCTGAGGTCATGATCCCAGGGTTCTGGGATCAAGCCCGGCACCAGGCTCCCTGCTCAGCGGGAAGCCTGCTTCTCCCCCTCCCACTCCCCCTGCTTGAGTTCCCTCTCTCACTGTCTGTCTCTCTCTCTCTGAGTCAAATAAATAAATAAATAAAATCTTAAAAAAAAAAAAAAAAAAAAGCATTCCCCAAGACTCCTGGGCTCTAGAAATTTTTTTTCTTTTTTGGCTTGAAGAAGTAGTATATCAAAAACACTAGTTTTGAAACTTTTATACTAAATTTCAAAATCCAGTTCAATGATCTTGATACCTACAAACCAGGTACTGACTCATTATCTTATTAAAAACAAACTGATTAATTCCATTCATTCTAAGGAGATAGTGTTCACTCAGTCCCATATAGGAAGGAGTATGGAACAGATGGTCTTCAGGGCACTATGTCCATCTAAAACAATCTTTATAATGAAAAAGTTTAAGAATCACTTGATTAGGGTAATCGTTCTACTTTGGAATATTAACAAACAGCCAGAAGACACTATATTCCTTGTAAGTAGCCCCTATCCCCATTAAGAAAGAGAGGAAGGTGTGCTTTCTTAACAACTTTTGTTTCTGTAAATTTAAGAATTTTGAAGCAGTTCTCAAATAGTTGTAACACAGTCC
Source organism: Lontra canadensis (assembly GCF_010015895.1). Lineage (NCBI taxonomy): Eukaryota > Metazoa > Chordata > Mammalia > Carnivora > Mustelidae > Lontra > Lontra canadensis. The sequence continues at coordinate 7,611,168 of NW_022631045.1, forward strand.
CAGCAGCCTAGGACTCAGAAGAATTAATCCCTGATGCTTCCATTATAAGTAATAAATTCCCTTTGCTCATATGCATCTAGAATGGTGATACCAGATACATGCCATTCTTAGGAGGATTGAGAGAGAGTCACTCTTTTCCTACAGGGATTAAGTCTCTTATGGATCCCCAGGCAAGAAAGGCTATACCAAAAATGTCACAAAGGTGCAGAATCACTGGTTTAGAAGGCTATCGTATGGAGAAAGTCTCTGACTATGTAGGCAAGCTTTTAATTTACAGTGCTTCTGAAAGGAATCATTCTTACTTGCACAATAATAAAAGCAGATACTATGCACAACAACTACTAAGAACTGAGCTAGGTGCATGACATCCTTTATCCCCTTAAATCCTCCCAACAACAGTGCAAGGGTAGCTTACTCCCACTTCACAAGTAAGAAAACTGGGCTTACACTGACATTTACAAAGGTCACACAATAAGAGATAGTATAAAGAAGATTAGCTACCAGATCTGATGCCAAAGCTAATGCTCATTAAACTCTACCTCACTGTCCACTACGCTCCTTAATCCATAGCCTAGATTAATCAATTTATTTGAATCAAAAGGCTGTCATGCACATCATATACAGAGCAACTAAGCATGATATAAGTTAATTTGGATAATTTAGAAAATATATTAAGATCTTATGATGCTTTTTCAGAGTACTAGACAAAACTCTTGGAAGACCAAAGCTCGACTTCTTTTCTTTGTATCCTTAGTACCTTTGTTCAGTGCTAGCATACACAACAAGCATTCAAATATTTCTTAAGTAAATAAATCATCACAATACCAGGAAAGATTAGAAATACTATAAAAAGCTTCAAAGGCTAATAAACAACTGCTTAAACCAGCTTAGGTAGTTTTTCTAAATTTTTTTATATTGCTAGATTTAGAGATGTAGGCAACAAAACTGTTTAATAAGTTATCAATTATCACCAGTTCCTCCTTTTTCCCTTCTATCCACAGTAATCGTCTTCTAGACCTTTCTGCTACCTTACTCATTTGTTCAGTCTTTGACTCAGACCACTACATGGCATTTAGGTCACATATTTATAAGCTCAAATACAGCACAACTTGAGTTTTGTTAGGCCAGTGTGTCTACTTGTTAAAAGTTTTTGTTTTTGCATATTGGATCCATTTCTTAATAAGAAAATTTAGTAAGATACTGGTAGATCCTCATGAGCTAAAAATACAAGTACAACTAGAAACTAAACCTTTAAATAAAAGGAAAAAACCCAAAGTGGGTCCCTTTCAGCTTTCTATTTCACAAAAGACAACCTCACTTTTAAACATTCCCCCTTCAGGGGCACCTAGGTGGCTCAGTCAGTTAAGCATCTGCCTTCAGCTCAGGTCCAGATTTTGGAATCCTGGATCTCAGGATCCTGGGACCAAACTCTCCCCCACCCACCCCAATCAGGCTCCCTGCTCAGTGGGAAGCCTGCTTCTCCCTCTCCAACTGCTGCTCCCTCTGCTAGCACACTCTCGCTTACACTCTCTCTCTCAAATAGTTAAAATCTTTAAAAAAAAAAAAAAAATTCTCCATTGTGACTGCCCATATGGATGGGGAGAATGGCAAATTTAGGCTGTCAAAAGCATAGGAATAAGTAAAATGTCTAGAAATGCAATCAAATTGTACAAGATGTGAAAATTACTGGCTTTCAGTAGCTTTTGGCTATTTCATAATAGTGGAAAGTGAAATTATGGAAAAACTGAGTAAGATTCATACTATATTACTATTCAGTGATAAATTAAGTTACTATATCCATTAAGATCTTTACTCTTAACTACAAGATTTTAAGAAGTTCCTATTGTTTCTTTATATAAGTCAATGTTTATAAATCAGGAAACAAACAATGAAAAATTAAACAAAGCAGCTCTACTGTAAAAACTTTGAATTAAAAGAATACCTAAGGCCAAGGGCACCTAGGTGGCTCAGATGGTTAAGCATCTGCCTTCAGCTCAGGTCATGACCCTAACGTCCTAGGATGGAGCCCCACATTGGGCTCTCTGCTCAGTAGGGAGCCTGCTTCTCCCTCTCCCTCTACTATTCCCCCTGATTGTGCTCTCTCGCTTGCTCTCGCAGATAGATAGATAGATAGAGAGATAGCGAGATAGATAAAATAGACTAGAATATAAGACCTAAGGCATTTGTCTCAAAAAATAAATTCTTTCTTCTAAGATAACAAGCAAAAAGACAAGGTAAATCCTGTTCTTCAACTTACTATAAAAGTATTCACATAAATTAGCATTTTCTTCTTCCAATAATCATGAAATGCAAACCAAATGCTATAACCATTCAAAATTAAAAGACTGAGTCATAAAATGTGCTATTATGATTCAACCGATTAAAGCGAGTTTTCTACTTTAAGAAGTATCTTAATGTAACTTGATCATATTAAGCATTAAAAAATATATATCCTAAGTATCAATAGCTTATTGTAAAAGCTCACTAAATGAGACCAGCAGAAGGCTACTAACTTGACTTACTGAAAGGTTCATGTCATAAAATTATTTCTACATTCATTTAGTCTTAAAAATTGGATTCCACTTAAGCAAATTCTCCAAATTTAAAGTTTATTCTTTAGCAAAAATTTGGAAAATTTAATCATTTGGGATAGAAATGTTTTTAAAATTAAGAGAGTGAATTAGGAGGGGCTCCTGGGTGGCTCAGTGGGTTAAGCCTCTCCCTTCGGCTAGGTCATGATCTCAGGGTCCTGGGATCGAGTCCCGTATCGGGCTCTCTGCTCAGCAGGGAGCCTGCTTCCCCCTCTCTCTCTGCCTGCCTCTCTGCCTACTTGTGATTTCTCTCTCTGTGTGTAAAATAAATAAATAAAGTCTTAAAAAAAAAAAGTTAATTAGGAGAAAACAATATTAAGAGAAAATAACAACGAAGATCGAAAGGATCACCCTTAAGAACATCACTCACTGTACAACTCTATAATGAGAATCCAGTGAAATCTACAGGGCTAAATGCCTCCATTCTCATAGGCTAAAGACTGCTTTTGACAGCTGTCAGCTGCCACCTTGTATGGCTCATCAGTGGGCCCATCTCCAGAATGGTTAAGAGTACAAGCTTTGGGTCAAATCACCTAGCGGAATACTCACCCCATCACTTAGTATTATGTGACCAAGTTACTTAACTTGATAATATTTTACCTAAATAATATATCTGCCAGTAATACAGTAAAAGAAAAAAGAAATTTTAGAATCATCTCTCTGTCATCATATAATCCTCGGGTCCCCTATAAATTCATCATTCATCTTATATAAATTTACCAAAAAAAAAAAAAAAAAAAAGCTAAAGAGGTCGATAATTCAAACATTATGTTCCTTCAATAAGCATTAAATATACTTATTCCTAAAAGGATTGGGGTTCAGTATTATGGTTAATTATTATGGGATTCAAGAATGAAAGCAGGAAACATTTTAAGATATCTTATTTGGACTTAACCCATCTCCCCATTTTGGATCCATCCCTCCTCCCTGGAACCTGAAAACAACTAAAATTCCTAATAACAAAATATAACAGTTGTACAAACATATAAATCCTGCTGTCATTTCAGAGAACTAGTAAATAATGTTTAGTAGATCCCCAAAGAAGAAAATAACACAATGAAGCTGAAGCTTCACTGTCAGACAAAACTTTATTCCAAGATTCTACAGTAACAGGGAGCATGAACTAAAGAAAATACATGGCTCCAAGCTTAAGTCTGAAAGGGAAGTAAACTGCAGTAATAAAGCCTAAAAAGAGGAAGAAAAGGAAAAAGCCTGATATTTGATGGGTTATCAGCACCTGAGTAGTGGACAGTACTACAGCCAAAACCCGTATTTTTTCAATCCACCTCACACCACCTTGCACCCATAGCAATACACTTGGAGAAACAAAAATCAAGTAAAAAATAACTTACAAGCAGCACTTTTCTAAAATGAATTTGCTACTATAAGTTTTATTGACTATCATCTTTAAAAAGTAATTTCTAAAACATGAGTTTTTTTCCCCAAAGCAGAAAGAGAATCCTCATCATTGTTGAAAATATAATAAAACACAACCAAGAAAATAAAATTAATTTAATATTAAGTATAAACAAAATCTTCCTTAGCATGTAAGTAGGTTAGGTTTATCTATTTCATTTTTTTTAAGATTTTATTTATCTATTTGACAGAGAGAGAGAGATATCACAAGTAGGCAGACAGCAAGCAGAGAGAGAGGGGGAAGCAGGATCCCCGCTGAGCAGAGAGTCTGATGCAGGGCTTGATCCCAGGACCCTGAGATCATGACCTGAGCAGAAGGCAGAGGCCTAACCCACTGGGCCACCCAGGTGCCCCAGGTTTATCTATTTAATAATCTCACTTTCAACTAGTGAACCATTCACTGTATCATGTCTCTTTGGGGTAATCTTAAAATTTCTAATTCCTACTTAGCTGTCAGGCTATATGCTACTACTTGCCTAATTCACCCCTGCCTTAAAATCCCATTTCTTTTCTTTCCCCTCCCTCATCTGCTTTAAGGTGATAAAGATGGCAAACATAACACTTAAAAAGTCTAAAAAATAACCAAAAATACTATACAAAAATAGCCCTGGGGGAAGAGGGTGGTAGCCACATGGCTTTATTTTGTGATAGCAATTTCAAGCAATTTGGAGGCCTTTACATTCCAGAGATGTATTCCAAAGGATTAAGTTACCAGTGTTCAACCTCTGGATTAGTAGAGTGTTACCATATGTGGACTGGGTCCTTGCCTCCTTAGCTTTCCTAATGAGGCCAAGGTCACTGATTCAGACCATTATCTCAGACTGTAACCACAAAGACAATATGCCTCCATTTCCACCACTGAGAGCGAAAGGAATTACTGAGTTCCTCATACCCTATTAGGGAAGGAAGCAACTAGACATCCGAAATAAAGTCAGCAGTTCCCTAAAACCCAACACTGAGACCAGGCCATTACACAGCACAAAAACTAAAAAGGGCCCTCCATTCCATGTCCAATTAAGTCAAGACTCCTCAATCCTGTCTTCGATGCTTTTCAAAGTTAGCCTTATCTTCCATATTCCTGTATACAGACACCATCACCTACCAACTTTGACTATGTCCTATGCTCTTTTCCATAAATACTCCCTGTACCTTGAACCTTCTTGGTTTAAGTTTTCTTTACTAAAATAACTTCTCTCAAATGCCACCTCTTCAAAGGCATGTGATCTGATCTTTACCTTCTGACTCTCAATACTGCTTTATTAATATCTCTCATGACACATAGCCTACCTTTGTCATCCTTTTCCCATTTATTGCACTTCCATCCCAAGTCATTCCCTAAAATGTTTCAAGCAGTCTACAAAGGTAGGTATAAATACTACAAAATAAATTATAAGGTGAAAAAAACTGAAACAAAGGACCAAAAACAGGAGAGTAGTATTTGGAACCTGTTACACCTATTATCTTTGTGTGTGTGTGTGTGTGTGTGCATACACACACACACATATATATCTGTATGTATAGATACACACTTATTCTTGATTTTAAGTAGGCTCTCCTTAAGGACAGAGTTCGTGCTGTGCAAATACTTACTAAATTATATCCTTTCAAATACATAGGAAATCTAAAAATTTCAAAATATCCTTTTAAAAATTATATTTCTTTATATGTATATCCACACATATATGAATATATTCTCAAAATTTAAAATGGCAAGTGAAGTGAAAAAAAGGCACCAACATATAATTTACTTTTGTGGCACTTTAAATGTCAATAAAATAATCAAATTACTCACATTTAGTGTCAATGACAGCACTAATGCTTTTAACATTTTAAATAACTATATATACCATTTCCCTTGTGGTAGAGACCTGAGAGTACTGGGGGGGGTTGGGGGGGCGGGCGGTAGGAAGAAATTATTCCTCCTCTTTCCACTGCCTGGAAGAGACTGGCAAGTGAATGAATGAAAAGAAAGGAGGGAAAGGTCTCTATGATCACTAGTGTAAAGAACCAATCCTAAAATATTAGTTCACACTTGGATTTCTTTTCACTGCTAAATATATTTGGGACACATCTGCTTTGGATTAGACACAGATGAATCCTATGAAAACAAACTGCAAAAATCCTACCTGTAGGTTATTACCACTTACCCCTCACACTTTTAAAACTACAGCTATAGATAATAGCCTTTCCAAAAAATTAGCCTATTTTTGTCTGTTGATTTTTCAAAATGAGAAGAGAAATATATTGCTTTAAGGAAAGACAGGCTGGGAAATTGAATACAGTAGTTTTCTAAACTGAGAAATTTCCTAACCGAAGGACTTCTATACTGAATCACTACAAAAAATCACTATCCCTCTAATTTATCTCCTTCGTTCATTAAAAAGTAACAGAGAAAACATAATTTCCTGACTGGTTCTTTCTGCTTCCAGGTGTACCCCCATTCCAATCCAAACTATGGATTCATTTGATACTAATCTTCCTTGAATGTGACTTAATCAAAAGGTGTTGAGCACCAGATCACTCCTGAATTCAACCTACAGTCACTTCCTATCACAGCCTAAGACAAACTTAACTCTATTTAGTCTCACTGTTCCCCTACTGATACCCTGAATGCATTTCTTATTTTTTCCCTTTTATTAGTACTCTCTTACCTGAAACATTCTTCAACCCAAAACTTTCAAAAAGTCCATTCAAAACACTGCATTCCTGACCTACCAAAGGTCAATTCCATCCCATCTGTGAACTTTGAATGTAATTTCCTCTATCATTTTCAAGTCCAGAGTTCCGTTAGTCTGAGAAACATTTTGTAGCACTATTTGAGAATTCACTTAGCCTTTCTGAACTTGTTGCTTCATCTATAAAACAAGAGTTGAGTGAGATCTCAAGATTTCCAGCTCTAAATTTCTGATTTGTTCATTTTGTATTTCATGTCATTTAAAACTGTTATTTAGCTCTACTTATTGTCATGTAATTTCACCATATGTATGTTGTATATACTCCTTAAGGACAAAAATCATGTTTGATTGTATCTTTGCCTACACCATTCCTATGTAATAATTTACACCTAGTAGGTACTCAATAAATATACCCATTTGATAGGCTGCTGTAGGGGAGACAGAAGGAATTTAAGATAACAGGTAGAGTAGTGTATCTGGGAAGAACTGAAACTTACTCCTCTTTATCAGAACAGCTATATACATAATGTTAACAGAATGCAGAGCTTCTGGCTGTAGTGATATCCCTATCCTGGATATTTATGGGGTTTTTCTTCTACCACATGTCTGAATGCACTCACTCGATAATATTTCAAAACATACTATGAGCTAGGCACTATTGCATGCAGTGAGAATACAGAGGTAAACTAGATGGATAAGGTCCTTGTTCTCATGGAGCTTATATTCTGGAGTACAAGAAGAAGAGTACCATTCCCACTCAAACTTCCAAGATCAAGATAAGATTATTTGAAGACAGAACAAGATAAGAGATATCTGCAGTTCCCAGTGCCTTCCAATAAAGGAAAGCTGATTAAGAAAACAACTCTCAATACCACTGTCAGAACAACTGGGTTCAGACCATATGCTAACAGAGGCCAACAGAGCTCAAGGATCCTTAAGAGTACAAACTCTGGAACCCAAACTGCCTAGATCTAAATCCTAGCTCCAACTTACCAGCTATGTGACCTTGAATAAGTTACTTGTTTTTTTCCCCCAAGTTAATCATTCTATGCTTCAGTTTCATCTCCTGCAAAATGGGGGTAATAATGGTACTTAAAACTCATATAAGATTTTCTGAGAATTAAATGAGTTGATAGACATAAAGTGCTTAGAACAATCCTACAGCTAAGTATGATAATTTTGAACTCTCCTACAACTACTACTCTTACTGTTAAATTGTTATAGTCTATGAACAAGCTAAACAGTACATAACACCCAGTAGTAACTCAATATTTAATCAATGACTGAATAAACGAACCAGATTGTTTTCTTCCTCTGTGAATATGGAACAAAAGTATCCTATCAACTTTAAGACTGCTAGGACTCAAGGGGATATAATCTATTTCAAAGTACTTTGTTAAAAACAAACCCCCCAAAGTCACACAAGAGTAAGATTTCATTACTATTACCAGTAGAAATGTATCATAGCCATACCACAGCAAAAATCTGCTAGATATTAAATTGCATGTTTATACCTTCAAAGCATTCCTAACTAGTCAATATGCTGTTTATTACCATGTGAATGAATGTCTACTAAGAAAGCCTAATACTGAAGAAATCAGATAACTAGACAAGCTGGGAGAGAATGAAGTCTCATCACAGTGAGCAATTTTATAATCAATCCAATCACAACCTACTCAGAAAAGGAATACTCAGGCATGTACCCAAGGTATCAAAAGTTCCCTAACCTGAGTGGTGAGCTGATAGTATAAAAATAATCTAGAGTCCTGGGAAAATAAGCGGCTATCACATCTGTCTTAACCTCATGCAGCTCAGAGTAACCCTTTACTCTACGGCTTCCTGGATGGGGAAGAGCAATACCATCCACACCATGGTAGATCCATACACACCAGGATTTAAAGTTAATCCTAAATAAAAATCAATAAAAATTTACCATAGTAAATCTTCTCCCCAATCAACACAAATAGGGTTTTCAGCCAAGCAACCAGGTTTTAATATGGAGAGGTCCCTCTCCTAACGGATGACCATTGCACTACAACATCAGATTGTACATTTTCCCTTCTGTTTTTAATTACCCAACCTTAAGAGTAAAGACCTCATCTCTTAACACTTTTTTATGCCCATTTAATACCCACTCACAGGTAATCAATTAGTTTAGCTAATTCTGATCACTGCCAAACCTTTTTCATCTGCCTTTAATTAATCCATAACTTACCTGTTCAATAACAAGTAACCATAAGTAAAATATTAGTTAGGAATTTTAAACAAGTAAATAACTCACTATTTACTAAACTGTTTAATAAGGAAAGCTCTCAATACAAATGACATTTTTACAAGTTAAATGGTTATATTTTCAACAGCTGAAACTGTACCAAAGGACTTCCAAGACAATAGTTGGATACTATTTAAGCTTCATTATATATTGAGATGAACAAGTCAAAAGTTGATAAAGAATTCTGATATTCTAATTTTCAAATAAATAGGGTTTTTTTGGTCTTAACCAAGTTGGAGAACTTTTATTGGCATAAACAAAAGTAAATACAAAACAAGCAGAAAAACACGAAACAAAATGCTTGTTACAAGCAACAACTAAGACTGCTCTTTCGGCTCATAAACACAGCAAAAAATAATCAATTAATTCTGATTCACCTCTATTAAAGGAGGAAACAGTGATATCACATGGTCATCTAAACAGAATTTATTTACCTTCCAAATATACCATAACAATGATTTTAAAAACATAAGTTGTCCTTATCTTATGCCACTTGGCTTCATTTATTCACTAAGCAGATTTTTACTAAGTATCTGTTTGTTAAGCACTGAAATACACTTCGGATATGTAGTAGCAAATCAAGCATCCCTGTCTATAAAGCTTAAAATCATCAGATAATCTCTCTCTCTCTCTCTCTCTCTCTCACACACACTACAAACTGTAATAAACATTATAAAAGAACATTATTAACAAAGAACCAGAGTTTAGATTGCTATGTCACAGAAGGCCTATCAAAAAGTGACCGTTAGTACACATGTGATGAGCCCCAAGTAGTGTATAGAATTGCTCAATCACTATATTGTACACCTGAAACTAATACATTGAAATAAAAATTTTTTTTTTATAAAAACGTGTCAGTTAAACTTTGAGGAGGAATAGAGGACAGGTGACACAGGAGATGCTTAGGCTGAAGAACGTGTGCTTGACCCTAGAGGAAGAAGTAAGAATGAATGGCAACTTGAGGAACTGAAAAAAGGCAGTTGGAACACAGAAAGCAGAGGGGAAAGTGGCACTACATGATGCCAGAGGTAAACAAAGGCAAAAAGTAATTACTTTCAAAGAGAGAGGAAGGCTTTAAAGGGTGTTGGGCAAGTGAGAGTTCTGAACAGATTTTTATTTTAAGAGTATCATTCTGACTACAAGATATAATATAGGAGAAACACGAGAATGTATGCAAAAGGCTAGTGAGGAAACTACTGTAGTACTTTAAGAGTTAAATACATTAGACTAGAGTTGGAGCAATGGGAGGAGGCGCAGCAGATGAATTCAGAATATATTTTGTAGGTTAAGGTCAGGATGTACACGATGAGAAAAAGGGGAGGTTATCAGGAATGACCCTTAAGTTTCTGAAGTGAAGAACTAGTAAGAAATAATAATTATTAAAAAGAAGACAACAAAATAGAAAGAAATTTGAGAGTTCAGGTAATGAAGAGAAACTTTGTACTCTGTTGAGACTATGAGAATGCAAGTGGAGACGCTTTATGAAGGCAGAGAACAATATCACCCTAAAGCTAAAAGAAGTGTAGGCTAGTGATGTGCATTCAGAAAACTGATAGCATACAGACTGTATTTAAAGCTACAGAGCAGATGATCACTTAGGGAAAAGGCAGTAAGTGGGAAAAGGACTCAGAAATCCAGAGAAACTCCAACACAGAGTCGGACAGAATAGATGAATCTGAGAGACACTGAAAAAAGGAGCCAGAAAGGTGGGAAGAAACTAAAAAGGAGAGCCCTGAAAGCAAAAGAGTGTTTCAAGAAGAAGGAAAAATAAAAGTCAACTAGGCTCAATAATGCTGAAACGTAAGATTTCTACATCAAACTGGTGAGGAAGAATTAATGGGGGGAAGGACATGTGAATATATGTGAAGCTAGAAAACAAAGTCAACCTAGAATCTAAAATTAATTATAAACAGTTCTTTAAAATAATGTAAACATGCAATTCATGTAATCTCTTTTAATGAGCCATTAAAGCATATTCCTACCATGACACGCTCAACACGGTGACGCAGCAAAAACCAACCACCAGAGTTCCAACATTGCAGCATGCTTCTAATATTGCAGCAGAAGAGGTCATGCATTGCATAGTTCATAATTTTAAATTCAACTTCCTAAACAAGAACCAAAATCTAACTGTTGCCTCACAATTCTGAAGCCAATGCTACAAAAACTGAATTTAAATTAGAAAATTAAAAGTTTTCCTGAAAAAATAATTTTCATACAACTTTGAAAAGAAAAAAAGTATTAAACTTAATTCACTTATCATTTGCATGTCTACTGCACTCCAGGTACATCAGTTGTGATGCCTTTAACCACTTCTTTCCTCACCGAGGGCTTAGAGGCAAACAGCAGTATGTTCTACGGTAATTCTACTTTTGCACAAATACACAAATCAAAGAAGCCTTCCTTTGTTCAGGTTTTCAGCTACTCTTGTTTATGGGCATTACACTTCCTTCTTGTTGGCTTCATTAGTAGAAATACCAAAAGACTTTTAATTGGAAAAATAATTTTTAATATTAGCTGTTGTGCTGCTATGTGTGTAACCAGAGACAACTCCACCTCTCTAACTACGCTTCAGTTTATTCACCAGTATAAGTTAACCCATAACTTAAGGAGTTAAACTTAACTCACAGGGTTGTTGAGTTGGCTTAATGTGATAATAAATATTAACTGAATCTAATCCTAACATTTCTAATCACTTCTATGAACTGAAATACCGAGTTATATACTATTCTTATTTCTACTGAATATAAGCCAAGCAATTCCACTCTTAAAATTTATGTACTTATTACAGATCAAACAAAATCAGATCAAAAAAAATAAAGTCATTGGAGCAATGACTTTATTAAAATTAGCATCATTCTTTACATTTAATAGTGCAGTGTTGGGTACAGTTAAGATGGGTATATAATGATAGTAAACACATAATTTATACTCCTTTTCTAAAAACCCACTAAAATTACCCCAAAAATGAATTTTTTAAGCTATAAAGACATAAACCCACAAAAATTGAGAGAATGGGTAAAAAGACAATAGCAACGAAAGTTTGGAAGCTGGAAAGCAGATGGTTGAGTGACAAATGACTTAGCAAACACTAGAAAATCAAATCTTTAGCAAACAGTGGAGAAAGCCAAGAACAAACCCAATTTAAACTGTAAAATCCCCAAAAGACTCAGCAATTGGCAGTACCACATACATCTGAAGTGGGATATGGGGGAGAGAGGGAGCTAAAATAAGGAATATTGTTTAAAAGTCTTTTTAAGAAGTAACCAGCTCCACTGATCCCTACTGTTCTTCCTCAATCCCAACAAAAACCTGAAAATATATTGTCTGGAGAATACCAAAACACCGTATCTCAAGATTGAGAAAATCAGGTACAGCCGCAGGCAGGAAAACATACTAAAACAGGGTGACTGAGCGAAGAAATACATATGGGGATGCTAAGACTCTCCCAAGACCTTTTACCCAACTTCGCTCCTGTCCCCCACAACCTTCACCTCCAAGCAAAAAAGAGCCTTCTACAGGGAATCTAACCAGCTCAAAGGAAATACGTGAAGACACTAACATCAAAAAGTCCTCCAACCAAACATCTAAGCCTGGTTACTATACAGTAAAGGCTAACAAGTATCACTGAGGATTTCTAATTATCATTTTACTTCCCTATTCACAACACAACCACCAACCATCTAAGGTAAGGCTACAGAACATGAAAGATAAAGACCAAAGCAAATACAAACTAAGAAAACAAACCTGGAAGACACTGATCACACAAGGAGAAGAAATCTTTAAAAAATAATAATAATAATAATGTTTATATATTCAGACAGATAAAAGAATATATTATTGTTATTACAGCAAGATACTATTTCAAAGGAGCAAAGTCAAAAAAGAAAAGCTGTGGAAAACTAAATACATAACATATGAAAACTCAATAGAAGTAGAGCAAAAAGAAAATGAGATGGAAAATACAAGAAAATTAGAAAAGAAATCAAGAAGGTCCATTATCCCAATAAGAAGAGTTTAAGAAACAGAAAATAGAAAGAAATAATCAAGACCTCGTTCAAGAAAAAGTCCCAGAATTAAAAGATGTTTCCATACTAAAAGAGCACACCTAGTACTCAGCAACATGGATGAAAAGAGACCTAAACAAGGATCCATGACTATAAAATTTCCAAACACTGGAAACAGATACAATCTCAAAAGCTTTCAAAGAATTAAAGAGAGAGAGAGGAATAGAGAAAAGAGTAAATAAGGCAGGAAAAAAGGAAACACACACACAGGTGACATACAATATTTGGAAATCAGAGTGATTTCAGACTTCTCAAAAGCAATATGGAAGCTAGAAAGCAATGGAGCAAAAGTATAAAATAATACAATTTTACAGGTAGTATTCTTAACCTAACCAAATAATCAAATGAATTTCAGGGTAAACGGAAACCTTTTTTTTTTTTAAGATCTTATTTTTAAGTAATCTCTACACCCAACATGCAGCTCAAACGCACAACCCCGAGATCAAGAGTCGTATGCTCTACAGACTGAGCCAGGCAGGTGCCCCCTAAAACAATTTTAAAACATCAAGTAAGCCAAGAATGAACAGGACATTGATCACTGCAAAATGGAAATCCAACCACAGGAGAAAGTGAAAGGAATCCCACAATAATGGTTGTGTACAAAGTCTAGAAGACAGTCCAGAATGGAGGCCAGAGGGACAGGAGAGACTGCCTCAGGAAGATAAAATTGGTAATAATACCTGAACATTTCAAGAGACATTTGACAAAAAGTTGAATTAGTGATAATTACAGCAAAAACTAACCCAGGGGTGGAGCAGAGACATTGAACTTCAGCCAGATCACCCTATGATAAAGCTAACAGTCAACTAGTCACACTGAGACTAGATAAGCTCTTTCCTCTCCTAATGTGCAGATGTGCAGATGACCAAGAATTACCAGACATCTGAGGAAAGGCTCTATCACAAAAGGCAAAGCAAAAATAGGAAGAAAGGCATACAAAATTGGCAGAAAGGCAATTTGGAGGAAACAGATGAAAACTTCTGGGGGGGGGGGGCTAACATTTCTATAGGTTAAGTAGTATAGAGAAATATATATTCTATATATTCTAGTACATTATATGCATTAGATAGCTGGGATGGAGTGGAGGGAGGCAGACAAGTACAGCACATTGTATAGGACAGGAAAAATGGTATTTTACAAGAATACTGAATTATCAAAAGTGATGGAATTATAGCTATTAAGAAGGGTACCAGGAAGTAAAGGAGATCAGCTGAGTAGGTGATAACGAAGTTAAATCTTCATTTTCCAAGGAAGTTAATAAAACCGAAACACAGAGTATTTTATTTAACAGACTATACAGAGCATGTGAGTTAGACATAGTTCTAGAGGCTTTCCAAATTCATTTTCTGTAACAACCCTATGAGGTAGGTACTACTATCCCCATTTTTAAATGAGCCAAATGAGGAGGCATAGAGAGGTTAAGTAGCCCAATATTACATAAAACAGTTGACAGAGGAAGATTCAAACCTAAACAGTATAAACCCAGAGCCCATGCTCCTAACCATCTAGCCATGTTGCATATCCAGTAGCAATATAAGCATGTTGTTTACAAACTCGGAGGTAAACAGGACAATCATCTAAATTAAAGTGACTGCTTTTGGGTAAGAAAAATGGAAAGGGGGAGGTAGGAAGCTTTTGTTTGTTTCAATAACCATGTAAATTACTTGGCCCTTTAAACTCTGCAGGTACAACTTAAGTAAAAATTAAAGCCTATAATTTAGAATTTTATAGTTAAAATATTTTATCTAATGGTACTATCCTCAGAAGTAGGCAAAATGAGTACTACTCCTATTTCATAGATAAGAAGACTTTCATTCCTCTTTAATAAAAATTTGAGAGCCTACTACGTAACAGGTATTGTATTTAGAAAACAGGTATCAATTCACCTCAACGATGAGGTTAAAGAGGTGCAAAAAAGCAAGTTTTTCTTCTTTTCTTTTCAATTTATTACACAAATTATATGATCCTGCATCTCTAACAGTTGTGCTTATGATGAGACAATATAAATTTTAAATAATGACGGAAAAAGCAGAGAAAGGTCTGCTCATTAATTCACTCAAATATTATTTAGTTCTTGAGGTGCCTGGGTGGCTCAGTCGTTAAGCGTCTGCCTTCTGTTCAGGTCATGATCCCTGAATCCTGGGATCAAGTCCCACATGGGGCTCCTGACACAACGGGGAAGCCTGCATCTCCCTCTCCCACCCTCCTTGCTTGTGCTCCCTCTCTCACTGTGTCTCTGTCAAATAAATAAATAAAATCTTAAAAAAAAAAAATTATTTAGTTCTTGCCCTTGAGGAGCTCAGAGTCTTATGAGGAAGACAGGTAAACATAGTAACTGAATGTGTGCAGCACATTAAATAGAGGAACACCAAAAAATGTTTCAGAAGGAACATCTGAGATAAGTCTTGAAGAATGAATAGAAGTATATAGATCAGTGTGAAATACCGGTATCTTCCCTGTGTTATAAAGGTAAGTTCATGTTAAAAGCTAAAATGAGACAATAAGATCTTTTTAATGAGAATGAATTTTAAAAAACAAAATAATCTTAATGCCTGACCCATGTTTCTAATTTTTATAGTCTTGCCCAATGATCAACTGAAAGCATTTTTCACATGCCTAATGAACATTTTAAATTTTAAAGTGTTAAGAGAATTATTTTAGAAACAGACTACAGAATAATCTTTCATTTGCCTTACCACCAAAATGCTTCATTGTTAACATGGTTTTTTAAGTCATAATACTGAAATTATAATGTACGCCCCCCTTCCTCCCATGAGAGAAATTGGTGACCAAACCCCAGAAGATGCATGTGACACGGAAGCTGTCATGGGAAGAAAAGGTAAGAAGAATTTTTTTAATCATTATCACTTTTTTCTCTAGTAGATAGTCTCAAATTCCCTACCAAAGGCAAATTTAAAACATTTCTTTTTCTTTAGGGATAAAAGAATAATTTGCAGTAAAACACCATAAAGAAAATAATATATACATGTTTATCCTTATTGGCCTTTATAGGTACTTTAGGGGTGACAAATTTTGATTTTTCAACATTTAAAGAACACCTACGAAACAAACATTTTCTGGCTTTGATGTTAACTAACAAAGTTTCAAATATGTAGTAAATTCAAAACAGGCAGAGTCAACTCAGGTTACTTTACACCAATACTTAATCATACTTCAGTATCTCTTTTTGTCCCTTTATTTCCAAACCTTTCTACACAGCTTGCCCCTAATTAATCTTCATCTCACTTACTATATAGAAAAATTAATTTTGTACTAAATATCTTAAACTGGCCTCTATCCCTACAATTAAAAACCTAGTTCTAAGTAGCAACATCTGACTTTAATTGTCTGGAAAAGCAAGTTGTGGAAAGCTCTATCACGCCCTACCACCAGGGGAATAAAAAAGGAGAAAGTCATGCCAGGAGACCACAAATGGTAATTAACAAAAATCATGGCAGGTTTCAATTCAAAATGTGTGGTTTTCATTTGTGTATTTCATCTATCTTTTATTTCTCTGAATTTAGCATCTACATAATACACCTGATTTTCAGGAGTTTCACTCAATCATGCCCCTTAGATTTAGAAAACATTAATATTTGGGACAAATAATTCTTTAAAATTATAGTGACTATTAGCAATTAGCATATGAAACAAATAAAGTTTATCATTAATTATAACAGGACTACTAAGGAAACTACTACCTCTTAGAAGAGGTCTAACTCTTAAGTTCAGTTTCGTATACATGATACAGAACACATTTGGTTAGATAACAAGTTTTTAATTACATGACTCCTGGAAAAATTTTAAAGAAACAAAAATCTTGAAAGACAAGATTTTAAATTATTTCAATTAACAATGCCTTTACCTTACATCTTTTAAGGAACTAAAAAATATATATATCATGAAAACCTCACTGCAATATTTTACTAAGACTGCAATTCTTTTGAAATACCCTCAATTTCTCCCAAGTGAAAACCACAAGTACACATTTAGAATATAAATTTCCAATTGGGTCTGATGAAAGTTCAATCACAAAAATCTACAACTAACACTAAAATAATTAAATGTCTTTAGAGTTTATTCAAATTTCGATGGTTAAAATGAACAGCCTTTGTCATTAACGCCTATGATACTCTTTTGATCAAGGTTAGTCACAGACCAGCAAATCTGTGAAAAGAACATTCCTTTAAAAATCAACTTTAAAGCAATGTAGACTCATTAGAGATTTCACAACTTTTCTAGGCAGTTAGCTTAAAAGACACAATTTGATTCAATGGCGTGTTTGGAGCATTATTTCCAGTTCAATTACAAAAACACTGGATTAATACTGTATTTTTGGCTTTAGGTATTTTTTTGGCTAAGAAGGGAACAGGTGGAATACATTATCTGGAGAACAAAGTCTTATTTTCAGGCCTCTGTAAATTCAACCCTCTAAGACTTTCCTTACTTTTTAAAATGGCTACCACCTTGATCTACCATACAAAAGGAAAAACGTACAGGATACTACTTTCAAAGATAAACCTGGTAATTTTGACAATGTATACCCTCCTCCCCCACAAAATACTTTTTAAGATTCCCATTCCTGTTCTGGTCAGTTAAAATGACCATTAAATAAGTACACAAAAGTTGGTCAATTACAGTATAAGGGCAACCTATATAACCCAGACTAGGTCATCTTTTTCCTGTAATGTCTGACTAGGAAAAGCAGGTAACATTATCTTTCACAGACTAAGATCAAACACAGTAGAAGTGAAAAGGATTGTCCAATCTAGTAAAGGAGAAACCACCGTGGGAACCACAACCCCCCCCCCTTAAGAGATGATCGTAAGGATTTTAGAAATTCAAATGACTAGATTTACTATTATATGGGTTAGTAAAAATTTTCCGTTCATAATAAATCCCTTTAAAAAGCATTTCATAAGTAACAAAAACACTTGGTGCCCCCAGACCTATACTTTCTGCTCAATAACTAGTCTGTTACATATTACTTGCACCCACCACTTGCTATCCACTCTGAAACCATTCCACCACTATTGCTCTAGAAAACTTACCACGAAAACGCATTTTCACATACAAAAATGAAAAAATAGGTAATGCTTTTGACAAATGTTGTGCAGATATATAGCTACTAAACAGATTAACTTTGAATCTGTTGAATGTCTGCAGAAACACGGCAGGATCTTACCTCTCATCCTCGCCATCCACCAGGGGTGTCGTCAGCGGTAGCACCTTCAACGGGAAAAGAGAAGCAGAGGCTGCTAGGCTGCTGCTACTCCCATCTGAGACTGCTGACATTCCCCCACTGTCACCACTGATAGTCTGAGGTAAGCCAACTAAGGAGGGTTCCGCTGGGCGCCTGGCATCTTCAATTTGGCTTCCAATTGCCTGAGCTAATGATTGTGCGGAGAACTGAGTAGAACTTAGTGGGATCTGTTGTGCCAAAGGCAGATTTATATTAGTTGCTATCAAGGGAGGTTGGCTAACACTTTGAACCAAACTGCCATTTTGAGTGGCAGGGGTTTGTGCTATATTCTGTGGTGGAACCAAGTTTGTTGGGGCAGAAGGCATTCCAGAAGGACCGGTTGAACTAACCTGATTTGTAACAGAAATACTACTAGCAGAGGGCAAAGGGCTAACTGCAGGCAACGGCTGCGAAACTTGAGCTACTGATTCTACTCCTTGAGGCTGGGGAGGCACAGTTAACAAGGTACTTTGGGGTGCAAGGACCAACTGTTGAGGAAGGCTTGAAGCACTAGTTTGAACTCCCTGATGAATAATCGCAGTTGGAGCAGGTGGGACTATCTGTGAAGATGGAGGAGCACCTTGCGGAATAACTGAAGGTGTGACTTGGGTAGACGGTCCCTGCACTGCAGTAGGTATGCTCGCTTGTTGACCAATATTTGCAATCTGACTGCCAGGAGGTACAACAGATACGGCCGCCTGAGCCTGGCCAACAGGCTGGCCAGATGCCCCTGCAGGTTGTGCTTGGATTGCTGCGGGCTGCACTGGCAGCTGGATACTCTGTGGCTGGGCCGTAGGCATCGCTGCTGTTCCTGCTCCCACTCCAGCAGCGCCGGGCTGTCCCGAGGACATCGCTGTTTGGAGAATCGGTGGCTGCTGTACGTACTCTGAAGCGGGATTCTGAGTCACTGCTTTGCCATGGCTTGGGACCATCTGCGCAGAAACAGCCGGTTGCTGCTGTCCATACTGTAACTGTTGGGGTGGGGCCCCTGGAAGGGGAGCCTGCACTGGAGGAGCCGTCTGAGGATATGGCAGTTGGGGTTGAGCCAAACTGGAAATGGAAGGCTGCTGACCTAAAGCTGAAGTTACACCAACCACGCTAACAGGTGGTGGCTGGATACCAGCGGCAGCACTGAGCGTGGCTTGCAGAGGTACTGGCTGAAGACCTTGCTTTTGAGGATAGCTCAGTTCTTGAGGCTGTAATTGTACTTGCGTGATCTGCGACTGAGAGATACTTGGAGGACCAGAGCTGCTGAAATCCATCTGCTGAAGAGCCATACCTTGAAGAGTCGGCGGCTGCGGCTGCGGTTGCACCACCACAGTCGGGGCTCCCATCTCTCCACTTCCCACACTCTCTGTGTAGTGACTCAGTGTGCTGACACTACTGCTCACTGAGCTCCCACTAGTGCTCTCCCTCTCAGAAGTCACTTCTGCTGGGTTTTGCTTTACTGTTTCCACCACTTTATTCATCGCCACACCTTCTGCAGCAGGTGCAGCATTGTCTTTCTCATAGAACTCGGTGCAAGTCCATCTACCTTTTTTAAAGGGTTCGGAACTAGAATCTAACTTCACAACTCTGAATCTGGACGTGTTAACTGTTGGCTGTTGCTGCTGACTTGAAACAGATCCCACAGTCATCCCTGCAGCTGCATTAGGGGCACTGTTGACAACAGCGGAGGAAGAAATAGTACCATTGCCCATGCCACTCAAGATATTCACATTAACACCGCTAACTCCAGGCCCCACGCTCACACTAGCAGCACTAGGAATATTGCTTGCATTTACACTAGCATTACTAAGCATGCTGCTTGTCACACTAGGATTAAAACTACCCACAGCAGTAATGTTAACAGTATTCATTGTATTCGTGCCAGTAACAGAACTTATACCTATACTGCCGGTAGTACTTGGAGCACGGATATTAGTCATTACAGATGCAGGTGAGCCACCCGATGAGACAGCAGAAGTTGGTGCAGCTGGCATAACACTGTCAGAGCTTCCCGTGGCAGAGAGTTTTCTGGATACTGGACTCGAGGGTGGCCCTCCGGGAATGGATGTACTAGCCACACCAGCATGGGATGGATGGTGGTGCCCATGGTGTAGGTGGTGCCCGTGATGAATGTGATGGTGATGATGGAGGTGGTGTGGATGAGCATTCCCATTGATCACAACATTCTGTTGGGGAAGGTGAGGCAAATGAGGCTGCGGAAGGTGGGGCTGGTTGGGAGAAACTGCCCCAGGTGTCTCAGCTTCCTGGAAGTTATTCAGAGTCTCTTCTGAGGAGCTGCGTTCAGGCTCCCCCAAGTCAGTAGCCCTGGAAAGTGACACATCAAGGATCTCGGAAGAAGACAGATCTTCCGTGTGAGATTCGTCCAGATCATCATAGCTCTCAGTGTCCTCTGCTATACTGTTGTTAGAGCTGATGCTGGCGGAGATCTGAGCCGGGGTAACGCTCGTTATCTGGAAGCCACTTTTCTTTTTCATCTGAGTTCCGCCTGGCGCAAGAGGCTGTGCCTGCAGCTGAGCCTGCGAAAGGAGGTTCAGGCTTTGTGGAGGTGGAGGCTGTGGTCCCGACGTAGAAGATGCTGCAGGAGGTGGCGGCTGGAGCAGCGACGGAGGCGGAAAATCCTCGGAAGATGTGGCACTACTACCAACGCCGGTACCTGCTGCATTGAGAGCAGAGGCGCTGCCACTACCGCTGCCCCTTCTAGGGAACATTGCCGGGTGCGCCATCTTCCTAGCACTAATGTCTGCAGCGGCCGCGGCCGCGGCGGCGGTGGACTCAGGCGGCTGGTGCATTGTGTCGGGTACCGGGGGGCGGAGGAGGCGAGTGCAATTTCCTTCTGCACCGTAATCTTTGTATTCAAGACGCCGGGGAGGAAAACGGGACCTGACGCTCCGCCCGGCGCGGTTCCTCCTCCTCCTCCTCCTCCTCCTCCTTCCTCCTCAGCCGAAGGCGCCGGCCGCTCCTGCCTTCGAGGGCGAGCTTCGGGAAGGGAGGATGAACGAGGGTGAACAGGGCGGCCAGGGACCCGAAGGGGGGACCCCTTCAGTCCTTCGCCATTCACTTTCCCCTCTAGTCTCACACCCCCCTTTATATTCCGCTTCACGTGGGGTGCGGGGCAGGAGGGAGGGGGGAGACAAGGCAAGGGAGAGACAAGGGGAGGGGGTGGGAAAACCGAGAAATGCCCACCTTCTCCGGACAACTCAGAAGCCACCTCAACCCCTCCTCCCGCCGCGGCGGCGGCGGCCGCTGCAAAGCCCTCCCGGTCGCTCTGCACGAAGGCAGCGCGGAGCGAGTGTCGCCTTCCCCTCGCCACCCCCAGCGCCGCCGCCGCCGGCGAGCCCCGAGCTCAGTGTCGCTCAAACCTCCCCTCCCGGCCCCGCTGTCCCCGCTTGGCCCTCCCCCCACGCCCCTCGGACCCTTTCAAACCCCCTGGGCTCGCGGCGGCTGTTCCGTGAGCAAACGCTGGCCGCGGCTGGGGCCGGGGAGGCGAGGCTCGGAGTGGGGCGGCGGCGGCGGGGCGCCCGGTACGGTGAGCCCAGCAACGAGGCGCAGGCGGGCGCGCAGAGACGCCGGGTCCTCGCGGAGCACGGCCGGGGCGCGGCGGCGGCAGTGGCAGCGGGAGCCCAGGGACCGCTCCATCACTGGCAGCCATGGAGCCCGAGCATTTTCCTCCCTCAGGGCAGGCGCCTCGGCTCGGCACACGTCCTCGGGGAGGAAGGGGCCGGCGCCCGAGCCTCCCCGGAGGGCGGCGGGATGTGCGCTAGCGCAGAGGGGTGCGAGCCGCTCCTGTCCTCTTCCTCCGCAGCCGGCTCGTCCTCACCCTGTGCTCCCGCGACCGGGGCGGGAGGGGGCCGCAGGCAGCGGCGGCTCCTTCTCGGCGGCGTTGGTGGCCAGACGGGCTGGTGCAAGCGACTGCAGCCGACGCCGTTCAAAGGAACGAGAGGTGGGGTTGGTCGGTGTCGGCAAACGGGGCGGGTGAGTGGGTGGGTGCCGAGGGAGGGCGGCGGGCGGGGAGGGGGCTGTGATGGTTGTTACTAGTGCTCTTCTCCAGCTCCACCGTATCCCCCGGTCTCTCGCGGCATCGGGAGAGGAGGGACCAGCGCCCGAGCGCAGGAGGAGGAGGGGCGACCGCCGGCAAGAGGAGGCGGTGGCGGTGGCGGGGGGGAGGGGGCAAGCAAAGGAGAAGGAGGGAAGATGGCGTCTGCGCATGCGCCCCGGCGCCGCAGACATAAAGCCGGGTCCCGCGGAGAAGGAGGCGGCGGGGCTTCGGGCCTTGCCGAGCGCTGGGTGTCCCGACGGAAATTGCCGAAGGCTCGCGGAGGCGCCGACGCCGGGGAATGGTGGGGGTGGGGAATTTCGGCCGGGGGAGCGAATCCGGGTCTGAGTTTCGGCCCGAGTGGGGGTGGGGCAGGGTGCGGGGCGCGCGCAGGTTAGGTGTGTCCGCTCTGTTCTCACACGCAGCCGGCGCGCGCGCGCGGGCACGCGGCAGCGAAGGGGGCGCTGCGGGGAGGGGTCCACGGAGGCTGCCGGAGCCCCGGGTCTCGGGTGTACGCGCCCTGGGTGGTGTCCCCGCCCTGGATGGTGTCCCCCCCGCCTGCAGAATGGGTAATGAGGCTTTTCTCCGCAGCAACAGCATCACGAGTTTCAGTTCCCAGGAGCCCGCCGCAGCTGCCGCCACCGCCAGGACACGACATGAGTCAGGCTTTCTTCCTTGGCTCGTGGCGGAGCCCTCCTCCCCTTCGCCGCACCTGGGCTCGCCCCCGGCCCGCGTCGCCCGCGCCCCCTAGGCGGAGGCCCCTGCGCCGGGAGCTGCGCTGTCTTCGCGAGGCCAGAGTGTCTTCAAGATAGGTGCTGCCTTTTGTGCCTTGCAGTTGTGGCTGCCATGCGGTCCCCTCGCCCTTCGACGGGCAGGGGTAAGCTAGCCAGGCAGCTGTTGCAGCTGTTTGCTATTAATTGCTTAAGTTCCTCCGGGGTAGGCTTTTTAGAGAGGGCGTGCTTGCATCCCATCCCTACCTGGAGGGAAGAAGAGCCTAGCCCTGTAAACTAATTGACCTCAACAGGTGGAGCTTATCGCCGGCGGAGATATCTTTTCGTTTAATTGTCCAGGCTATAGCCTCCACAGATTTGACTGAAAAGACACATCTTGGTGGCAACACGAGTGCAGTGACAAATGAAGACCACCTCTTGGGGTTAGAAAAGAAAAAGCCATCTGCAATTCCAGTTTAAAAAAAGGAAAAAAACCTGCATGGTCTGAGCATAGTTCTACAGAAGCCGTGTTAGGTTTGATTGGAGGCAATTTACTGGAAGTTGCTTCCCTAGCATTACCCGGCAAAACATTCTAGCTCTAAGCTAGAATGTACTACAAATCGAGAATGTGCTTCTCGCCCAGGAATTAAACAACAAACTGATAATGGAAAATCCTAGAGAGAATTTTTTATTTTTTTAAACTTAGGTTGTTGGGGGACTAAACTTTTATGGTTAGACATCTAATTTGGGAAATCTCACAAATTTACAATCTATAATCCTATTTCAGGAGCTTGTTTAAGCATAAAGAGCTGTAGTCTCTTGCACAGTTTGACAGACATCTAATTGTCAATTCGGTGCATTACCTTAAAGTTTCTCTAAACGATTGTCTTCATTCCCTCCCTCAGCGTGTCACCGTTCTATTACTGAATAGGAATGCACCTTTCATATCCCGTGTGTATCCTGTATCAAAATTATGATACATTGTTGCTTTTTCTGTGGTCTCCCCCACTGAAACGAGGGACTACCTTTTTTACTTTAAATTGCTAATGTGGAGCTCTGCTAGGTACGAACTAGGTGCACACAATATTGAAAATGGTGTGATAATAAAAATGAACTACATTTGAAAAGATCGTACTTGTGTTATGATATTCATGAACATGTAAATGACTATTTTTACATACCCATGGCCATTGGTATATTTTACAATAATAATTTTTTTTAATACCCAACAGTTCTTGTTGCAGGTGAAAAGGGGAATTAATGGTGGCCATCCGTTGTTGAAATGCAAATCCGACCTGCTATTTCAATAGTTTGTGAATGGAAATTAGAAACTATCCTAGCCAATTGAACGTGCAATGGAATGTAGATAGACAAAATGTGTTTCTTTGGACTAGTGTGAAAGAAAATCTCTCAATGTTGCATTAGGTCCAAGTTTAAAATTACCCCAAACAACAACAGCTCAACACTCCCTTGGACCCTAAATACCCTCTGTGATTGTGCTGATATGGTTAGAAGCAGAAGAAACATAATAAAGTCTTACCTGAAGTCTACAGAATGAGTTGAGATAGCCTTATAAAAGCAGATATTCTTTCCTTTTTTTTTTTTTTTTTTCCAGATTTTATTTATTTGACAGAGATCACCAGTAGGCAAGAGAATGGGGGGAAGCAGGCTCCCTGTTAGGGAGAGAGCCGGATACGGGGCTCCATTCCAGGACCCTGAGATCAGGACTTCTGAGATCAGGACCTGAGCCAAAGGCAGACTTAACCCACTGAGCCACCCAGGCGCCCCAAAAGCAGATACTTGTTCTGACCAGTAGTAAAGGATATTGTTTGGGGCTGTTTTGATTTGGGGGAGGGGAGACGCAGGCCATGGCCTTTTCAAATGTATTTCATTTTTGTCTGCCAAATGACTTTCAAATTCCCGTTTAGGCTGAATCAAGCCCCACTAAGCTATAAGGAACAAACTCTGCAATTAAGGAAACCTGAGTTTTTAAAAACCTCTCTTTATCTCTCAGTTGCCAGCATTTCTGGGACCAGGAATACCTGAATACAAGCACATTAAAACAAGCAGAAGTGCTTGAACAGCCAAATGTTATGTTACCACCTTTTAATTTAAAAAAAAAAAAAAGTCTGGATTTTTTTTTACATTAATACTAAATGCCTACTGTGATGCATAATGAAGTCATTAAATCCTTTGAACTCAGTACTTAGAGTTATCTTTTGCCTTTTCAAAGACTGAATTTCTCCTGTTTACATTCTGAAGGTGCAGCTCTTAATTACTCTATATTGATTGAAAGATTAGTCTGTAGTGCAGTGTTCACTTAAATCTAGTCACTGCAACACTGCAAACCAACGTGTATATTTGGCTATATTTAGTGTTTCTGTTCCTACTGTAAAATACAAAATTTGCTGAACATTGTAACACAACTTACCTATTAGAACTGTGAAATAGGTCAGTATTTAAAACCAAGTGATTCTCCAAAAGTAATACAGGAAGGGAATGCTTAACTCAGAATGGCTGTGAGTGGCAAAGACAGATATTAAAAGAGAAATGTGTGCAGAAAAGATGCCACTGTTCCACTAGTAATTCTAGCTAACCACTGCTTCAGTCATGCAGTATTACTTATCTGTTACTATTAAATGTCATGGGGGGTCGGAAATCAACGTTTTAAATGAGTTATAAACATGAAATCACACATTTTTACATATGCAGAAACTTATGCCTAGGGATATTACAGCATGTTTATAAATCAATTCACTGTCTAGAAAATGTTTTAAATTAGACCAAAAGTAGTATGTGCTATTTAACTTCTGTAAATAGCACAAAATGCTTATTTTGAAATTTCTCATTCAAAATTCAATGTGTACAGTTTAGCTTATAATTCATTTTTGCAGCATTTGTTAAGTTTTCAATACAAGTATGTTTCTGGTCAGTGAAACAATTTTATATCCTCAAGGGAAATATGCTTATAAAATAAAAGTTTGGATCCAGAAATTTTAATTTATGGTTCAGAGAACACACTGACACACATTAGGTCATTTGAAGGAGAAAACGTTATCATTCTCATTTTAAAAGTGATCACAGAGAGATTAAATAAGTTGTCCAAAATTTATACCTAAATCTGGGTATTCAGGTCCTCTTAATTTCAGATTCTGTGCCTCTGTGTCAAGAGATTTTTTCCTAAAAATGCAGCCTGAATTCTAGGAACTAGCATTTTTCAAAACTCTCTTGGAAATTAATGAGTGTTCTCTTAATGCTTTTGAATGCCAAGAAAGATATGCTGCACACACACTAATTACATACAGCTTTTCTTCTACATGAAGAGGATAAAAGACTTTTTCCCTGTTTGACCATATATAAATGTTACAGATACCTCTATAGCCAGTCTTTTCTGACTTATGAATGTTTAATTTGGAGAATTTTCTCACAACTTAAAAAAATCATTTCTAACTTCGCTACAGAAACAGGAAGTGACATTGCAAAAAGAAATAATTTGTTAATTTAGGGTTTTTTTTAGTCTAAAATCAAATAGTACTCCAAATTTCCCCAGATGAGAGCTAATATTTGTTTAATGCTTTCTCTGTACCACACATTGTTCTACATGCTTTAAGTGTTTTATCTCCATTCTCACAACTGTATAAAGTAGGGTCTATAATTACCCCATTTTACAAATGAGTAAAATGAGGTGCCCAGAGGTTGAGTTCTCACAACGTGGCAAGTGGAGGGCTGAGATGCAAATCAAGCTGTACTGTAACCACCCCTCACAGCTGCCTCCAGACATATTGTTAAATCAGGCTCCTGCTAATTCTAGCTCCCAAGTTAAATTTCTACAGAATTCTCATGTTTTGATTTTTCTAATGAGGTATCTCCAAAGAATCTGGGAGCACCATTTTCTCCCAATGTAGAGACATTCTAAGAAAGTATACATTTTACAGACTCTACTGTGGCCATGTAGAAATTAAATGAACAGAACAATGATTTGATAAGTTGGATTTTCACTGATCAAAAATAGATGTCGAATGCTTGAAAAAAGGCATTAATTACCCCTAATTGAAGAATGCTGTCTATACAGGACAAGATAAATGTTTTCCCATTTTAGCAATTAGTGTTTATTGAACATGAGCCCCTGCAGAATAGAGATAATAGTAACCTAGCCTTTGCATATGTTTTAAGGAACAATTTGTATTTGCACATCTTCTTGAATACTTAAAGTTATAGAAATAAATGCATTTATGTTTGTATCATATCTAATAAGACCTCTGTCCTACTATGCATGAACCAAAACCAGGTGAAGAAGTACAACAAATCATAGCAGCCAGTGTTTCTTTGTATTTAAAGATTAGGTTCATGAACAGCTAGGTGTATCTCGAGTCTCAAGCTCAGGGGAAAAGGAATGGCTGTTGAAGTCATTCCAAAGTATGAAATTTTCCTTTGGTCATTCATTTTCTCTCTCTGCTCTGACTTTATCTTTAAAAGAAAATTGAGAAAGTAGTTTTTAGTAACAAACTTAAATTGACATCTCCAGTTAATTTTATTGTAGAAAAACAGGAAATCACTAGTCTTAAAGGCCAAAATCATTTCATGTTTTAATACCTTTAAGAGATGAAGAAAAGTCTTAAAGGCACACAAGATAATTGGAATCAGAAGCATAAGATAAAATCCGTTACTGTTATGACCACATAATGTTACAGGCAATAGTACTACTTCTGTGTAGAAGGTATTTACAAACTCTTTCTATAGGAATTATAAAATTAGAATGATTTAAAGAGGAGAGGTTAGAATTTCAAAGAAAAGTGTGAGATGAAACTTAGGAGGAAAAAGCCCAACATGGTTGGTTTGTTTTATTACAAGTTCTGCACACTTGTCAAACTCAAGAAAATTAAGTATATACGTGACACAGCCTAACAGAGATAAATATAAAATTAATTGCAAAGATGCCAACCAAGCTTTCCATCAAAAAATGGAAGAGTGGGGCGCCTGGGTGGCTCAGTGGTTTAAAGCCTCTGCCTTCGGCTCAGGTCATGATCCCGTGGTCCTGGGATTGAGCCCCGCACAGGGCTCTCTGCTCAGCAGGGAGCCTGCTTCCCTTCCTCTCTCTCTGCCTGCCTCTCTGACTACTTGTGATCTCTGTCTGTCAAATAAATAAATAAAATCTTTGAAAAAAAAAAAATGGAAGAGAAGGTCCAGGTGCTATTTTGCTCTAGTTATTTATAGATAAGAATGGGATCACATGATAATGCCAACTCAGTGGTATACCTTTGATGCTTAAAAGAGTTTCTGAACACACTCCTCATTCAAGTCATAACCAGGATCACAAAAATGTTTGTTAAATTACACCCATATCAATACATATTTGAATAAAATCGGGTAATAGTCTGTACTAATCCAACATTGATCCAAACTTATGTGATAAAAACAAGAGTTTTGAAAGGAGTGATTCCAATAAAAAGCATCTTAAGAAAGGAGCTAAATTTTCTTTATTCTGCCAAGCATATGATAGGCACTCAACAAAGACTCATAAAGAATTTCTTAAATCCCGCATTATGTAATAATGTTGTCAACATAATTTATCACATAAACTTTATTACTAGATTGTTCACAAGATATCGCTGAAGAACATTAAGTTCAGAAATTATGACATTAGGAAACAAGCTCATTATCAAAATTTTGGTCAAGGGCATTCAATGGTATTAAATTTCCTTCTCTGTTCTTTACTTGATCTCTGTAAAATTCTCCTTGTCCAACCTAAGCCGGTAACAACTTGCTGACTACTCTTTTTCATGGAACATCATGCCCAAAGCTGCTTTTTTTTTTTTTTTTTGGTAAACAGCAAAGTTCAGTGAAAATGGTAAGAAGATATGAGTTGAATCTCTATCTCCTTTTCTGATAGCTTCGCATTTGTTTAAGGACAGGGCATCATGTTAAATACCAATGAGACCTGGAATCTTCAGCCTTTGTGGATTCTGGAAATGTGCTCTCTCCATCCTAGTTTAAGGATATGAAGGATTCATGGGCTTCTTCCAGGCAGATGAGCTCCAGAGCTATTTTCTAAGAATTTACTTGGCATGGCTAGTCACAGACCTCCTACAAAGCCTACAATGAATAGAGTGATTTCAGATAAAATGATCCATTGTTTAAAGCTTAACTTAGTTAATAAGTCTAAAAAATTTACTTTCTATTAGTCAAAACTTCTGTTTTGAAGTGTTAATATCAAATGAGGGTTTGCTATTATTTTTTCATTTCTTCTTTCATGAAATATCTTTCTTTTATTTATGATTGTGGAGGGTAATAGGACATGCCACCACATGCTGCTTTGATATATTGATATTTTGAGCTGAGCTGTAGGCACTTAAAAAGCAAATGCAGGACTTTCTCTGAACTTCCTTTAACTGCCTGAAGACATATTCTCCAAAGGGAACCCAGATGTCATACATGCCCTCCCCTAGAGTTTCCTCAACCAAAGAACGCTGACTCTTGTCATGAAGAAGAAACTTCAAGTTGACACCATGCTCAGACAAATTTTGTCACAGACTATCATACCTCCCATCTATTCTTCTAATGGCCCATTCATCTTTTCTAAAACTCACCCATGCTCCCTAAGAGGTCTATACCTCCCCTACCCTTTTCCTATTAAGATAGCATGTAATCCTGAATTCTGGACACCTCGGAGAGTTACTCCTTTTTCCTGAGTGTATCCTGTGTATACATGAAGTATACATGGTAATAAACTTCTGTTTGTTTTTCTCTTGTTAATCTGCCTTTTATTACAAGGGTCTCAACGAAGAATTCTGAGGGTAGAGAAAGAATTATTTTTCTTCCCCTACAATTGTCAGAATAATAAACACCTGCCTTCTATTATAAAATTAAGGTTAGCATGAAAAAGCCACTTTGCTGATCATTACGGATATATTTTTAAGTACATAATATTTTACTTAGCACACTATACAAGTGGTTAGTCAATTCTTTTTTAATGGTAATGATTCCGTACCTGAAACAATTTCTTAGCAAATACGTGGTAGCTGCCTGAAAATGGGACTTCTTTTTGCTGTACTTTTTTGTAGAAGAACAGGAAGATTCTGACCCCAGAGCGTTTCAGGTCTGTAGGATCCTCAGAGGAGGCAAATCGCCATTTCCACCCAGCTCTGCATCATTAAAATGTCCAAAGAAAATAGTCTTTGGCACTGTTTCCAATGACTCTGTTCTAATAAGACATTAAATTAGCATTCATCTTATTACTAGTTGTACCAGATGAGTCACTCATTTAAGACTCAGGTCTTCACATATTTTCTAATGCCTTTGATCTATAAGTCAACATTTTTTTGAATGTTGAATAGATTTTACAGTGAACTCATTTGCCATTCCTCCCTCTTGCCTTCCCATTCACCTCTCCACCTTCCTCCTTCCCCAGTCTCATTCCCCTCATCAAACCTCAGTAATTGAGCTTTATGCTGATGGCACCCCAAAATAGTATAATACTTCGTTTTCTTCTTTGTGATAATTGTGCAGCAGTAGCCACCTAATATAACACCACTTGCTTTTCTGTCCATCCTAAGGACATGATGAGTTGTATTTCGTGAATAATACTCCTGCAAAAACGGACAATAAAAACAAATAAAAGCATATTGACTAATTAAAAGAACATTCAACATCTCACGAATGCATATTAACAACCAGGCTGATCTCACCTGATTGCAGATTTTTTTTCACTTCATTAGGTTACAATATGGTTTTTCTCCTCTTAAAAGTAGTTAAGGTAGAATCAACTAAAAGCATATAATTTGTGGCTGCAATATTGGTAAGAACTAGAAGATAGGAAATGGGGTTTTGTTCTCCTTAGAAGAACTAGGGACAGGAAAGAGAAGACTGATTCAACTTCAGTGTAATTAATTGAATATCTACTGTGTGCTCTTTAGCAGATGAAATTGCCTATGCGGTGGTCTTTTATATATCCACGAAAGCACAAAAGGAGACACCACCCCTTACCCTTACCCCCCCCCCCCCCCCCCCGCTTAAAGGTATATTTGCATAACCTTATCGTAAACAAAGGGCAAATGGAAAGGAGGAGGAGAACAATTTGGCTCATGTTTCACCAAAGACATTCTTCCTCCAGGTTAAAAGTAACCAGAGACTTCCAAATCGTTGCAAACACTTCCTCATCCCCCAACTACATAGGCACAATATGGATCTTTGGAAATTAGATAAGAATAATTTCAATGTGGGGCCCCTGACTGGCTCAGTTGGTAGAGCAAGGGACTCTTGATCTCAGGGTTGTGAATTTGAGCCCCATGTTGGGTGTAGAGACTACTTAAATAAATAAATTTTTTTTTAAAAAAGAATAATTCCAAAGTAAAATAATAACAGCATTGTAGTTTAGAAACTATGATGTCTCTTTGATACATATATCTGCCAGGAAATGACCATCTGGTAGTGTCCAATACAGATGGAAAAAACTTTAATTATAGCTCCTTATTTTGATAATTCATTCTGAGTAAGTATGTAAGTATTGTTAGTTGTCTTAATTTTTTGTTGCTGTGTTTTTGCTTTTTTTTTTTTTGTTTTTTTTTTTTTTAATGGCAGACAATTGGGGTTAGAGCAGCCTTTATGTTCTAACAATATTACTAAGATGATCAGGAAAATACACCAAATGTAACAGAAAGCAGGGCTAATAATAACACACTAAAAAATTCTTTGAGACTGCTTGTTCTCTGATAAACACCATGATAGCAAACAGCCCTGCATAGAATAAAATTGAGTCCCTATGTATTTAACATTCACCAATTCTATTCCATGGCAGCCTATTATCCCTTCAGAGACAGATGGAATATTCCTAAGGAGAAAGACTAAAAAGTAGGTTTTATGTTTAAAAATAAATAACAGTAATAAGTCATCAGCTCCACCTTTAAAGGATTAAAGCGAAGGGCTTTTTTTAAAACCTAAGCTTGAACTCCGTTTTCAATGGGGAAACTAGGGAACATTTTAAAAGTTTAAACTTGCTTGTTATGTTCAGGAAAGGCCCTCATTCCATTGACTTGGCGGTGGCTGTATTGGGCCAGAAGGGCCTAAAGTCTCTTGCACAGATTAAATTGCATTTTGATCAGTATTTTAGGTACAACCTCCACCTCATTATTTGCATGTGAATTTCCTAAGGGCACTTTGCATTCCTAGGCCATCTTGAACCTCTCAATCAACACCAGTGGGGCCCCCCATCCCCAAGCTACATTGTGTGCAAAAGGATGTGAAATCATTAGAAATTTGGTCTAGACCAAAAGAAAAAAAAAAATAGTTTAGGCAGCAAATCCAAGGGAGAAAAAAAATCAATTAAAGTATTATACTTTATCCACTATTTTGGAAGAATTCCACCATTGCTTTCTTCTAATAGCAAAGATAATAAGAATTGGTTGCTTTTGTTTCAGTGAGGTCTCTCTGCCCACAAACGTGGCAGACTTATCTAAATTGTTTTAGATTTTAATGTGGAACTGAAAAGTCTGCTTGTGCCTACAAACCTTGTAACAGAACATTCTGGAATGATTATAATCATATTTCAGTAGACCATATTACACTTATACCACCAGCAGAAATGTGCAATAATTAGGTCATGAAAGAATAATAGATTCACTAGTAAAGCAAGTACTTAGTTAGGGGTACTGTGGTAATATCCAGAAAAGCTGCATAGGGATAGAATTTATTTTATTTTATTTTTATTTATTTTTTTAAGTAGGCTCCATGCCCAGCATAGGGCCTGAACTCATGACCCTGAGATCAAGAGTCCTGTGTTCAACCAACTGAGCCAGTCAAGTGCCCCTAAAACTGAATTATTACAGAACTCTCAAGTGCCTGTGGTAGGCTGGAGAGCAGCTAGGAGAAGTCTCTGGAAGATTAAGCAGGTCCACTCTCTTACCAAATCCCTTTGCATTTAAAAGATCCATTTCTTGGGGCATCTGGCTGGCTCACTCAGTAGAACATGAGACTCTTGATCTTGCGATTGTGAGATCGAGTCCCACATTAGGCACAGAGATTACTTAAATAAGTAAAATAAAGGATCCATCTCTATCTCTGACTTGGCTCCTTTATTTTTATTTATTTTGAGGGGAGGGTGAGGGAGGCAGGCATACCTTCAGGCAAAAAGGAACATATAGAACCTGGACTCCTGAACATCATTTTATATCATTACTATCTTCTCCTGAGGTCTAAGCTAGTTTCCTAATGATAATGACCCTGGTATACAGCTCAAGTGACATATACAGTCAGAATTATACTATGAAGAATCTGCCATCAAATGTACATTAGGGCCTTATTTCCTGTAACATTAGGGGTTTCTACTACTCAAATGATGTAATTCAAGTGAAAAATAGAAACCTATTGCTACAACATTGTCAATTATTCAGCAAGAAATTACTAAATAGTACTATAGATTGCATATATCAAATATCCCATATGTCTTAGACTGAGTTCCTCCAAAATGAGAAACAAGACTTGCATGCAGTTAGTTTATTTGAAAAAAATAGGGCCAGGATGCAGGAATATCAACTGAGAGGAGAGGGGGTCGAACTGGGAACAAGGAAAAGCCAATACAAGGATATGTTGCTGAGTGGGCTATCACCAAGAAGCCTTAAGCATGCTTTCGAGGAGACAAAAAGGGTTAACATTGATCTACCGATTTCCATTCTCCATTGGTCAAGGGTGGTTCTATGAACATCAAATCCACTGCCATTGCCCAATTTTTATACATGCTCATGAGTACAGAGCCAGTTCTAATAGTACTCCATCCCAGTGGGTCAGGGAGGGCACTATCCTATCACACTCATGCAAAGCCATTCAAGGCTGGTATGGAATTAAGTTGTTGAGTAAGAGGTGGGTCCCAGAGGACTTAGCAGAGGCCTCCAATTATTACAGTGTTTCAGAACTGATTGCCGTGATTGGAGTTAGCATACAATTTTCTAATTCTGATCAAATATCTTTTAATTGAAGTATAGTTGACATATAATATATTAACTCTGGTGTGCCATATAGTGATTGAACAATTATATATGTTATAAAATGCTCCTCACAATAAGTGTAGTTAACCTCTGTCATCATATAAAGTTATTACATCCCTATGCAGTTATTTAATTTATAACTGGAATTTTGTACCTGTTAATCGGGCATATAACTCAAAAATGCAGAGTCTGTTTCTTTTTGTTTGTTTTGTTCTTTAGATTCCATGTATAAGTGGAATCATATGGCATTTGTCTTTCTCTGATTTAATTCACTTAGCAGAATACCCATGGTCCATCCATGTTGTAGTGAATGGCAAGATTTCATTCTTTTTATGGCTGAGTAATATTCTGTTGCATGAATATATACCATATCTTTTTATCCGTTCTCCTATGGATGGACACTTAGATTACCTCCATACCTTGGTTATTGTAAATAGTACTCCAATAAACATAGGAGTGCATATATGCTTTTGAATTAGTGTTTTTGTTTTCTTCAGATAAATACTCAAAAGTGGAATTACTGGATCATATGGTATTTTTATTTTTATTTTGTTGAGGAACCTTCATACTGCTCTCCATAATGACTGCACCAATTCACAATTCCACCGACAATGCACGAGGGTTCCCTTTTGTCCATATCTTCACCAACACTTGTTATTTCTTGTCTTTTTGATACTAGCCATCCTGACTAGTGGCAGGTGATATTTCATTGTGCAAATATCTTTTAATGAATATATTATAGAATCATTTAGACTTACCAAAATAACCTCACTAACACTTCTGCAAACACAATGGAATCTCACTAATTTGATGCATTAACCATCATGATTCCTGGACTGAGAGTAAATTTACATTGGTATTACCTATTTTTTTTTTAAAGGATATGCTTAGAAATTAAACACATAAGCCTGACTCCAAAGAGCATTTTAAAATATTTATCTTCACCATCACTTCTATACATATAATTATCTATTGGCAGTTACCTCTAAAACTAGTCAGTAAACACTCAGTTATCAATTGCTGAAAGAATGAAAAATTTAAATTGTAGTTGCAAAGCAGCTTAATCCATTACTTAAGCAATGGGTCTTCTCTGAGCCACTACTAGTCTGATTCTAGTAATTATGTGTATTTTAAATTTATAAAAGTATGTTTTAAAGAATTAGTTGATAAATCAGATGTTTCTCTATATCTAAATGCCTCTAGGAATTTTTTAGTTAATGACGTGTCTCCTGATAAAAATAAGGAAAATCTAAGGATAGAAACACAAGATTCTACTGGCTAGTCACAAGTAATTCTAGTGAGTTCCCATACCTTTGATGTCACTTCAAATTGAGATTGTGTGTTCTATATGGCTAAAGTCTTTTAAACTAATCTTTTTAAACAACTGAAATATTCATATACCATAAAATTCACCTGTTTTAAGTGTAGAATTCAATGAATTTTGGTATATTTACAAAGCTGTACAACCATTAATTACTGCTAGGACATTTCCATCACCCCTAGAAGAAATTTCATTCCCATCCATTTACACTCATTCATTATTCCCACTCCCAACCCTAGGCACCACTAATCTACTTTCTGTCTCTGTATATTTGCCCTCTTTTGGACATTTTATATCTTAAGCATAATGCCTTTAAGGGTCATCCATGCTGTTAACCTGTATCTTTTACAACCAACAATATATGGTTGTTCTGTATGTTGTCTACCAATCATCTTATTTCAGTGTCAAGGTAAAATTTATGTTACGTACAATATTAAATAAAGCTATTTAAAGAATTAAAGAATCACATACATTAAGCCTAAATGGACATTCCTAATAAAAATCTTTTTTATACAACTTTTCTTATTTGTCACTTATAAAAATAGTAGGCTCAGCATATTAAAATACTGCAAATAGAAAACTATATATTAGGATGTAAAGACAACCCTTTATTTAAATTTCTTAACCTCTCTGTGAGGTTGAAGGTTTTTTCTTAAATATTTAAGTCACTAATTCATTTTCTGTGGATGAACTAATCTGTTTACTCTTTCTATACAGGTTTTGCCTACTCTTTCTATAAATTATGATGATGATGATGAACTCATTTCCCTTTTCCAGTTATATTGCTGGTAAATACTGTCCCCTGTTTTGAGATTTGCCTTCTAGGGGTGTGTGGGTGGCTCAGTCAGTTAAGCCGCTGCCTTTGGCTCGGGTCATGGTCCCAGGGTCCTGGGATCAAGTCCTGAATCGGGCTCCTTGCTCGGCGGGGAGCCTGCTTCTCTCTCCACCTCTGCCTGCCGCTCTGCCTGCTTGTGCGCACTCTCTCTCTCTCTCTCTCCCCGCCCCCCGACAAATAAATAAATAAATAAATAAAATCTTTAAAAAAAAAGAAATTTGCCTTTTAGTTTTATTTATTGTTTTTTGTGGGGGTTTTTTTGGCATACAGAAGTGTTACCTTATTAAGTAGTCAAATTTGTTTGTTTTTATCTTTATCATTTCTTCTATTATCTTTTATGCCTAGGAAGTGCTTCTGTGAAGAAAACTAAAGCAGGGTTAGGGGACATGGCACAATAGGGTGTCAGTGCACACAGGGTGGTCTGAAAAGGCCTCACTGATAAGATGACATTTCAGCAGAGGCCTAAAGGAAGAGAAAGAAAAGCCACATAAGTTATAGAGAAACACATTTCAAGTGTTGAATTTTAACATTTTTCTGCATCTACTGATCCTTTTACCGCTTAATACAGTGGATTAGAATGATAGATATTGGGATAAACCTACTTGCTCATGATGTGTTTTTGTTGTTGTTATTTGGGTTGGGGGGTTAAGATCTATTTTTATTTTTACTTTAATAAGAAACTAAAGAACAGGGTGCCTGCGTGGCTCAGTGGGTTAAAGCCTCTGCCTTCGGCTCAGGTCATGATCCCAGGGTCCTGGGATCTAGACCCGCATTTGGCTCTCTGCTCAGCAGGGAGCCTGCTTTCTCCTCTCTCTCTGCCTACTTGTGATCGCTGTCTGTCAAATAAATAAATAAAATCTTAAAAAAAAAAAAAAAGAAAAGAAAAGAAAGAACAGAAGAGTAATTTACCAAAGTTACTTAGATAAGTGGTAGAACTAGGATTGGAACCCAGGCGATTTCACTCCAGTGTCTAAGTATTATCTGCTGTGCCATAATCACTTTTTTTCTTAATCCACTATGCCATAATCACATAATCTCATGCCAGTGAGATGGTAAAAACACATAACATTAAATTTGCCTTCTCAGCCATTTTTAAGGGTTCATATTTAAGGGTTCATTTTATGGTTCAATAGTGTTAAGCATATTCACGTTGTTGTGCAGCAGATCTTTAGAACATGTTCATCTTGCAAAACTGAAACTCTATACCCAGTAAACCCTAATTCTCTTCTTTCCAGCTCTTGGCAACCGCCTTTCTATTCTCTGTTTGATTTTGACTACTTTAGACATTTCAAATATGTTGAATCATACAGTATTCTTTTGTGACTGGCTTATTTCGCTTAGCATAACATCCTCAAGATTCATCAATGTTGTAGTGTGCGTGACAAGATTTCCCTCCTTTTTTCTTTTTAAGGCTGCATAATATTCCCTTACCGGTCTGTTCTACATTTTCTTTATTCACTCATCTGTTGATCGGTATTGGAGTTGATTCCTTCTCGTGAATAGTGCTACAGTGAACATGGGTGTGCGAATGTTCTCCTTAATAAGATCTTCTTGGAATTCTTTTAGACATATACCTAGAAGTGAGATAGTTCGATCATACAGTAATTGTATTTTTAATTTTTTTTAAGAAATGTTTTCCATAATGTCTGTACCATTAATCACACTGCATTTGTAATACAGTATTGAGTATGATTTGTTAGTACTTAATTTAGAAATTTTGCACCTAAATTTATAAGTGAGCTTAGCTCATCAATTTCCATAAATTGCCAATTTCCACAAATTGCCTTGTCTGGATTATTTCCAAAAATGAGGTTTTGGTTTTGTTAATAATCTATATTTTTATTATTTTTTAATTTTCTTACTTTTCATTGTTAATTTCGTTATTTTCTTTTCCAACTTTGTTTTTTCCTAGCTTTTTGAGATGCACATGTAACTCAATTATTTTCAATCTTATATATTAAATTCATTTAGATACATGTATTTCATTCTAATACTAATTACCATTACCTTCCTAATTACCATTCTAATTATAATTTCCACTGTAAATTCCTCTTGAACCCATGAGTTATTGAGGAGAATATTTGATTTATTTTAGTTTGTGACCCCAAATTCCATTGTACAGATAAAGACACTAAAGTCAAGAAAAATTAAATGTCTTCCTCAAAATTGTATAGCTAATGCATGGGCTGAAATTAAGTCTCCTTATTACCACTCCATTTTACCTTTCTAATTTCTAAATTCATATTCTTACCCTATCAGAAAGTTTCCTAAAATTAAACTAATATTGTTATTAACTTATATTATACTGAGAATCCAATTTTTACCAGCCTTATACATTTTAAAAGTAGTTGTCTACACCTTTCTCTGAATATATTGGACATCGTCTCTTTGATTTTCTTATCTAGCTAGGATTTATTAATTTCTAGCCATATCATTTGACAGAGTGCTTAGCACATATTAGGTTCTCAATAAAAAATTTATTGAGGGAATTTTTGTTTAATGAATGTTTAAAGAATATTATTAGTGCCACCTATGAGCTTTATTAAACATCAAATGACAAGTACTAAGATGAAGGAAACTCCCTAGCTTATCGTAGCACAAATTCAGGTAATTAATGATAAAGATGAAATGAACAAGAAACCAGAATCACTGTTGAAATGAGCTACAACTCCATGGTCAAAAAAAGTGGGGGTGGGAGAGACTGAAATATATGGACAAATAAAAACAAAGTATAAAGAACAACAACCAACTTTCATTTAATATCCTATAAGAAGTAAGATATTATTATCTCCACTGTATAAAGGGGGAAAGGGAATCCCAGACAGTCTGAGTCACTTGCCCCGGTGACAAAGTTAGAAGTGACAATGCCTGGATTGGAAGGCATCTTCTGTCTGAGCCCCAGCCCATTATCTTTGCAATTAGCCATAGTCTTCTCCAGTGCCCTGTCCTCCCAGCTCTCTCCCACCCCTGGGCTGTAACTGAGAAGAGGGAGATGGCTCAGAAACAAAGGAGGGAGGGGCTGGTGGTATCAGGAACAATTTCCAGTGAACACAAACTACTTTGCTAGAGGTCAATACTGCCACATTTTTTTCTTGTCCTTGAGAATAATCTTTGGCATGGGTGGGGAGGAATTCGACAGTTCAGCCTTTAACATCCTGTCTACCTCTTTTTCTAACTTCTCACTAAAGCTCACAAAGGGAATCTAATGTCAGAACCTGCAATGCCACGTTAAGAATATTATTCTTACAATTTAAGGAGCTCCTTTTCGCCGGTTTCCTCTAGGCTTCTTTTTAAAATGTAGGTGTTTCCAGGACATCTGGGTGGCTCAGTCGGTTGAGCAGCTGCCTTCATATGGGGTTATGATCCCAGGGTTGTGGGATTGAGTCCTGCATCAGGCTCCTTGCTCAGCAGGGAGCCTACTTCTCCCTCTGCCTCTGCCTGTGCTCTGCCTGCTTGTGCTCTCTCTGACAATTTTTTAAAAAATCTTTAAAATGCAGGCATTTCCCTTTTATTATTTAATAAATTTTTAACTAATTAACATTATCAATATATTTCAATGCTGCACAATAGCAATTGTTTTCTTGGTGTTTAAATATTATATATTATGCCTTTCCTAACAACTATCTTTTTGTTATTTTATACATTTATCAAAGCAGCTTCATTCCTTATGTACCAGTTCCTAATCTCTTCCTTGAACACCCTCCTCCATAATGTTTAGGATCTGCAAATTGCTAATTAGAACAGTCATTCCTCCATCTTCATCTTTTAGGTTGTTTCCTTTTTCCTCCTTCAGTGTTGTGGTTTCTCCTTGATCTCTATAATCATTAATTTTTATATCATAGATGGTGTGTGGCAATTACAAAAAAATGTTTTTTATAACATGGAGAAATGCTCACATACACAGTTAAAAAAAAAAGTAAAGTAGGATTCCAAATGGCATATATAGTGTGACCCCCCCCCAACTAAATGAACACTTCTATATTTTATTTAGATAAAATGTTTAAATTTTATCTAAATTTAAAATTTTTAAATTATACCAATATATGGACAGTGGTCACTCTGGGGGGTGAGATTATAAGCAATTTTTTAAAATCCTGTGTACTTTTCATGTTTTCTACAATGGGTATGTATTATTTTGCCAGACCTGGGTCAGAGCCCAAAGCCAGAACCGAAGCCAAATGGACACTCTTGCCGAGCATCCACGCTGTTGCCAAGGGCTGTCCATCCATAGGAAGACTTCCCGTGACAGCCCTGTCCTGAGGCAGCTGGTTCTGGTGGGCAGCTGGTAGGTATGTGTAGTATGCATGGGGTGTGGGAGTGTGTGGCAGGAAGGAGAAATCCAGGGGAGAGGTCTGACAGTCTAATTTCTCTGGGGAGAGACCAGAGCTCTCTTAGTCTGTGGTTAAAAGCAAACCTCACTTGGACTAGAATGGAAATAACGTCTGGATCCAGACAAAAGTGAGTATCTAGTATCTATATTGTCCAATTCACTCTCCAGCTGGAGGTTCATTTCCCTGAACTAAGATATTTGAGCAAGTTCTGGTCTTTTAATTCAGATTAAGTGTAATATTTAATATATTTTCCAGCATCCCTTTGTCTCCATTTTCTCAAATCAGAAAGGGCCTAATAATAATAATCTCCTCCTATCTCATTAAACTGTCATGAAGATGTAGAAATAAATACCTCCTATTTACTTTGCCACTTAGAATGCAGCTCTTTACCACAAATTATGTTGCCTTTCTAGGTTAGCAAGCTGTGGTGGGGGAAGGGTGCCCATCCTTTTCTTTCCCTTTTAACTCTCCAGACTTCATTCCATTATTCTTCTTTCTGGGAAATGAGACAGAAGAACTGAAGTCCTGTCATCTTAAAAGGTTTGCTTAATGACCATCCCATGTGAGCATGCACAGTCTCAGCTGAGAAGCATGACAGCTGCAACAATCTAGGCCCACAAGACGGACTCATTTATCAAATATTAAAGAGTCATTTCATAGAATAGCTTTTCCAGTCACTTTTCAATAGAACTAAAGCCCGAGCAATTATAAGAAAAGCAAAGAACCCTGAGGTGTTTTACTGAAGGGGTCAGTCCTATAACCATTTGGGAGACCTGACATAATAACCTATGTGATTTTTTCTTTCCCCAAGCTGAATTTTCACACAGAGCAAAGAAATACACCATTTCCCATGGCAAATAAACATAAAGAGAAGACATTTTCAGGGGGTTATTTTCTAAGAGTTAATATCCAGAGCTCAGTTCTCCTCTATGGACCATATTCCTTCATTTCCCGCCTCAGGCTTCCCATGAGTTGTTAGATAAATAGACTGAACAACGCCTAATATTGAGATGATAGAGTTCTGATAATATATCATTTTTACATGATCCCCTTTATCACGTCTAAACTGACAGTTTCGTTTGGTACAACATAGGACTCCACACAACAGATGCCAGAATATAATATTAATGTAAGATAATTATAAGGTGGAGAGATTAGTACTGATAGTTAAGGTCTACACTATATACTCTGGGTCCTTTTCATTTGTACTCATGGCATCTGCTCTTTGCACATAGCTAACAACACCATGCCTGTCACGTGCATGGCCTGAGGAGAGAGCAATGGATCTGAGCTACTAAAGTGATGTGGGACTGTGTTCTGACCATGAGGCTAAGACCTAATAAAACCATCATCCCTAGGATTAGGACTGAATTCTAATTCAGCCTTCTGTCTTGAATTGCTCACCCACCAACACAGAACTGGTATAAGTGGGCCTCTCTGAAAGTCTGGCCGGCTCACCAGAAATTGGCAGCAAGCCATTCTCTATGGAGATGTTTGTTTGATGTTTAAAACATGCAAACTTAGCATCTTTGGTAAAATAGAACAATAACCGTTTCTTATTCAACACAAACGATGATCCTTTTATGACAAAAAAAAGTCAATAAGAAACTCAGTTTGAAACCAGACTTTTTTCCAGTATGAATAAGAGTTCAATTATTTTCTCACTTAAGCTTTGGGAGTGCTTCTCTCTTTTTGGACAGTTTTGTATCTCCTTTCCAGTACAGATGTCTATAGCCTTCAAGGCTTTCACAGAGAATTTAATCCCCGGCAGTGAAAAGAAAGAATCCCATGGGGAGGGAGGAGGGACTAGCCAAGTTGAAGGAGGGTGATTTGAATGGAAAAATCCTTTAGTCATGCCTAAGATGTGAAATTATCAAAGACACAAAGATCTCGTAAAGTAAAAACGAAGGTAAATCTCTGCCTTTCAGGAAACACATCCTTTTTCAGTAACCCAAATTGAAATGTCAATCCTTCAATAGGCTATCCTTGGAAAAGAATATTACTCTCACCTTTTGGAAACCCTCTGCTACTTTATAGAGTGAGTATATTTGCTCCTAGAGATCTAAGATGATGGAACACGAATTTATACTTTGTTTCCGATTTGAACTAGGTTTGTACCCAGTACCTAGTGTTTGGGGAACTAAAAATAGATTCTCAATGGATCTCATCCCAGATCTTAATTTCAGCATTTATTTCCACCTCCCTCCTTCCTTGACTGTATCAGCTCCTCTTCTTTGATTGCAAACATCAGTAGCTGCCTCTGGTAAACTCAAGCCAGAAAGGAATTTATTGGGTAAATTGGGGAAGCTCCGAGAATTGAGAAGAGGAGCTGAAGACCCAGGGGTTCAGGACAGACCCAAACAGCTCAGGAGTCTCCACAGCATGAACTTATCAACAGCTGCATCTGAAACAAAAGATTTTGATTCCAGGAAGAGAGCATTTAACTGGTTTAGCCGGGTTCAACTCTTCCTCACTCAGGGCCTGGGGGAAGGCAGGTCTCCAAACAACAGTCCCACCAGATGGTATCCAAAAGTGAGGATGGAATTACCAATAGGTAAA
Source organism: Lontra canadensis (assembly GCF_010015895.1). Classification (NCBI taxonomy): domain Eukaryota; kingdom Metazoa; phylum Chordata; class Mammalia; order Carnivora; family Mustelidae; genus Lontra; species Lontra canadensis. The sequence goes on from NW_022631045.1 coordinate 7,654,205, forward strand.
TGGGGATGCTATTACTGGAAGAATGAGGACTGAAAGCTGAGTAGCTAAAGGAAGTAAACCCAAAACAACAACAAAACAAATGGACGCCATTCTTTCCCCCTCTCCACTTCACTGTTTTGTATGTTTTCTGTTCTTTTGTGTATGTTTCCCTCTCTTCTTTTTCCCTCTGTCTTTTCTGCCTTTCTTGCCTTTTCCTTACCCTTTAAAGTTTATCTGATACCGTGGCTGAAATTTTTGTCATTGTTTCTGCTTTTCCTAGAGCTCCTAATATCAAAATCATATCACCTAAACAATGGATCCTTGTGGGTGATTGGTGTTAGCCGGCATAGGGAAATATCCACATTGTTTGATTTTTGAGGACATGTTCCTGAATCTATCCTTTTTAAGCCAGCAATTCCCTCAACTGCCTACCATTATGCCTATAATCTAATTGTTATAACTGAATTCCTTTAGTTAAAGCAAGGAGACTTTCAGGAATTTGTCACTAAAAGGATAATAATCTACTATTTGCTGTTTCCATCTTATCATGAAATCAATCAACCTGTTATCAGAGGAAGCCAGGGAACAGCCCACCTGGCTGACAGAAACAAGCCGGAGTAAAATGAGACTTTACAAAGGAGAAAAAGGTTATAGGTCAGTCCTCAGATCCACCTCTTTCTGGCTTTATGAATTAGTTTAATTATTTATCTTCTTCAAGCTTCATTTACCTCATTTGTGAAAGGAGATATAATTCTTACCACATTTGGCTATTCTGAAGAATCCATAAAATTATATTTGCAAAATACTTATTGTACTACCTGGCAGAGAATAGGTGTGCAGTAACGGTTAAATTTCTCCTTCTTCCAAGAAATATGTAATGAACACCTACTATGCTCCACACACCATGCTAGATGCTAGACACAGGAGCAAAACAGACATGCTTCCTACCATTTGGAGGTTACTTTCTAGTGGTAAGGAAGCACATTAAGCAAAATCCAATATAGAAAGTATTGGTACCAAGAAACACATTAAAGGTTCACAGACAATGGCTGCTATAGACTCAATGTTTGTGTCCTCCCCCAATTTATATATTGAAACCTAATCCCCAAAGGTATTTGGATGGTATTTGGAGGTGGGACATTTAGGAGGTGATTAGGTCATGAAGGTGTACCCTTCATGAATGAGATTAGTGCCCTTATAAAAGAGACCCAGAGACATCTGTTACCCTTTCTCCTACAGAAGGACATAGCAAAGAGATGGCCATCTATGAAGCGGAAAACAGATCCTCATCAGACACTGAATCTTCTGTATCTGGATCTCGGCCTTCCTAGCCTCCAAACTAGCTATAACTTTGTTGTTTATAAGCCACCAAGTCTGTTATTTTGTTATAGCAGCCCACGTGGACTAAGACAGTGACACTCACACCACATAAATTAACCACAGATATGGACTAATGAAGAGAACCATTCACATTCAGTAGACCAGAGTAAATTCACTGAAAATATATGACTGACAACTGTGGGTGTTCAGGGGAAATTTTCCCATCTCTCATTTTGCCAAAAAAAAAAGGTTTTATTAAAGAAATAGTATTTCTAGGTTTGCATAAGAAAAAGGTAAGTTATTTTACTTGGTGGAGAAGTTTCAGTTGTAGGATTTTGCAGGGAATATCTTTGGAAGATTGAAATCGTGTATTTTAATGATGTAAGCATTGAATGAATTAGTATCTGAGCAGTAGTTGAGGTGATCAAGACCAAGAAAAAGAGACAATTCAAGAAACTTTAGGGGGAAATGTGCTTAATGTTTGTAGCAGAGATTGCTAATTGCATACCAGTATCTTATTTCCCCTTCATTACTAAAAGTACCTCAAATTTTTAGCTTAGCCCACTGCTTTACAGCTAAAAGTCTACATTTCTGAGTTGCCCTTATAGGTAGGTAAAGCCACATGACTGACTAGGTGATCAGAAGAAAGCAGAGATATTATGTCTTCTGAAAAGTCTGCTAAAATGGAGGGGCACTCTTTTACTTCCCTCTTCGTTTTTACAGCCACTATCAGGAACTTTAGCACCATCTTAGGCCATAGATGAACTTTGGGAATGGAAACCATGTGGAGTAATGCAACAAGATTTAAAAAAGCCTGGGTTCCTGATACTTGCTGCCCTCATAATATCTTGCACTGCCTATCTCCAGACTTCTTCCATGGAAGCAGGAAATAAACTGTCTAGTTCAAGCCACTATTTGGGGCTTTATTTTTTGCATATATTCAAATTTAATCATAACTGATATATTGCTTGGATAATATGCTACATGCTATGGGGATTATAAAACAGACATATCACATGGCCTTTCTACTTTAGAAATGTACATTGAGTTGATCATTAGATTTTTGGAAAGTTATTTGAGAGTTGGAGGTAATAAATTTGGAGAGGTAGCCTGGATCCAGATGGCACAGGACCTTCTGGACCACTGTAAATTCACTGGACTTTTATTTTATTTATGAAGAGTTTCAGTGTCATCATTTGACTTATGTTTTTAAAGGATCAGCTTTTTTACTTCTGGACTGGTAGACTAGGTAATTTGAACAAACACTCCACTGAGAACAATAATAAAAACAAAACCTTGGACAAAATGTTTGGGGGGAAAAAAAAAACAAACCTTGAAGGCATTAGAGAACCAACAAGTTAATTAAGAATTACAGGGCCAAGTTCCAGGAGAAAACAAATCACAGACATAAGCTTGGCAGTTATGGAACTTTTCTTATAGAGCCTTTACCAATTCTGGAAGAAGTGGCTGAGAAATTGAGAAATGAGTGTTTTTGACAGGCTTGTAAAAACAAGGCAAAAAAAGTTAAATCACAAAAGGGTGGGGAATAAACCTAGTAAACAATTTAGGCTTTAGGTGGATAGTTCAGTAGGCTATATTATAGAAGTAAGGGTGACCTAGGAGTCAACTGACTTCCACAGGGACTGAATACCTGCTTCAAATCAGCTTAATCATGAGTTTGGATTGCTAGAGCCCCTTGCTGCTTATAAAAACAAATTTCTGTAAAAACATTACAACACCCAAAATAGCCAAATACACAAAGGGAGACATGAGGGAATCCTAGAAAGCAAGAGAAAATAGAAATAGACCCCCTGAGGCTCCATCCAGCACAGACCTAAAAATAGCTGTAATTACTATGTCAGAATAATTAAAAGACCGAGCTTTTAGAAGAAACCGAAAACCTAAAAATGAGCCCCCCCAAATTTATATCTGAAAAATGCAATAACTAACTAAAATTAAGAACTCAATGGAAAAGATTAATAACAGATTAGACAAAGCTAAAAGGAGATTTAGTGAACTGGAAGATGGAGCAGAAGAAAATATCCAGAATGTAGAGAGAGAAGCATGTGGAAAATACAGAACAGAGGATAAGAGACATAGAGCTTACAGTGAGAAGGTCCAAAATACATACAATTGGAGCCCCTACAGGAAAGCAGGAAGGAGAATGGGGCAGAAGCCATATTTGAAGAGAAAATGGCTAAGAATTTTTCAAAATTTATGAAAGATATTAAGCCCTATATTCAAGGATCTCTATGAACCCAGGCAGGATAAATAAAAGAATTCCATTCCTAGATTCATCATAGTAAAGCCAAAGACAAGGAGAAAAAAATCTTAAAATCATCTGGGAAAAAAAGGAGCAACAAATTTCAAAGCAACAACAAACTGATAGCTAACTTCTTCATAGACTTATGGAAGCCAGAAGAAAATGATTAATTAATCTAAAATGCTGAAAGAAAATAACTGTCAACCTAGGATTACACATCCAATGAAAATATCCTTCAAAAATGAAACTGAAATAAATATCCAGACAAGCAAATATCAATAAAATTCATATTAACAGATTCATAATAAAGAAAATACAAAAGATATTTTTTTAGGTGAAAAGAAAATGATCACAGATAGAAGCCCAGAAATTCAAGACAGAATAAAGAGGAATGAGAAGAGTAAATATGTGAGTAAGCATAAATAAATATTGACTATAAAATAACAATAATTTATTGTGGAGTTTTCAATAAATATGAAATTAAAATACAAAAATACCCTATAAGTAAGGAGAGAGCAAATAGAGTTTCAAGATTCTACAGCTCTTACATTTCTGGTAAGAGGGTAAAATATCAACTAATAGTATATTAGACTTTGGCAAGTTAATACTATAATCTCTGCAGCAAAAGAATAATAAAAGAACATATAACTAATAGAGGGAGGAAATTGGAATATTGACAATAATAAAATCAACCCAAAAGATGACAGGAAATGAGAGAAAAGAGAACATAGAACAGGAGAAACAAATAGAAAACAAACATTATGATGGTAGATATAAACCAAAACATATCAATAATTATATTTAATGTAAGTAAAGTAAATGTTCTAATTAAAATAAAAAATTGTCAAACTGGGTAAGAAAACAGAATTCAATTGCATGCTACTTACCAGAAGCACATCAAGATATAAGGATATGGAAGAGTTGAGAGTAAGAGGAGGAAACACAATATGCTATGCAAATATTTTCAAGGAATCATTCTAGCTGTCATGAGGGTAATAAATAAGAACTGTGGACAAGAAAGGCAACTTGACAGGAGCATGAGATTTATTTCAAGTGGGAAGTAACAGAGGTCAAGGTATTGTAAGAGCTAAGATGTGCGATGAGGTGCACTTAGGGGTACTAAAGCACTATAGAAAGACTACAAATGTAGAAGGAAAGAATGGATTCCTAAAAATGCTGGGTCCGAGAATTAATATCTCCCCTACTATATTTCTCCCTTTGTTACCTATATGCTATTATTAAGGTCACACTAAGGATAAAAGAGTCCTGACAAAAAGACAGAGCTCTCCCAAGACATACAAAGGGCCCCAGAGGATGTAAGAAACCCTAGGTTTTCTTTTTATTATAATTATAATTTATATATTTATATATATAATATATATAATTCTTTATTCTTTATTATATATATAAATCATAATCATATAAGATTATCAAATTATATGATACGGCCACCCCACTTCACCTTACTATTCAAATTTGCCATAGACCACATTCATTGTAGTGCTGTTCTTGCCATGCTACTCTAAAAAGTCAAATTTTAACCCAAGGATATTCTTTCTGAAAGACCTGTATTTTTCAGCTTCAGCAATAGTGGCTGAAGATCAAGATCAAGATCCTTGAAATAACTGGATTATTCTTTAATACCCATAGTTCCTAATTCCAGCAACATGAATATTAATATCCATGGTGAATACTTAGCTCCCAATTGCCAGTACAGAATGGAGAGTATATAGTCATTAATAAGATAGTCATCAGTTGGCAGAAGAGCGAGAGGAATAAAGAAGTTCTTTATATATTCTGTTCATTTTCTGGCCACATTATTAGGAATGTCAAATTGACTAGTTGATGACATCTTTATTAGCTCATTTTTTACATAATCTAGAAGGAATCATATGTGACACATGCATAGATGTTTTAAGCATTATTCTGTGGTGATGTTGCTTGCTTATCCTTCCATTCTGAGCACCAGTATCTTGGTTGCAAAGTTTTTTAGGGTAGGTTAATTCAGATGCCTCTCAACTAAACAACATATAAAGGAATTCTTGAGTTAGGACTTGAGAAAGAGCTATTAGTTGAGAAGAGAACCCAAATTATAGAATGAACAAGGCTCTATTAACTTAAGTATAAATATACATTAAGGAAACTGTAATAAAAATATACCCTGCAAGAGTTTTGTTGAAATACCCAATATATCTCATTAATTATTTCAATTAGAGAATTCTTGGTTAATAAATAATGGAAAAAACTGATTTAACTGGCTTGGGAGCTTCCCTCTACTTGATGGAGTGCTGCCCGATTTCCTGAGCCAATTAATAAAGCCAATCAGATTTTCAATAAATAAACAAATAAACTGGCTTAAGCATAAGGAAACATTATTTGACATGAATGGAAGTCCGAAGTAGGGGAGGATTCAAGATGGCTTTATCAATAATTCAACAATGTCATCAAATTCTGAAGTTGTTTCCATTCACCCACTCTGTCATTTTCAGCAGACATTTTCTTATTGGGTCACAAGCCCCTTTCCTAAGCCAATTATTGGCAAAGTGAATGGAATCACCGCAGTTAGCCTGGATTGATCATCTGGTGTGTGGGAAGGATAGTGAGAAGTCCACTGTAATGAACTGGGCCAGGGCCCTACTGATGGAGTAGGCTGTTTCTTACCTCATCTTGCCCATGTCCTATGCTTCTTCTGCCCCTCAACTCTGTCACTCCTGCTCCTCTGTCCACTCCAGACTGGGCCATGCTGAAGTGTTTTCGTTCCAATGTGATGCCTATAGACCATTCTCATTCATTTAATTTCCTCGTCTGCAATTATTAAAAGTACAGATTTTACGACCAACTGGTGGTTGCCAAAGGGGAGGTAGGTGAACAGAGCAAGGGGATTAAGAGTACATTTATTGTGATGAGCACTGGGCAATGTATAGAATTGTTAAATCATTACATTTTACATCTGAAATTAATATAACACTGTAAGTTATTTATTACTTCAATTAAAAAATAAAGGTTTTGTATGAGAGGATATTCATCAGTCTCATGTCTGTACCTCGTTGCTTCTGTTCCTATAATCTGTTAAGATTTGCACAGAATTGTACCTCAAGGAAGGGGAACTCTTTGGCCTTCTCTTTAAAAACAGGCCTATGCCATCTACCTTTAAAAATAAAACTTTCTTTGCTTTACTGTGGAAGAAAGGATAGGTGCCTTCTCAAGGATATTGCATTATCCCCGAAAATATGTTCCCTATGTTTATTATTATTATTATTATTATTATTATTATTTTTGTATACCACTTGCAAATGTACTCTTTGGCCTCAGTAAATACAGCTACAACTAACCAGTGGCTGCCTCATAGAGGTTGTGTTGTTTAACTGCTTTATGTCCACTTATGTGTGGATTTTAAAGACAAAGTGGTTATATTTCTTATATAATCTTATATAATTATAATTTAGTGTCTTAATAAATTATAATTTATTGTCTTAATAAATTATGATCATATAAGATTATCAAATTATATGATTTGAAGTCAGGTAGGCCAAATTATACTTCTTTTTCATTTAATTATGAATAAAGTTTTCTTAGAAATAGAAAAATAATCATTTTGGGGATGCCTGGGTGGCTCAGTTGGTTAAGTGTCTGCCTTCTGCTCAGCTAGGAGTCTGCTTCTCCCTCTGCCTGCCGCTCCTTCTGCTTGCATGCTCTCTTTCTGACAAATAAATAAAATATTTTATAAAATAATCATTTTTTACTTTAATAAATAATAAAAATAATTTTTATCTCAGCAAATAAGCTGAAATTGGACAGTTTTCTCATATTTCGTATTTTACTTTATATATGATGCTGCACCTATAAGAAATTAATGAGAATTTTTTTTCGTGTTATTAATGTAGAATATAATGCCTCTCAACCTCCTCAAGGAAACAGATTTCCCCCCAAATGCTTCATGGTGTGAACTGAGGTCTGAAGACCAGCAGAAAAGCTTCTAAATTCAGAATAGGTCAGGAGAGTTTCTTTTTTATTGTCCCTTTCCACTTCTACTGCCTGTAGTCATTATTCCTTTTCCATTGTCCCCTTCTGGAAAGCAGAAAAAACACTGCTTTCCCATAGGCCCTCAGGGAGACTAGGTTTAATTAAAGTCTGAAAAATACATTTGAAAACGAGGACTATTAAACCAGAAATAATTTGTGAAGTGTTTGACCCCAATCTGCGTATTACCAGTAGTTGAAAGAGAGAAGAAAAAAGTAGAATAAGAAAAAGAAAGAAATCAGGGAAATATTAAACCTAATGATCAGTTACCAAGTGCCATCAGGGGTGGGGTTCCCTGGGCACCACTTGGTGGGAAGGGACGTGAGGCTCTGTTGGTCATTCATTAGCTGTTGTTCTGGAAAACCCAAATTAAACATCATTATAGGCGTACAGGGTCATCACATGTAATTGAGTGAGTCCTGCATAGACCAGCAATAAAATCATCTCCTGAACAAAAAGATTTGCACTCATGTCACGTGCATGTACAAGGCAGCATTCCACGCCACTCAGCCACTTGAAGGAGGCTAAGGAGGTAGTCATCTCCCATCGTGGGCCATGTCTCTGGAAAGGTCTATGTCTTCTTGCTCTCCTCTATCTGAGATGCTACACGCCATTTCTTGGAAATTTGTTTCTTGTGCCATTGTCTATTTTTGTTTTCTCTTTGATTTTCTAATTGTTTTCCACTCTGCACAGAAGTTAAGCCTCAGAATTAATTTATCAAGCATGATATCCATTAGTGGGATTACCACTTGAGAACTGCCCAATTTCTCAGTATATTCATCAATCTGTTAATTGAAGAGTTGGCAACCATTGTACTTGAAGTCACTGTAGTATTGAACCCAAGGAAGATGCCATTATCAGAAGAAATTTTCCAACCACAGAGGCTGATATTCAGTGTTACTTCTATGTTGGTTGTTGGTTGCCAGTGCATACTGAGGGTCCTGGAAATTTGGTTTATGGGTCCTATTTAGGATTTGACCTTTTTTTAAAAGACTTTTTTTAAAAAAATTATTTATTTTAGAGACACAGAGAGATAGAGAGAGAGAGCGGGGAGGGGGAGGAACAGAGGGAGAAGGACAAAAAGAACCCTCACTGAGCGTGAGCCCGACACAGGGCTCAATCCCATAACCCCTGAGATCATGACCTGAGCCAAAGTCAAGAGTCAAATGTTTAACTGACTGAGCCACCCAGGCACCCCTGGATTTTACCTTAAGAACAGTGACAGCCTGTAGCTGGCAATTTCTCATTGGCAATATATCCTTGTCTGCTATCCAGGACTTAGTTTAAATTGACAAAGATATTAATAAGCAAGAAAGTAATTAGAAATAAAGGGCAATCATGGGCTAATACACAGTTTAGAAGAAATTATCTAAAACAGAGATTGCCCTGTGTTCTAATTGTTCCTGAAATGTCCTGAAGTTGAAGTTGAAACTAAAGTGAAAGTTTAGAAGTCCTTCGCTCTACTAAATATCTTCTACTTTATCTTACTTTAAAGCCAAGGGAATTGGGGATTTCAAAACTCAACCTGAGGGTTTTTACTTTTCTGTTTTACATTAAAATGCTCTCATCTCTTCCTTTGCTATTGATACCTAAAAAACAGATACCGCTCACATGAAATAGCCCTTTGTGAATTATTTACCCTGTGAGGAAAGAGAATATTCCTAGTCTACACAGATGTACACCTTATAACAACTGATTTAGTACCATATGCCTTAGGTACATTCATAAAGTGTCAGCAAATGTCAACAAAACATCCATGGCAAGGATAATAAATGACAAAATGCTGTTAAACTTGTATAAGATTCTGGAGGGTCTATCTGAACTCACCTTAGAATGATGGTTAGAAAAAAGATGATATTATCCCTCCTCTTTAAATACGCAGAAGAAATCTTATAAGATGATTTATAAAGTTTTGAAATCTTGTGAGCATTTTAGGGAAGCAAGAGCCATTAACATTATTCCCATATTACTATTTACTTCCCATAAACACCAGAGACCAAAAGTCTCTAACAGGCTAGATAAGAACCAAGAAAGTACCATAGGGCACAGATGTCACCAGAGATATGTTAGTGAGTCTCATAAAAACGCAATTTTGATTTCTGTCCAAGGAACCCTTCTAACTATGACTGTGAATTTGAAAATAATTGTGAAGTCGACAGAGAGTATTAATTGTCCAATTTAATTAGCTGAATTTTCTCTGGTTTAACCCTTATTTTTTAGGCTAGAACATGTTTATCTTTATATCCTAATGAAGTCTCTCTAATGAAATCACTGCCTCTAACAAATTACTTATGAAATCGAAGACTTTATTCTAAAAAACAACAAGCACATGGCTCCTGGGTTTTCCCCACTTAAACTGTGCCACACGGAAGAGAAAAGAGTATCCCCCTGGTTTACAAAATACATTGTTCCCGTTCCCCAGGAAAAAAACGAAGCTGGAAACACGCAGTGTCAGGAGCAGTGAGAAACCGTGTGTAAGTGAGACACAAAAATTCTGGCTTGTTTTTCCACTTGCAACACTGACTTATCTCACAAGATCCCTACCCTGCCGGTCTCCCTGGCTCAATCAAATGCGGTTCTTTCCACTTGTTCAGATATAGTGGCATAAGCTTAAGGCCTGGAAGTGCCAAACAGGAACCATGGCAACCTCGAGTGATGACAAGATTAACACATCTTGAGCAAAAATGGAACTCCTCCTTTCGGCTTTTAGCCCCTAGAGGAAATATTTACATCTTGGATTTCAATCCTATGAATGCAAATATTGTCTAGTTATTTACAGGGTGTAACACATTGCATTTCCATTGTTATCTCAACCAAAATAGGTCGGTGACAAGGAAAACAAACAGTTGCAGGGAGGCAGGCAAGAGCGCTGTTCATTTCAGGAAGGACGAGATGGCCTGGCCCAAGCTTCCAGTTTGTCTGGAAGAGGAATATGACGGGAGGTCGGAAAAGCAGATGGGAGAGATAACGGAGAGCCTTGAATGTCAGCCTGATCAAGGCAAAAAACATTAGTGAGAGTTTATACAACACTGATTGGGGGGGTGTATCAGTCATAATGCTGAGACTTGACATGGGTTCTTTTCTTCATTCTTCACAATGAGGGCTGTGGATCAGTTGTTTGCACCGTTACCATGAGAACTATTATCCCCTTCCACAGAGTTTGGAGAACTTAGATAATGTGCCCAAGGTTACACAGCTGGGACGTGGCCAAGCTGGTTTTAGAATCCAGGTCACTTTAACTCCCTAAGGTGAGCTCTTGGACCGCCAAGAGTTTGGGTTTTATCCGACAGGTTCGGGAGTCTAAAAAAAAATGTCAAAATTATGTATGGCAGAAGGATCAAACAATTCAGCAAAACTTATTACAAAAAACAACTATCTTCTCTCCTTGTCCCCACCGTTTTTTTTTTTTTCCTCCCAGAGACAATTTTAACTCTAATTGTTTCTCTTTTTAAATTCACCTCCGGGGGCATCTAGGTGGCCCAGTCTAGGTCAGGCCATGATCTCGGAGTCCTGGGATGAAGCCTCATCTGGGGCTCCCTGCTCAGTGGGGAGTCTGCTTCTCTCTCTCCCTCTGCAGCTCCCCCAGCTTGTGTTATCGCTCTGTCAAATAAACGTAAAAAAATTAAAAAAAAATTAAAAAAAAGAGAAAGAAAGAAAATAAATAAAATTTTCAAAAAAAAAAAAAAAACAAATTCAGGGGCGCCTGGGTGGCTCAGTGGGTTAAAGCCTCTGCCTTCGGCTCAGGTCATGATCCCAGGGTCCTGGGATCGAGCCCCATATCGGGCTCTCTGCTCGGCAGGGAGCCTGCTTCCTCCTCTCTCTCTCTCTGCCTGCCTCTCTGCCTACTTGTGATCTCTATCTGTCAAATAAATAAATAAAATCTTTAAAAAAAAAACCAAAAAAAAACCCCAAAAAACAAATTCACCTCTAAATCTTTAAATAACATTACTGGACTGCAACTGAAGTATCTATTTTTCTTGATTATTTTTAGTATCAATTACTATCTATTTGTATTATACAAGGTAAGGACTTAGCTGTCTTCCTCCCCTTCCCTGCCTGCATCACACACATACATCCTCCATGAGAACATGTGATTTCATTAAGCTGCAGATTTATCTTGTTTTCACTAGGTAACTACTATTTATAATCAAACCAAGTGGTACTAACTGATATTATTACTTTTCCTGTCTTCAATGACCTTTTGCCTTTCCTGGATCTAATATATTTATTTGTAATTGTTTAGTTTTGTGCCTCCAAACAGTCCCCAAGAGGTGTAACTCTCTTAATACATTCAAATACGTGAGGTGCGATAATGGATTTCATACTCTTGGAGACAACTTGTCTCAGGGTCCTCTGATCTTATTTCATTTGGACTGACTACTCTCTCCATCCCCAATGTGCCCTGAGATCTCCCTTCATCCTGCCAAGTATTCTCTTTGCCTGTCTCTTTCTCTCTTTTTTAAAGATTTTATTTATTTATTTGTCAGAGAGTGCTCACATGAGCAAGGGGAATGGCAGGCAGAGGGAGAAGCAGGCTTCCCGCTGAGCAGGGAGCTCCACGCGGGACTCTATCCCAGAACCCTGGGAACATGACCTGAGCTGAAGGCAGATGCTTAACTGACTGAGCCACCCAGGTATCCTTGCCGATCTCTTTAGTTAGAGTCTGGGATTCCCAAATCTCCCCTCCTCTTCTCTGTTTACTTCTTTTCCTGGAGAAGTAGATCCTTTACAACTTGCTGAGAAAAAGTGGTTAGGAAGTGAACTTTAGAACTCTTTTATTTACAAAAACTTCATTTTCTACCATTACATTTTGCTAGCTTTGGTTGGAAATAGAATTCTGGGTAAAAAATATCATGTATCCTCAGAGTTTTGAAGGCATCATTTTATTGCCCTCTGCTGATGCCATCAAGAAGCCTGAAGTCAGTCTGATTCTTGATCATTTGTATATAAATCTATCCGTCCCACTCACCCAAAGTTTTACTCTCTTATCTTTGATTCCTTAAATTTCATGATGAAATACTTGGTGTGGATATTCATCTGCTGGGTTGGGAACTTGGTAAAGGTTTTTAATCTGAAAACTCATAACCTTTAATGCTCAGAAATGTTTTGAATTATTTCTTTGGTAACTTCCCCTCCTCCATTTTCTGTTTTCCTCCTGGAAATCTTATTTAGACTTGATCCTCTTAAAATGACCTCTTTTCCCCCCTTGTCAATTTTCCATCTCTTGCCATTTAGTTTTACTTTCTTAGAGATTGCTTCAACTTTATCTTGTAACCTTCTTACTGAGTTTTCAATTTACGTTATAATTTTGATCATTTCAAGGAGCTCCTTTTTGTCCTCTGAAGCCTTTCCCCCCCCCAATAGTTTTTCTTGTTACATGGTCACATTACTGTCTTTTATCTCCCCGAGAATCTTAATGATAGTTTTTTTGTTGTTTCCTTCTCCCTAAACTGTTTTTGTTTCCTCTAAAGGACTTTCCTCAGATGTCTACTGATTCTTGATTAACTGTTCTTTCTTTAGCATGGGGTGTTTAGACAATCTTTTTATTTTTATTTTATTACTATTTTACTTAAGTAATCTCCCACCCAACATGGGTGGTATTGGGGCAATATGGTTGAGCAGTTTCACTGGGGAGTGCAAGGGCTAAGTTTTATGTGTCACCTTGGCTAGGCTTAGCTTGGCCCAGTTGTTTGGTCAAATACTACTCTAAACATTGCTGTGAAGTCATTCCATAGATGCGATTGTCATCTACCATCGGTTGACTTTACAGGACATTATCCTGAATAATGTGGGTGGACCTCATCTAATAGGTAAGAGGCCTAAAGAGCAAAAAGCTTCCCAGAGAAAAGTAATTCTGCCTCCAGACTATAACAAAGAAATCCTACCTCAGTTTCCAACCTTGGCTTGTCCTACAGATTTTAGAATCAAGATCATGACATCAACTCTTGCCTGAGTGGCCAGCCTACTGGACTGTCCCATGGATTTAGCATTTCCTGGCCCCCTACAATTGCATGAGCCAATTCCTTAAAATAAATCTCTTAATATAAATATACATATATCCTATTGATTCTGTTTCTATGGAGATCCCTGACTGGCACAGGGAGCCTCTGTTGTCCGTATATTTAGGCTTTGCCTTTTGGGCTAATCAGATTTCTTTAAAAAGACTCTTATGGTCTCTTGACTAAAATGGCAGCCTGACTACCAGTAGGATGAGAAGCTGTAGGATTTTTCTAGTCCTCTGATTTCATTGTAGTACCCCGAACTTAAACCGTAACAAAACTCTGATTTGTCTTCTCCCAAGAATAAAAACCCATTTCCTGAAAAATTATGACCTTCATACGGAGGAAGAAAAGACATTATCATCTGAATCTCTGAGTCCGTCCATTTCCCATGTTAACTTAGATGTTCTTGAATATAGATTCTATATTTTAGAAGTTATTACCCTATCAATTAATAAAAAGGTTTGATGAGTTTTGGCAGAATTTCTGTTCTATTTTGGCTGCTGTAAGAAAATAGCACCCATTTCCCTCATTCTCAACCCTCACTGTCACAAAAATAGAACCCATCACTTGTCCCCTAAAACCTCTTCATTACTTCTCCTAAATTCATAGAGGTCTCTCAGTCATTCTGTCCCAAGCTCAACAATGCACGCATTCTTCTTTCTTCCCTTTTATCAGTTGGTCAACAAATTTCTTCCTTTCCCTTTTTTAAAGGTTTGGCTCTTTCTTTTCATTCTCTTTGCCACAATCGTATTTTAGACCTTTGATTTTTCTCCCTCTTGGAGTCTCCTGTGCTCTCCTGACTCCATGACTTATATTTCTTACCCTCTGTTTTTTCCTGCACTTTACAGATGATCTTAGCTTCTCAAAATAATGTTTTTACCATGCTGCTCTCCTTTGCAAATACTTCTGTATTAATTTCTATTTTAAAATGATGAGCGGAGCACACATTTACTTCAATTTCTTTCCTAAGCCCCTCAAAAAGGATAGCCAAAAAACCAAAAAACAAAAAAGTTTAAAAATAAATAAATGTAAAAGAGGCACACATCCGTGAGGACAAACATTGCCAACATTTTGAAAACTGTAAAGCAGATGGATGAGTGATTTGTGAAAAGCGAATCCCAAACCAGCAGGGAGAGAAGTCTGGAAGTGACCTGATTTATACCAGGTCATCTCAGAAATGTTTAGGGATTGGAATTGCAGGAACTCTGGACATTGATGGTAAACATGCAGCTGAAAATGAGTGGGTTGCATGAAAGCCTACATAAGAAGCCCCAAGGGCCTCGGACCCCCTCCTCTGCTGGTGATTTTTCCCTCTCTTTTCTACACGGCAGCAGCAAAAGGTACAATGCTTCCCACGTTAAAACATGGCTGGTGACGGTAATAAGCGTTACTCTTCTCAGAGTTTGGCAAGGGTTTTTGGAATATCAGGAAGATACTCTGCTTTGAGAAAACCAGTCACTGAGGCAGAGAAGAAGAAGAAGAGAAAGTTCTATAGCCACAGAACAAAGAACGGTAGTCCCTTAGCCTTCCTGTTGGCAAGAGCTGGTTCCAAGGCTCACAGTCAGGCATGTGGGGGGAGGGGAATAACCTACTGAGGAACAACACTGAGTTTGTTCTCAAGAGCTGGAACTCCAGCCTGTCGAGGGTTCCACTTCACCTGTAAGGACTTTAGCACCTGGAGTTGGTTATATTAAAGCCCTATGGAGCTACTCTAGGGTGTCTAGCAGGATTTCTGCAAGATGCCTCCTTGGCTTCCATTGGAATCTTACTTTTTTGGCTCTTGCATCTCTATCTGGCCTTGTTCCAGCAAATAGGCCATCCTGGTCTGACACACTTCAACTTCCCAGCTTCTGTCTTTAAAGTTTGCCAACTGAAAAGTAAAAAAAAAGTAAAAAAAAAAACAAAAAACAAAAAACAAACAAACCCAAAAAACGAAAAAGCTTGCCAACTGTCCGTTCTGAGGTAGCCCCAACTTTCCTCCCTCCTCTTTGCACCTCTTCACCATTTTTGGACACGTGGGTATGGGAGTGTTGACAATACTAATTCCATCTTTGGCTTTCCATCTTGTTCGTGTCCACCAAATGACCTCCCTTGGGGCTATGCATTCTAGGCCCCTTGGAGATTAATGTATGCCCTGATCTAAAGGAAGGCTTGCTCTCATCTTCCCTCTGGTGCACAGATGGTCCAACTTTAGACATCTACCTTTGACCTCACCACACTGACCTCTGACCTCTCCCCTCAGTCTATAAAATCTGTGGATTAAGGTCCAGACTTTGAGGAAGATAGCTGTGTAACACTTGGATTGTTGTCCACCCCATCTTTGCTGTAAGTTAACCTGAATAAAACTCTATAAATGCTATGGAGTAGCTGATTTCTTTTTCTGTCTCAGTCTTCTCGGTCTGAAAGATACTTTACCATCCTTCCTCCACCTTCCTAACAAATGGGCCACAACAGAAGTCCACTTAGGTGAGGGGTAGTCAAGCAGGGACTCCCTGTTTTCAGCAAAGTGAGTAGTGTTTGAGGAGCATTGAAAAGCTGTCAATTAACCAAAAAGTGGCAGGCAGGAAGTGAGACAGATTTTAAATATTACTAAGCAGTGTAAGCATTCAGGCAAAGTCTGACAACTAAATTTATAGCGGGCTCTAATTAATCGGTTCTGCATTTATCATCTGGGGATAGGATTGGAGAAAGCAGGCAGGATGATCCACAAAATCCCATATATATGAAAAAAGTTACATGAAAAAGATCACCTAAATGTAAATGATGGTTATCTCAAGGATGGGATTTCAAGTGATTTTGTTGTTGTTGTTTTTCACTTTCTTCTTTATACTTTTATGTATTCTTTAAATATTTTAAATAGGCAAATATTAGGGACACCTGGGTGGCTCAGTCAGTTAAGTACCTGCCTTTGACTCAGGTCATGACCCCAGAGTCCTGGTATCGAGTCCCTGCTCAGTGGGGAGCCTGTTTCTCCCTCTGCCTGCAGCTCCCCCTGCTTGTGTGCTCACTCTCTCTCTCTCTCTCTCTGGCAAATAAATAAATAAAATATTTTTTAAAAAAATAGACAAATACTGTGTATAATTAGGAAAACAAGCTGTTTTAATTGAGAGACCAAAAAAAAAGAGTTTCTTAATAGGGAAAGAGGAAAAAAAGGAATACAGGACTTATAGGAGGCACAATGAGTAGTACTTCAAGGCATCAGTGATGCAAAAAAAAAAAAAAAGGAAAATGGGGGTAAAGGTAAGATTGGATTACACTGTATAGGCAATCAAATATCAGCAAAGAGAATTGGTGGACTGAAAACTTTGGAAAACTGTCTGTCCCAGTCAAGGCAGCCAGTAGGCTACCTGACATGTTATGTTAACTAAAAAAAAAAAAAAAAAAAAGAATTACTTCAACCACTACTCAACCCCTTGGTCTGACACGTTTGTGCAGTACATGACCGCCACAACCGTACCAGATGATCCTGATTCCAGTGAGGAAAACAGGAAGTCTGGCAAAATGACGATAGAGATATGGAGAATTAGCTCAATATGATGATGATGTTCAAAGAATTAAAATGAAGTTCTGAGAAGACAGTGTTTAAAATGGCTTACTCTAGGGACTCCTCAGTGGCTCAGTCAGTTACGTGCCTTGAGCTCAGGCTTTTCCCTCTCCCTGCCTACCGCTACTCCTGCTTGTGCTCTCTCTCTGTCAAATAAATAAGTAAAACCTTAAAAAAATTAAATAAAATTTAAAAATAAAATGGCTTAGTCTTGGGGCACCTGGCTGTTTCAATCAGTATGGCTCATTCACCCAGGTCCTATGCCTCAGATGAGAAGGCTGGAAGAGCTGGCAGCTGGCCAGTATCACATTCTCTACACGAGTGGTTCATGTAGTTGTATTTCTTACATGACTGCTGGTTTCCTCCAGAGAGGGTGTCCCAAGAGGGAGCATGCCCACCAGTATAAACGGAAACGCTAAGACTTCTTATGAAAGTCTTGAATGTCACATGGTGCCACTTTTTTTTGTAGTTATTATTATTATTTTTAAATTTTATTTATTAATTTTTGAGAGAGAGAGGGAGAGAGAGCACAGGAGCAGGAGTAGAGGCAGAGAGAGAGGGAGAAGCAGACTCCCACTGAGCAGGGAGCCCAATGCAGGACTCCATCCCAGGACCCTGGGATCATGACCTGAACTGAAGGCAGAGGCTTAACCCACCAAGCCACCCAGGCGCCCCAGATATTGTGTTTTGTAAGAAATATACGTGGCCATTCAGATGACCAAAAAAAATTTCTCATATATATTTGGTCTTTGTTTATGGTTCCTGACTCACAGCTCCTAAAGCCCTTCGAATTTCCTGTGATAGGAGGGAGCCAGCTGTCTTTTGTTATGTTAATGAAGTGACGGTTGGAAATCCTTTAGATAAGCTAAGGACAGGGTGGGTTGCCAGTAGAACCAACTACGTGATCAGTGATTACTGGGTCAATCTCACCCACAGTCCTACCTCTGGGGTGGGTGTTAAAAGTTGCTGGAGATTGAATCCATCAATGGACAACTATTTAACCATCATACCTATGTAATGAGGCCTCCATAAAAACCCGAAGGATGAAATTCAGAGAGCTTCCAGGCTGGTAAACACATGGAGATTTGGGGAGAATGGAGAGGGCATGGAAGCTCCACATCCCTTCCCACATACCTTGCCCTCTGCATCTCTTCCATCTGGCTGTTCCTGAGTCCTATCCTTTTAAAATAAACTGGTCATCTGGTAGGTAAAATGTTTCTTTGTGTTTTGTGAACTGCGCTAGCAAATTAATGAGACCTGAGGAAAGGGTCATGGGAGCCTCTTATCTATATGGCCGGTCAGTCAGAATCACTGGTGACAATCTGGGCTTTGATTAGCATCTGCAGTGGATGGAGGCAGTCTTGTAGGACTGAGCCCTTAACCTGTGGACTCTGCTGCTGTCTCCAAATAGATGGTATAAGAACTGAGTTGAATTCTCAAACACCCTGCTGGTGTCTGAAAATTGCCTGGGGCTGTGTTGGAAAGACCCTCTCCCCTACCTCCACCCCCCGTGCTGGAATTGGGTCCAGGAACCCAAAGTAGGACCGTAATGCTCTGTAAAAATTAGGATTGCTTTTAGCTGCAAGTAAGAGAACACCTAGTTAAAAGTGGCTCAAATGAATGGGTGTTTCTTGTTTTCTATGTAGGAAGTCTGGTGGTGGTTCAGGGCTTGGCCCAGCACCCCAGCAACAACAAAGCCTCTGTCTGTGGTTTCTTTGGTTCTTCCCTTGTCTTATCACAGTTTCAGGATGCCTGTGGCACCTCCAGATATCACATCCACATTCAAAACAAGTAGGAAGAGAAAGGGACAAGTGGTATAGTCAAGTCAATTTCCTTTTATAAGGAAGTTGAAAAAGACTTTACAGAATTTCTACCCATCTCAGAGTTCTACTTAGATCTCATTGGCCAAATCTGGAGTACATTGCCAAACTCACTAAAAGAGAGAATAGGAAAGCTGAAATAACATTGTCATGTGTGTGTGGAAAAATCTTGATCCATTGCTCTGCCTGGGGACTTTATTGTCATGAATAAAACTGGAATTCTATCAGCAAAGGAGAGGTTGGGTAAGCAAGCAAGAATTTGCTTTATCCTCTGCCGTGGAGGCATTGGTCACATACCTAACCTGTCCAATGGCAGAGGAAGAAGTTCTAAGGTCTGCATTGCTCCTCAGAGTCATCCCACTAATAAAGAATTATTGAGTCAGACCATTTTCCTGCATGGTGCTAGACGCTAGATTCTGGGAGAAACAGCTGTCAATTCCTAGCAGAACTGAAATAGTGCCTGTATACAGTGCCTAGCAAAGTGCAAATATTTGTTTCATAATGTGTGATCAAAGCAACTCTGCTATAATTATATAAAGCAATGAAAAAACATTATAGTATGAATGGAGTATTTCCCCCTTTCATGTTTAAGAAATAACTCTGCATTCTCTATCACAGTCTATCACATGTCAAAATCTAGAGTAGCTACATCCAGCAGAACTTTCTGCAAAGACAAAAATGTGTCCTATATTTTGTGCTGTCCAATATGGTAGCCACTAACTACATGCAGCTTTTGAGCACATGAAATGTGACAAGTGCAATGGAGAAACTGTATTTTAAACTTTTATTTAATTTTTAATTAATAAAATTTAAATTTAGGGGTGCCTGGGTGGCTCAGTGGATTAAAGCCTCTGCCTTCTGCTTGGGTCATGATCGCAGGGTCCTGGGATCAAGCCCCACATTGGGCTCTTTGCTTGGTGGGGGCCCTGCTTCCCCTCGCTCCCGCCTGTCTCTCTGCCTACTTGTGATCTCTGTCTGTCAAAT
Organism: Lontra canadensis; assembly: GCF_010015895.1. NCBI lineage: Eukaryota > Metazoa > Chordata > Mammalia > Carnivora > Mustelidae > Lontra > Lontra canadensis. The sequence continues at coordinate 7,674,137 of NW_022631045.1, forward strand.
AAATAAATAAATAAACAAACAAATAAATAAATAAAAAAAAGTTAAAAAAAAAACTTATAAAAAATAAATTAAAAAAAATAAAATTTAAATTTAAGTAGCCACATGTGCCTAGTGGCTACTTGCTACTGAATCACAGTGCAATTTAAAGGGCTTGAGTGTTATTAGTTCTGTAAGTAAAATAAGTAATATTAGTAAAAAGAATCTGATGTGAATCCATTTCCTTCACTTGCATTGTTAGTGGGACAAACTGAGATCTCCTTAATTCTTTCCTCTAATATTCTCAACATACATGCATGATTGCTTTTCAAATGAAATTATTTTATCCAACCTTTCAAGCTGAGAATTAATTACTTACAGATGACAAAAGTAGGTAACTAAGATCTGATAAGAAACATGAATCTGGCTTACGCACTTTTCACTTATATGAAATTGTAATTGTTTTTATATGATTATATCTGGATTCCAATACAGCTGTTAGTCCTTGTGTGGGAAAGATTATCTTCCATTTGCACTAAACATACACACCGATTCTCCATCAACATTGCTAAGTTCCTCCTGAGTGATGCTTGCTCTTACCATCTACATTTGGTACTAAGTACTTTACTTGGTAAAATTTATTGACCAGCCATCTAAATATTGTTTTTTTCCCTTCTAAATGTAGGGATACTTCATCTCCCCAATTTTCAATCATAAGCTTCCTGCAGGCAAGGTACATTTCAGATTTTGATGGAAAAAAAAAAAACATGGACTTAGAGTCAGGTTATGGAAATTTGGATAATCTTTTTTGAGCCTCAGATTTTTTTCATCTGTGAAATAGGAATAATAAATACTGATTTCATGGAGTTCTTGTGGGCATGAAATAGTGCATGTGAAGTTCTTGGTGAATGCCAAAGCACCATGCCACCCCTCCATACTCTATTTCTTTGTGTCTTTCACAGCCAAACCACAGGAAAAGCTAACTGAATATTCATTGACTGAGTGATGAATGGATACAGAAGACAGAAAAATTATAGTTTTCAATGATTTTTTTAACAAGCAAGTATCTGAGGTGGCCAGGGCCACTCATATGCACAGGTCCTGTGGTTTCTTTACCAATTTCATGGCCTCTATCCCTGACAAGATGATGACAAGCCTGGATGAGCTTCTAAAGGGTCTGTCTGGTAGATTACCCAGAAGCAGCAGAAGACCTGCCTTCCTTAAGTGGTTTAAGCAGTGACATGCTTACGACGTCCATCACTAGGACTCTATAGAGGGGGCAGGCCCAGTTTAGCTTACCACAGTGGCACTGGGATGGCCAGTGTCTCCTCCCCTGACCCCCAGGGATCACAGCAGCTCTAGGCCTCATGTGCAGTTATCAAGATGTCCAGCAAAGGAAAGAAGTATGTCCTCTTGTGCAACTTTTTTATTTTTAACTAAAGAGGAAAAGCTTTTCCAGAGTGTCTGCAGCAGACTTACCCTCAGGTTAAGGACTGGGTCAAGGCACCAATGCCTAAGCCTGTTACTGGCAGAGAGAAGACTATTGTGATTGTCTCTGATTGATGTTTCAGGCCCTAGTGCTGCAGAGCAAACACCAGAAGGGGTATGGGGTGAGACTGGCTCTTGGGTAGACAATGCACGGTGTCTACCACAGAGTGACACTCATTATTATTTTTTTTTTTATAAACATATATTTTTTTCCCCAGGGGTACAGGTCTGTGAATCGCCAGGTTTACACACTTCACCGCACTCACCATAGCACATACCCTCCCCAATGTCCATAATAACCCCACCCCCAACCCCCCTCCCCCAACCCCCCTCCCCCCAGCAACCCTCAGTTTGTTTCGTGAGATTAAGAGTCACTTATGGTTTATCTCCCTCCCAATCCCATCTTGCTTCATTTACTCTTCTCCTATCCCCTTAACCCCCATGTTGCATCTCCTCTCCCTCATATCAGGGAGATCATATGATAGTTGTCTTTCTCCGATTGACTTATTTCGCTAAGCATGATACCCTTTAGTTCCATCCACGTCGTCGCAAATGGCAAGATTTCATTTCTTTTGCTGGCTGCATAGTATTCCATTGTGTATATATACCACATCTTCTTTATCCATTCGTCTGTTGATGGACATCTAGGTTCTTTCCATAGTTTGGGTATTGTAGACATTGCTGCTATAAACATTCGGGTGCATGTGCCCCTTCGGATCACTACGTTTGTATCTTTAGGGTAAATACCCAGCAGTGCAATTGCTGGGTCATAGGGTAGTTCTATTTTCAACATTTTGAGGAACCTCCATGCTGTTTTCCAGAGTGGTTGCACCAGCTTGCATTCCCACCAACAGTGTAGGAGGGTTCCCCTTTCTCCGCATCCTCGCCAGCATCTGTCATTTCCTGACTTGTTAATTTTAGCCATTCTGACTGGTGTGAGGTGGTATCTCATTGTGGTTTTGATTTGTATTTCCCTGATGCCGAGTGATATGGAGCACATTTTCATGACACCCATTATTTTTTGCTAGCCATGCTGAACCTTGACCTTATACTGATGGGGCTCCATCAGACATGGGAAAGTAGCTCTTACCTTTATCCAGGCCTATGGGTGTAATGGGCAGAGGAGAATAGTTTGTACATCTTACCTCTTAGCTTCCATTGTGCTTCCTGGGAGGAAGGAGTTTTTGGCTTTAAGTACACTTCCCAGCTTTTCTGGGTCTAGGCAAAGAAAAGTTGGAAGAGGGGAAGTTGGGGATTACTTGAGAACGGAGACACCTTATTAGCATCACTGTCACCTTTGTCATCATCATCATTGTTGCTAGCATCACCAGGGGCCCTTATGAGATTCCACTTGTGATGACACTACTCCCTGTTGGGTAGAATCACCTGGATCAACATGGCCTAAACCTTCGTTCTAAAGGTGCACATTTAACAGAGGACTTCTGCATGAAGGACCCACTCCCAAGAGGCTTTAGGGGTCTAGGCATACCTATAGGGCAAGCTATGAGTTCTGCTGAGTCCCACCCACATCCCACTCCATGAGTTGTGATCCTTTCCTTTCTCTCACACAGAGGAGGACACATAAGTGGCTCATGATACCAGAGCTGAAAGCTACTGCTTTGGGATTTACAACCCAAAAGAATTAATAATACAGATAAAAATTCTGGCAACATGAAGAGAGTAAGACTTTTTTTTTTAAGTGAATAGAACCATTGAACAGTTGCATTATGAGCTGGTCATAGACAGGTGTCTATGAGGGAGAAAGAATGGACAAATGTACAGTACCTTTTGGAATCTGAAAATGTCACTTCTCAAATAATTCCAGAAATGCCTATTTGTGAATATGTACTGCATGTTCTTAGACTGATTGATAATCTTTGGCATCAGTGATGAAGTCACTCCACAAATTGCTGGGTGTGTGTTTATATTAAAATCAACAAAATTCAATTCCCTACCACCACTGTACCTTACTCTTCTTATTTCTTATTTAAGTATAAGTTAGCTGGGGGAGAGGGAAGAAAAGATTTTTCTCACCGAAAAGAAAAGATTCTTCTTTCTGAAGAAAAGATTTGTCGTGTTGGCCCTATTAAAATGTCACATTTATCTATTTAAAAATTATTTACCTAAGTATAGAATAACATTCATGGGTTTGAGGCAATGCTCTTTGCACTGTATGCAATTAATAAATCCTTAAAAATTGTAAATAATAAAATTAAAGCAAGTTTCTCCTTGGGAGTTAATCAGTATTGTTACAATAACTGTACTTGATATAACTACGTATTACAGGATTTTTTTCCAACGTGTCTTCACTTCCAGCTATACACACTGTACCACAAACAAAATGGGAATAGGACTTCCTTAAAAATTAGAATGAAAACAGAAAATCTGTGCAATATGGAGGAAACACCTCATAAATAAAATTATTTTTATTAAGCTTGATTTTCTTTTTCCTATGCTGTGGGTCAAACAAGAGGCCGTTACCAGGTAGAGACTGAAACCCTTCATTTATGTTCATGGTAGAAGAGTGGTGAGTGGAAGACAGAGAGTCCCTCTTGAGACAGGAAGAGCATGCCCTTCGTGGTTATCGTCGCCGCTGTCATTCTGTGGTTCATCCTACTCCTCAGTGCCCAGAGGGAGCCATCGGCCTTACAGGTGGTGGTGCCACTTGTTTGGTAACGTCTCTGAACTCTGAAAGCTTTACCTCTCCTGTAACACCCCAACACCTGGGTAACACAGTATGTGTGACACTGAAGGGACCCAACATGCACCACAGTGGCATACAGATTATTTCAAGCTAAAAACTTCTGAGCAAACAGCTGCCACAGAAAAGAAAACCTTATGGGGCGCCTACATGGCTCAGTTGGTTAAGCGCCCAACTCTTGATTTCAGCTCGGGTCATGATTTCAACATTGTGAGATCCAGCCCTGCTCTGGGCTCCTCGGTTAGCGCGGAGATTCTCTCTCTCTCTCCCTCCCCCTCCTCCCTTCCTGTTCATGCTCTCTCGCTCTCTCTCTTAAAAAAAAAAAAAGAGAGAGAGAGAGAGAGAGAGAGAGAATCCTTAACTAAAGCAGGACCTCCCAAAAAGCACAGCCTGTAAATCCCCTCTCTAGGAGATTCACAGCCAGAAAGCAGTCTAACATTATCGCCTAGATGAGTAATTGCTTAACAAACTTTATCTGAAACTGTCATACTTTCCATCTGTTTCCCTGAGAAGCCCCTTCTCCCCGTTCCATTCTTCCCATTTGGTATATAAGACCCTATCTCTTGCCGTTCTGGAAGCCATTTGATCCACTGGCTCCTGTGAATGTAAATAAACTTCTCTTTTCTCTTGATAATCTGTACTCTGGTTAGAAGAAGAAAAGTTTTTCCTCTGGGCAACATGACCTCACTTAACCTGTACAACAATGCTATTGTATCTCCATTTGCTGGGTGAGAAAACTGAGCCTCGGAAAGGTTCCAAAATTTTTCCTAGGATCACACAGCAGTTAAATGGCAGAGATGGGTTTTATTTTATTTATTTATTTATTTATTTTTATTTATTTGACAGACAGAGATCACAAGTAGGTAGAGAGGCAGGCAGAGAGAGAGGAGGAAGCAGGCTCCCCACCAAGCAGAGAGCCCGATGTGGGGCTCGATCCCAGGACCCCAGGACCATGACCTGAGCTGAAGGCAGAGGCTTTAACCCACTGAGCCACCCAGGCGCCCCCAGAGATGGGTTTTAAATGCTTGATTTGAAAAAGGGAAAACGCTGCCCATTTTTCCAGTCTGCTAAGTACCCAGTGATGGCGTCTTGGAATAGCCAGGTAAGTGGTTTGATTTCCCTCTTTCCCTTCGATGTTTGCAGCCATGAGGGCGGAGCTGCAGAACCCAGTTGGAGGCAGTTGGGTCCAAGACAACTCAGTGAGAGGTTTTGGAAGGAACTCATCTGAAGTGTAAGTACCTGTGGTCAGTGTGCAAAGTGAGAAGGAAGGGAGAAGAAAGAGGCCACACATTAAGTATGGTCATGCCCCAGCTTCGAGGCCCAGAGATCCTCCTGAGAAATTGTTCTTGAACCCACGGTTGGCAACCTTATTCTCACCATGACTCCCAACACAGGTGAGGTGCTTGGGCACCAAACCCCAAGAAGAGGAACTGTGAAGTGATTTCCTATTCTTCCTGGCCCATTAGTAACCCTCTCCGTCCTCAGTCTCTCCCCCAGAGAAACTCATTGGAATGGACAGCAGTGAGAAAGGTGTGATTTCAAGAATAACCATTCACAGGCTCCCATGTGTTTCCTAATAATAATGGTTGCTGCTAATACAACTTGAAGTTTATTGGTAGCATTGTGTTGTGACACATAACCTGCAACTGATCCCCTTACCCCAGGTTGTCTCAGCTAACAGGATTATAGAGAACCAATAGTTTGGTCCGCCAGGAAAGTGCCTGTTTGTGCTGGGACTGATCAGTACTCTCTAAAAAAAAGAACGAGTGGCCATGTAACGTGGCTGCCATGCCTCTTCTCCTCACCTCATCTGTGTTTCTCAGGTCTGATCTCTCCCCGCTTCTAGCTCTTGCTCCTTCCCACCGTGGCACACAAAGATGAACACCAGCATGGAGAAGCACTACTGTGCATAGAGCCCTTACCTGCTTTGCTAGTTTTGAATATGGAGGAAAAATTACAGCCCCAAAATGAAGTTATCAAACTACCAATGTATACTTGTGAAACAACGATCAGATTTCAGTAATTAGGAGGGAAACTTGGGAAAGTCTTAAATTGAACGACAGCTTCTGTGGCCCTTGGGGCTGCCTCTGCACAGGCAGTTAATCATCTGCCTGAACAATCAAATCAATAGCCATGACCTTTCCTTCAGCCATCTTTCTCCTGCTGTTTCTCTGCTCCTCCTACAGTCAAAAGGAAGATAATGGGATCATTTCCTTTAGAAAATAACCATGAATATGAATCCAGTTCATAAATGATTTGTTATTAAAATGGAATCCCCTAGGGAAATTATGTTTAGATATCAAAATTATAAGGCTGATATTTGGCATTATTTATGGTTTACAGCATCTTCACATGTGTCTGTCGATCTGATCTATTATAGTTTCTATTACATTGTCTCAGAGAACGCTGAATAAATTTCTTCTGGAAGAAGCGAAGTGTTCATTTCTGTATCCTGGATGCGCTGAGACGGGAAGGGTAAGTTAGCTGATTAAATTTTCACAAGTCATTTCACTGAGCAAAATATCTAGTATCCTCCAGAGCACATTAGGGTAATATCTCTATTGACCTACCCTGAAATTAAACTCAAAATACTCAAACTTGGGTGACTTTCTAAACTTCTTTGATATCCTTGAAAACCGAAATAGTCTCTGTTAGATAGTTGTTTCTCAGAGCCATCAAGAATTCGTTATACCTGCAAAGAGGCCCACACTGTTGGCCTTCTCAAGTTTCTCTTCGAAGAAACAATAAACAATCCCTCCCTGAAGAGAGGTAAGAATGAGTTTGCCTCTCAAGTTCAAAGGAGATGGGAAGTGTGAGGTGAGGTCAGGGAGCACTATGGCAAAGTCGGTGACTGAACTTGAAACCCATCCAACAGATACGTGTCATTGTTGACTGCACTTAAAAGGCTGACATCCCAAGCCTACAGGTCCTCAAATTTCAGGGAAATTGAAGCACTTGCCTCATTTGCCTTTAGCAATTGGCTGTTTTAATAGCAGCAAGAAACTCTCCTATGACTAAACCTTTTTTGGCCAGGAACAACCATGGCTGAGTGGATAATCCTCTATTGAAACAGGGGCTGGTCATCTATTCTGTGATTTTCCAGGTGCTTTCTTCAAGAAAACCTTCCTTGCACTTCCATCAGGGAATGAATTCCCTAGCACTTGGGGTTCACCTCTAAGCATGCAGGGTTAAGTGTTGGACATGCTGAGCTCGATGTTTTGTGAGACTGGGGTAGACATGGGAAGCAGCAGTTGAGTATGGGACTGAAATTCAAAGACAAGTTAAGACTGAAAATACAGACCGGAGCTTTGTGCTAACAATGGAGGTGTACCACTACCGTATATACTGCTCAGGTCTCCCATCCAGAGAACCTGCTGGGATGAGCGTAGTTGGCAGAGAGCCTTCTGCTCCTCCACTGCTGCCCACTGCAGCCCTCCCTGAGCCCCACTTCTCCGGGCCGCTCCTGCTCCTGGTGACAGCACAGGACACCCTGGGGGATTCCTCCAGCACAGATTTTCTCAGCACCGCGCTGCAATCCAAGGCTCTCCCTACCTGATCCTCCTCTGTCCTCACTTTCCTTTCACAAATGCATGATTGGCATGAGGGTCCCAAGGCGCTCCCTCTCTCCTGTATCTGCTCCACGCATTTCTCCCAAGTAAGTCTCTCCCACATCCTGTTCCGGTTTGGTGTCTGCATCTTGGTCTGAACTGTCATCCATATATAGGTAGGCTATCATTAAAACCATATATAGGTAGGCTATCATTAAAACCTGGAAGTAAATTAGATTTATCTGGGAAAACATACAGGTGAGATCAAGATAAATGAAGTGTTAAAATTGACCAAAAGGGTTGAGGGGAAACCTAACATTTAGGTGCTGAAAGGAGAGGCTTCTGGGACATGGTTCCCTGGGTTGGACTCAGGCTCCGGCCGTTACTAGTGTATCATTCTGGGCAGAGGGCTTAGGGCTTCTCCCCTTCCTTCCTTCCTTCCTTCCTTCCTTTCTTTTTTCTCTCTTCCTTCTTTCTTTCCAAGATTTTATTCATTTATTTGACAGAGAAAGACAGCGAGAGCAGAAACACAAGCAGGGAGAGTGGGAGAGGGAAAGCAACCTCCGCCCCCACCAACCCCTGAGCAGGGAGCCCGGTGCGGGGCTTGATCCCAGGACCATATCATCATGACCAGAGCCAAAGGCCAATGCTTAATGATTGAATCACCCAGGTGCCCCTGGCTTAGCGCTTCTAGGCTTTACATTTTTTGTGAATAAAAGGGGGAGATACTAGTACTCATTAAAGTTTGTTGTGAAGACCAAAATGCAATAATTTATGTGAAATGCACTGAAAACTACCCACACTGAGGTGTCCATCATCAGGCATAATGAACAAGGAAGGAGCCCCTGGAGTCGCTGGGAGTGACCAGGGCAGAAAGAAGAGGACCAGCATAGTAGACCATAATGCCATGGGAGTAGCAGTTTCCAAAAGGAAAGCAGTTTCAAAAGTCATGAAGAACTATGAAGAATAAAGTGAAATAAAACTCAATAAGCTTGGAAATGAATGATAACTTTGGGAAGAGGTATCTCAGTGGCGTAAGGATGACAAGACAGAGGATAGTGGCTTGAGAAGTGAACGGTGGGTGAGAGAGCGAGAATCTTTAGTCCTTCCAAAAACTTTGAAGAAAGGAAGAGGGGGCCGTGTTCAGAGTGGGGCTCATGAGCCCAGGTGGAGGACGGTCAGTCTTCTTTATACATGGAAAGTAAAGTACCCGAGGACAGGAGGAGAAAGAAGTTTTGGGAGGCAAGAAATCCTTCACTGGGAAGGAATGGACTCCAGAACACAGAATGATGAGTTAATCTGGTCAGCAGGAAAGATGGTGATGCTCTGAGACCATCTAAGCAAAGATGAGAACAGACTGAGACGTCAGAAGACAGGAACATGAAGGTGTTCCCAAGCAATGACCTCTGTTTCCTTCTGAAGAAGTCCCCCAAATTACATCTGTTAAAAGGTGAAGAAGGTGGGGGTGGGGTGGTGGGGGAGGCAACTTGAAGAAGATGGGAAAATTTCATTAATATGTTTGTCCTGGTGTGCCTGGGTGGCACAGTGAGTTAAGCATCTGGCTCTTAGTTTTAGCTCAGGTCATGACTCAGCGTCCTGGGATCAAGCCTTTCATCGGGTTCCACTCTCAGCTCCGAGTCTGTTTGAGATTCTCTCTCCCTCTCCCTTTGTCCCTCCCATTCATGCTCTTGCATGCACGCTCTCTCTCTCGCTCTCTCTCTGTCAAATAAATAAATAAATAAATCTTCAAAAAATACATATATTTTGTTGTTGTTGTTTGTCCCTTTTCCCCTAGCAGTAATAGGTAACCTCATTTGCCAAATACCTCCCTGTGCGGGCTGGGAACTTTCACATAGCTGCTGTTCTTAATCTCCACCATCGTCCTGTGAGGCAGGCATCATCATTCCCATTTCACAGATGAGGAAAGCTGAGGCCCAAAGAGATCAAGACAGGGGTCTAAGACACACAAGTTCTAGCAGAGTGCTTAGTACATATGTGTTAACTGAATGGACTGCACAGAACATGTTCCTTCAGATTTCTAGCTGGTGGCAGACTTGTGTGATATTTTTGCTAACAGTCTTTTTGCTATTGAGAGTATTTACATCGTTAAGTCATGGATCAGTCATAACCTTCAAAAATGTCACAGTAATGAAAAATGCAAAAAGTGGCCGGACAAGGAAATGCCTATGCTACTTTATTTACCCCCATACAGAAAAGCTACTTAAAAGATTATGACTGATTGGGAAATGAGATTTGGTTGGACAAAAGCACTTGAAACTCCGGTGGCTAACATTTCCATCAAGGACCTCCCAGAGAGTCAGAATCGATGTGTGGATTGTTTTAGTTTTGTTAATAATATATGGATGGAAATGCCTGCCAACACATTTCACCGGAGATTTGGAATATGCTTTCCAAGTCTACAGCTGAAGGGCAGCCACCAATGTCAATATGTGCCCATTGGCATCCCCCAGTTCATTTGGATGAACAGAAACCAAGCAACTGTGTCTTTAAGAACCCTGTGTATCCTTGATACTTCAAAGTCTAATTTGTGTTCTTCTTATAACTATATACGTCAAAAAGAGGATGGTTCAAACAATCTTTGAAGGTAAGGAATAGATCACTAAATTCTAAGTTCCTTATGGACAGAGATGGGGTCTTACTTAAATTTCTGATACTTGTTTTAGAGGATTAACACAACGCTAGGCACGCAACATGTGCTAAATAAATTCTTACTGGGTCACGTTGAAGTGTGTCAACCCTGCAGACAACAGAGCGGGCAGAGATGGATGAACCATTTAAATCTGTTTCCTCTGTCTTCTAGAGCAGAGCACAGAACTGTCACACAAAGGTCCTGTGTCCATGAACACTCTCATTCATTACTGGGGTTCGAAATGAATTATTAATCCCTGAGAATAATCCACAGCCAAGGTTGTCTGTCACCGTAGCCAGAGGAGAAGGAGTAATCTTTCTCAATGGTATCCCTTTTTTTTCCTCTTTAAGTCTTTTTTTTTGCGGCTCTTTGGAGCTATGGTTCTAATTCTCATTCTATCCCTGATTTACGGTTTGACCTCAAAATGAGTCACTTAATCTCAGCTAATAGCTTAAGTTTCCCCTTCAATGAGAGCCAAAGGGGCCTGGCTACATAGTTAGCCAATATCGAGCCTCAGAAATTGGATGTGTTTTTCGGTGCCGTCCATCATCTCTGTAAGGCTAGTGGAAATGAGTCATAAATACAAAGCCCCATTCGAACTCCCTCAACTCCTCCCAAACTAGCCCTTGGAGGTTGCTCAGTCACTGAGTCATGCGGTAAGGGGAGAAAGGTAAGGAAGCGGGGATGGTTGCCCCAAACCCAAAAGAAAAGATGCCCTGGCCATGGAGGGCAGCAAGGAGGAAGAGCTGCTCACCGCAGTGACAGTGACCTGATCAACAACTCACCACCTTGAAAAAGGAATAAACTAGCCTCTGCTTTTGGAAAATAAAGGAAGAAGACAGTTGTGCATCCCAGGTGCCCATGTTTAAAGTGATATAAGATCCAAGTTTACACGATATGTCAATTTTGTTGTAATTATTCACATTTTTCCAGGAGTTGCCGCTTGCTTTCTTTAAACAGTAAGTACTCCCGAAGGACTTCCAGTGAACTCTGAAGGTTAGGTTTACGTCCTATACTCAGTAGCGGTGTGAAAGAAATGAACGTGCACCTTTTCGCAGAGGGTCATGGGCTCTGAAAGAGCTGAAGCAGAGGCTGCAACTTTCTCCACAAGGCTCTAGGCGCTCTCCTGCTGCCCGAACCTGTGTTTCCCTGGGAAGAAACAGATGCGCAGAGCTGAAAGCCCACGTCCCTGTAGGAAAGATCTAGAAGTGCCCTGGGTGGATGACTCATCTCTGCTGCGATAGAGCTTGGAAGCCCTTCACCCAAAGGGTGTGAGCGGTTGCGGTGGCCGCAGTCGCATGGCACGCGGTGTTCCCCTAGGGGCGCTGGCCAATCCAACGCCCGGAAACACCGCCTCACTAAACTCCTCTCTAGCGCGGGGGCGCATGCTGATTAAGGGAGGCAGCCCTTGAATTTAGCTGCTTCTTCTCTCTCTCTTTTTTAAAAAAAGATTTATTTACTGATTTGAGAGAGAGAGAGGGAGACATAGAGCAGGAGCAGAGGGAGAATCTCAAGCAGGCTCCTCTCTGAGCTTGGAGCCCTGTGTGGGGCTTGAACTCATGACGCTGACATCATGACCTGAACTCAGACCAAGAATCAGATGCTTCACTGACTGAGCCACGCAGGTGCCCTGTGGCCACTTCTTTTACTTCGTGGCAAGCCCACATGCTGGCCCCTACAGACACCAGGAAGCTGCTTTTGGTCCCCACCCACCTTTCTACTCAACACACAGCACCGCCTGTGCTCTTACTGGGTGGCAGCAATAATGGAAGGACCCTTCAGTCACATAAGAAAACCTCTAAAGCGCCACCTGCAACGACTGTAAATCTTATACATAATATTCCCAAGCGACTGAGGAGATGGGCTTCCCGCAGAATCTCTGTGATCATGGTAGTTTATGAATGAGTTCTCCCGTATTTACATGCTTCATGATGGACCGCGGAACTCGGTAAATATTCAATGCGATAAAACATCGAAATTGGAAGTAATGGCTTGTACATGGATAGAACAGAAACTGCTATTTCTCAGTGCTTAGTGAGAAAAATGGAACTATGAAAGAGTCCATTTGAAAACAACTACATACTCTTTAAAAGAACAATCTCACCAGTAACAAAATATTCCAACTGAATCATACCTAGTATTGGAACCAGGATGTCCTCAGTGGTCCCCTACCCCAAGCACGGATTCCATAAGTAGCAAGATGACTGAGATCTTTAACCCATTCATATGTCAAGGTCTATTGCAAAGGAGGTCTTCTCGGCCTCAGGCACAGGTGCATCCTGTAAGTCACCATTTTCACTGATTTCTGGTTCACATCCTTTCTGCGTGTCATCATGCAAAAATCAGCAAATAGAATATTTTATATTTTTCTTTCTTTTATAGACAAAAGGTAGCACATTATGTACAGTTTTTAATAAGATTTTATTTATTTATTTATTTATTTGACAGAGAAAAAGAGAGAGAGAGCACAAGCAGGGGGAGTAGCAGTCAGAGGGAGAAGCATATTTCCCGCTGAGCAAGGACTGTGAAATCATGACCTTAGGTAAAGGCAGATACTTAACTGATTGAGCCACCCAGGCTCCCATAGAACACAAGTTTTGGCCACATAGTTTGGTAAATGCCTTCTTAGATGGTAACTTTGATGCAGGATTCTGGAAAGTTGAAGGCAGCCTGAGAGTGTTACCTTACATGAACCTGGTGTTTCAGCCCGACTGGCAAGTCTGATGGCTTTCCATTAGGCCTCAGACTTGACTCCCTTGTGTATAGTACCTCGTCTCTGTGGGAACACCTTTCTCTGCTGTTCTCCTACACAAAACCCACCCTTTGAAAAACAAAAACAAAAAACTCCAGCTCATGTCACCACTGACCCATAGACACTCAGAGGGCTGGCCTCGCTGTGAGTTCTGTCGCTCACGTGGGCACCACATTTCCCTGCCTGCACAGCAACCCCCATATGATGAAGATCATCTTTTAAACTTTTGCCTTGATGGGGTGCCTGGCTGGTTTAGTCAGTAGAGCATAGGACTCCTGATCCCAGGGTCATGAGTTCAAGCCCCGCATTGGGTGTGGAGCCTACTTAAACTTTTGCCTTGATAGCTAATTTTTTCAGGTTTGATCCATGCCTCTGAATCTCGTTGTGAGCTCCTTGGTGACAGGAACAGTATCTCTTCTTTGCCTATCTCACAATTTCTAACAAATGCATCCTGTCTTACACACAGCGACATCCCTCTGTCTTCCCCCTACTGACCGCATGGATGATGCCATTTATTTCCACTCATTTTGAATCCCGTCACAGTGGAAGGCATTCCCTGCTCACCCAGCCAAGTGTGATTTTCTTCAGTTTCTGAAGGATTAGCACTCATTATCCACCACAGAAAACACTAATGTGCTCTGACATAAAGTGTCATCTGGAACTATGGCTTATGTCCTATTAGTAATCAAGTCTTTGTGTACTTCTATCTTCGAACCATAACAAGATTATAAGCACTGTTATGAGTTCAGTTGTGTCCATCCCCCCCATTCATATCCCAGTACCTCTGAGCGTGACTTCATTTGGAACTAGATTGGTTGCAGATGAAATTTGTGAAAATGGGTTCATCCTGGAGTAGGATGGGTTTATATTCCAATATAACTAGTATCTTTGTAAAAAGGAGGGGATCTAGACAGATATGAACACTGCATGGAGATTGGAGTTATTTTGCCACAAGTCAAGGACTGCCAAAGATTGGCGGCAACCTGCCAGAAGCTAGGAGAGAGGCATGGAACATTCTCCTCCACATATTCAGAAGGGGCCAACCCTGCTGACAGCCTGATCTTGAACTTCTGGCTTCCAGAACTGTGAGACAATCAACGGCTATCGCTCAAGCAGCTCACTGTCTGTGACACTTAGCAACAGCACCCCGAGCACACGAACCCAAGCACCTTAGGGACTATCTGGGAGCCCCATAGAGGAGGGTTCCAATCACGGATCCATCACTCGTTTTTGTTTTGTTCTTTTTTTAAGATTTTATTTATTGATTTGACAGAGAGACAGAAATTGCGACAGAGAGCATGAGTGGGGAGGAGAGGGAGAAATAGACTCTCCATTGAGTGGGGAGCCCACCGTGGGGCTCAATCCCAAGACCCTGGGACCATGACCTGAGTCGAAGGCAGATGCTGACGGACTGAGCCACCCAGGCGCCCCCCATCACTTGTTTCTTATGTCATTTCTGGTAATTAATTCTTTTTTTCTGTGCCTCAGCTTTCTCCTCTGTAATGTAGAAATATAATATCTGCTTTGGAAAGTTGCTTGAGAGGTTAAAGATAATACATTAACACACCAAGCTCAGTGCCTGACACAGTGAAAGTGTTAAGACGTGTTAGGTCCAACAATGCTAAACCTCTTATCTTACAAATGGGGAACTGGGATCTAGACACCTACAGCGCTGTCTAAACCCACATAGGTGAGTGGCAAGAAGCATGCTAGAAAACTTCGGATACATTCCTATGTACTCTATGTCCTAACTTTCATTGATGAGGAGAACAGTTAGTCTGGTGACATTCATTTGATGGCAGTTGTGTCTGATTTTTGCTATGCTGCATGCAGTGGGGGCCCTGAATTTGAGGAGTGGAAACCTTCATGGTTCTTTCTATCCAAGATACTCTGTACACTGTTATCAAGTGATGTTTGGATTAATTTTTTTAAAAGAATTTATTTATTTATTTGACAGAGAGAAATCACAAGTAGTCAGAGAGACAGGCAGAGAGAGGAGGGAAGCAGGCTCCCCACTGAGCAGAGAGCCCGATATAGGGCTCAATCCCAGGACCCTGAGATCATGACCTGAGTTGAAGGCAGAGGCTTTAACCCACTGAGCCACCCAGGTGCCCCGATGCTTGGATTAATTTTAAACCCACATTTCTCCAAATGCAGGATCATCATCCTACATACCTCGCTTAATACCTTCATTCTGGTTGCAACGTGGTTCCCTTTTATTTTGAGATGACTGAACGTGAAGCCTGCCACAGAATGACCGGTTTCTTCCCAGGTTAATTAGAAGAAGCACGAACCATCCCTGCCCATCATTTTAATTCTTCTGGTGACAGAAGTCAAAATTAAGGATGTCTATTAAACCACAATTTTCTCACATAATTGATCATCAATGACTATGTTTTTTATGTATCAATATGCTGCTGATCACACTATCTGTCTCTCCACATGTTGGGACACCCATCCTGAGCTGAACTGGTGGGGCCCAAGGAAGTTCAAGGGCTTCTAAAGGGGTTGAGGATCCCGTTTCGAAGGCTGATTGGATCCTGGTAAGACGACCACCGTGAAATTGAAGGCCAGCAAAAAAAGAAGGAAACGAAAAGGAGTGTGAGAGGTGAGCGAAGCCTGGGATCACAACAGATTTTTTCTGTTCTCTTCCATCATGCTATGACAACTCGCATCAGAGAAATTTCCTATTTCAAAATTGCAAAGGATATGGAAATATCTTCTCTTGAAGCAGAACTTGGAAGCTCTTATATCTGGGATAAAGCCGTCAAAGAAATCAAACTAGAATCAACATTTGACAGGTTAGCTTCATTTTTTATTTCTGAGGCCCTAATCCCCCTTCTCCTAGCAAACTTTTCTATATGGCAGGTCCACACACTGTTTTGAAACTGAAGGGATGGGGCAAGGAATCTTCAAAGAAAAGAAGGGGGAGGTGCTCCTCAGGCTGAGTCTGCCAGTTGCTCTCAACATTTCCTCAAGGACAGTTAGCAGCTCCCAGAGCACCAGGGCTGGGCGGAGAGGTATGATCTCTTTCATCAGCTGGCAATTTCAAAAGCACCTGTCTACAGCTCTAGGCTTCAAGAGTGGTCACATCCCCCAATCCTTCCTTGATTTCTATAAGTGATAAAGACCATTGTTGACAAGAGCACAGAATATATGATGCCTTGCCTCCTGACTGTTTTCTGTTTTCAGTTTCAAAATGGGTATTGATGGACTGACTCCCTGCATTCCTGAATGCCAGGTGGCAAGACTCCTGGGAGAGAGTGAAGGAGGGAACAAGGGAGAATCTTTTGGCCACGGAAAACCTTTATTCTTCTCCAGCAGAAGTTCTAGGTTTGACTTCCATCAACTTCAGGGGCCTGCAAGGGCTTTAGGGGATTCCTGAACCCCTTGAAATCCTATGTAATACAGTGTATATGTGCATAGAGGCATTTGTGACTTACTTTCACTAATGGAATAGAATATGCAAATAACTAAGGCACAAACAAGAACTAATCCTGTTGCCATATGTAGTATGAAGTGAAGTTGGGAGGGATTGGAGAACTGAGGAGTCCCTTTGGTTTGCTTGAGAAATAATGAAGATATGAACTTGTATGGCCACCAAGAAGAAGGAGAGAATGGATATGAGGATTGTGGATAAATTACATCTCCTGGAAATTGATTTGTTTCATTCATTCATTCATTCATTCATTCATTCATTTGCTTCTTCTCACTTTGGCTCATCTCTTTTACTGCATCAGGTGAATGTTAGACGTCCTTGGCAAAAGATGAGGAGACTTTCTGCCCTCACAAAGTTCTCCAATCAGCCCTGAGTAGCTCCTTTAATTGAATAACTCAAACATGAGTTGTACCCCTTGCATACATTCTCACAGTCTCTCCCCAAAACCACTCACTCTGCAGCCTTTCAAATTCTGCTTCCTGGACTGTTCCCAAGCCTCCCAGTTTCTGATCATATCTTGTTTTCTTGACTACGATTCCACCTCACTCCAGGTCTTGTCTCTGGGTTCACTTCTTAGATTCATTTCCTACTTCCTGGTTTGGGTTAGGTCAACTTCATGTGCTTGGGGTAAATACTTACCTGGTCACACCAATTCCTGTGGTCTTGGCAACCAGGCACAGTCCTCGTGACTGCTTCCCTTCTTTGCAAGGAGCTTAGGCCAGACACTCAGAGCCATAAAGACGGGTGGGTATAAGCTAACAAGGATGTGGGCTCCTGGGTGGCTTAGTCAGTTACATGTCTGCCTCTAGATCTCAGCTCAGGTCTAAATCTCAGGGTTGTGAGTTCAAGCCCCACTTGGAGTTCCACACTAGGTGTAGAGCCTACTTAAAAAAAAAAAATAGGGGGCACCTGGGTGGCACAGTCAGTTAAGCATCAGACTCTTTGTTTCAGCTTAGGCCCTGATCTCAGGGTCATGAGATTGAGTGCCTTGTGGGGATCTGTGCTCAGTGCAGAGTCTGCTTGGGTTTCTCTCTCCCTCTCCCTCTGCCTTTCCCCCCCCCATCTCTCTAATATAAATCTTTAAAAAAATTTTTTAGAATTAAAAAAAAATAAACAAACAAGGATGCAGTGTTGTCATGCTATCCTTGTGGGTCAAGTAATACACTCCTGGGAGCACGGAGGTGGGAGCAGACTCTGATGAGTTCAGCAGAGTTCATTATTAATAGGATGCCCTTCTTAGAAGACCATCCACTGGGTTAAGCCACTAAGAATTGCTCCAAATGAGTAAACAACCAACTGTCAGAATCATCAAGTATTAGAGCAGGAGGGGGCTTTAGAGATCATCAGATTCAGCATTGTCGTTTTTTACTGAGAAGGAAACTGAGGCACATGAGTTTAAGACCCCCAGGGAGATGTGATGCATTTCTCACACCAGTGCATTTTTCCAAACAGTGCACTGCCTGGCCATGTTTCAGTTATAATAGAAAGAAGAAGATGTGTGTCATTTTGTTTCTAAAACCGTCAGGAAGGAACATGTCTTGAACATATTCCCTGTGTGATCTATAAGAGTCCTAGACACTGATATGCTTCCTTAAGGATTCCAGAGGAAATAACAATGAAGCCAAGGAGGAAAATGAAAGTGGGTTTGAGAAGATGTGAAGCAGGTGAGATAGCCTGGGATGGGCCCATTCTATTGAATAAGTAAGACGGAGATGGGCTTGCACAGGACTCCTGAAAAGATGAAGTCTCAATTCCCACTGGCGAGAGAATCTAATTATCTAGACCATTCCTACTGAAATTGTGGTCTGGGAGCAGCCACAGCAGAACATCTGGGAGCCCACTTGAAATGCTGCTTCTGGGCCTCCCCCCACCAGACCCACTGGATCAGAATCGGCACTCTAACAAGACCCCAGGGATTTACATGTACAGTAAAGCTCCAGAGGCAAACAAAGCACTGCTGACTTCGGCTTTTTCCCTGACTCGTTTCAATTACATCGAAAGTTGGACAGCAGAAATTGAAAAGTAGGACAAATGAAATTTGCATGGGTACGTAGTGAGGGTATGTAAGAAAGTACAAGAGAGAATCAGTGCAAGATCCCAGTAAGAGGTACACTTCTTAAAGGGGGTATGTACCTTTAAGCAACTCTTTCCCTCTGAGCTTTAATTAATTGTTTTGCATTAGTACACTACATTGCAAAAGGGCCCGTGTTTGCAATTAGGTGGCTCTGACAGATGGGGCAGTGATTAGGTGCTCCTGCCCAAGACACAGGAAAGTTACCCGTGCCCAAGGGTATATTTCTCCCCTATGAGATGTGAACCCCCCCGCTTTTAAAAGAACACAATAGTGTACTTTGCTTCCTGATGAAATTCCTGGCAAAGAGTTCAAATCTTTTTTTAAAAATCATCTTAAAGAATAAATGTAAAAACGGGGCAGTGAACACACAGAAGCTGGATGTCAGCTGCCATCATTCAGGTTTGTATGTTTCATGGGTAATTTACACTTTTCCAGATTTGAGGCAGGAAATGGAGACAGGAGTTCCAATCCTGGATGTCCCTCTGTAAACCCGCACAGTTTAAAGCTTCTAAATCCCAATTAAGCAGCTTGAACCAACTGAGATGCCACAAATGCAACCTAGTGGCTTTTCCCATGGGAAGTCAGAGAAGTGGAAAATATTTCAAGCAATTTAGGCATGCTTGCATAACCCTTTTGTGGAAATTCCTGCACTAACAATTTGCAATTAAAGTGAAAGTGAGTAAAAATAGAATGACCTCTCATTTCAACAATGACTATATTTTGTAGACTCTGCTCTATAAACGTGCTTTACGTCTGACCCATACACAATGACAAAGAAACCCAAAATCACAACTTTCTACATCCCTCGCAGTCTGGAGCATATACCAGGAAGCAGGTTCCTGGTGTAGCGTTAAAGACAATCTTCAGCTAAGACAGAAGACATGCCTGCATAAAATGAAAGCCAATCAATAGCCAAGCGGGGCCAGAAAAACACATTTTAAGTCCAAATTAGCGTTGTAAATTCATATTAAAATCATATTGTAAACAGATATAGTCTCCCAGTCAGCCTGATGGCAGAAATTCCCATGCTTTTGGGTCACTCCCCTGTTTACCATTTGTTGCTTGCTGTCTGGGATTAGAAATTAATTTTTCTCAATCCAACAAAAGCCTCCTTAGAAAAGTCACTTGGCAAGACGGAAAAAATATAACGTATTAGACAAGAGAATACATCTATTTCTATACTTAATGCTGTGATTCATTTGTGCTATTTCCTTCCCATAGCTTGGGTAACTCATTATTCGATATTAACAGGACAAAGTTGGGAGAATCATTCTGCTAATATCATGAGACCATGATTCTTTCAACCACTTCTGAGACGCCATCATATAGTTATAAGTTTCCTCTGAAATTTTATAAACTCTATGATTAATGTGTAGAGTGTTTATGTCATTTGATGACTAAAAATATCCACGCAAAGATGATTTCTGGGATTGAATCATCTACAAATGCTAAACAATTCAGGCAGAGCTGAGCTGTTTGGCAGAGGAGAAAACCTGTGAGTGAAAATTAGTGGATCGGTTACAAAATGAAATAACAAACAAAACAGAGGCCATGTCCCACTCAGCCTGGGTCCAGGGGGCTTTTGGCAAGGGGCCGGCATAAGAGAACAAACCGGAGCCTGACGGCGAAGGATATGGAATGCTTTCCTAAGGATTTTGGCAAAGGCAGTTAAGCAGGGTGGCAGTGTGAATTCTCTAAAGATAGCTTGCCCCAGAGTGCAGGTGGTGAGGAGCGAGGCTAGTCTGGACGTTGCTGAAATCAGATAAAACATCATGAGAGTTTGAACCAAACACAGTGAAAAGATGGGGAAGAAGTGAAATGGATAAAGTGTGGAGATGGATGAAATTTGTAGTTGGAGGAGTTGGTGACAGTGGGTTGGTGGTAATTGAATTTTCTGCCTTGAGCAGAGGTGGGTGGGTTTCCCATTCACAGAGTTAGGGGACACGGGAAGAAGGAAGGGGACTGGAGAACGCTGGACATGTGTAGTTTGAAGGCTCAGTGGGTCTGGAGTTAGGGAAGGCTAGACTCTGTCCTGGTGATTTGGGTATTACTAGCAAATGGGTAATGAGCCTGCTCAGGCAAGAAAGGTTCACAACATCAAAGGGGGCCCTCAGAGCAGGGGTGTAGGAAGAGGCAGAGAGAGATGGGGGTTGAAGGGAAATCAGTTACAAGAGGAGAGACTTCAAGAGACAGTCCGCAGAAGGACGTGCTTCAGAGAGAACAGGAAACCAGCTCAACACCTAGGAGAACGGACTTTGACCTTTGAAGAGTTTTGGTCCTAAGGAATGAGCTGATAAATCACAACCTGTATAACCAAGGTTTGAGACGCTATGTCATGAAGCAGAGGGTGGGGTGGTACACTCACTCCAACAAAACAGAAACTATGGAGATAGACCCTGTTGGGGAATCCAAGTTGCGTGGGAATGGAAGGTGCTGGGTGGAGGGCTGCTGTCCCCGTAAGCACAGTTGCACAGACCAGCACGTCGTCTGTGGGGAGAGAGCTCCATGCACTGCCTCAGCTCGGGGAGTCGCCTGGTGGACAGTGGGGATGGAGGACAGGCTGGGGGCACCCGGGAGGAAGGTGTTAGAGTCAGTTTTCTACAGTCAGCAGGAAGTTAGCCCTGATAAAAGCTACCATTTCTTAAGTTGTTGTTGTTGTTGTTAATGTGGTTTCATACCTGTAATCTCATTGGATCTTCAGAACAGCTTTGCAAGGTACAAGTTCAAAAAATGAGGACCAGCCTCCAGGTCTAGGGGAGAAAGTCAGGCCTGAAACAAGTGAGACCATGGGACCTCCAGCCCCAGGATGGGAAGAGTTGATGTTCTGAGGAAGATTGTGGCTTAAGGAAGAAGGACCTGAAGAGCCAAGGAGCTAGGGCAGCAACTGTTTCCCAGGGACATGGGGTCCCAGGTCTGGTCAACAGCAGTGACAGGTGGGCAACAACTTGGGAATGGCCATTGAAGGGTGGTGTGTTTAATTCAGGGATAGTGGAAATTGAACATGCCAGTGAAGAGAGAGAGGGGGAGAAATTGGAGATGAGTGATAAATCAAGACTCTAGACCACAGGGAGATGGAACAGCCCTGGAAAGAATTAAGGAGGCTGCTTCCTCTGAGACAGGAAAGAGGGAAGGTTGGGTAAAGACATCATCAATTTTGACAACAGAGGGGACAGAAGCTGAAGAGGTGTAGACCAAAGAGTTTCCATTTTCTTATTGAAGAAGGAGGATATAGCATTTCTGGAGGGTAGGTGATGAGGTTGTAGAAGATTTAAGGAAAAAGGATAAAAATGCAAACCAAAGCATCAGGGAATGGGAAAAACAGTTGTGTGACCAGAGATCCAGCACGGGGAAAAGCAGCCACTGGGAGATAAGTCAATTCCAAGCCCTAGGATTTAGTTACATACAACTCCTGGTACTTTACCACATGTACACAGAAACACACTCCAAAATGCCACACGCAGGACACAGTCACCATCATCATCATCATCAAAAGAGGTGTTTAGAGACCCATCATTTCCTTCTTCCATAAACTGACACCTCTTTGATGCTCTGAAGAGCAAGTGTATATTTTTGATACTGTATGTATTTAAGTTGTCATCCATTCTTTGGTCATTTTAAAGTATCTTGACATTTTACTTCCTTTTTTTTCATATTTTTATTTAAATTCTGGTCAGTTAATATATAGTGTAGTATTAATTACAGGAGTAGAATTTAGTCATTCATCACTTACATATAACACCCAGTGCTCATTCCAAAAAGTGCCCTCCTTAATGCCCATCACTCATCTAGCCATCACCCCCCACCTCCCATCCAGCAACCCTCAGTTTGTTCTCTTTAATTAAGAGTTGTTTATGGTTTGCTTCCCTCTTTCCTTTGTTTTTCCCTTCCCATAGGTTCATCTGTTTTCTTCCTTAAATTCCACATATGAGTGAAATCATATGGTATTTGTCTTTCTCTGACTTATTTCATTCAGCATAATACACTCTAGCTCCATTCATGTTGCAAATGGCAAAATGTCATTCTTCGTGGTGCCTGAGTAATATTCCATTGTGTGTGTGTATGTGTGTGTGTGTGTGTGTGTGTGTGTGTGTGTATGCTATAGAGGGAAAGAGAGCATATGCAAGTGGGGGAAGGGACAGTAGGAGGAGAGAATCTTCAGCAGGTTCCATGCTGAGTGGGAGCCCAATGAGGGGCTCAATCCCACCACCGTGAGATCATGACCTGAGCCCAAATCAAAAGTCAATGCTTAACCAACTGAGCTACCCAGGTGCTCGGCCACAATTTCTTTATACATTCATCAGTGAATGGACATCTGGACTTTTTCCACAGTTTGGCTATTGTTGATAATGCTACTGTAAACATCAAGATGCATGGACCCTTTAAAATCTGTATTTTTGTATTCTTTGGGTAAACACCTAGGAGCGCAATTGCTGGATGATAGGGTATCTCCATCTTTAACTTTTTGAGGAACCTCCATACTATTTTCCAGAGTGGCTGCACCAGTTTGCATTCCCACCAACAGTGTAAGAGAGTTTCCTTTTCTCCTCATCCTCACCAACATCTATCGTTTCTTACGTTGTTAGCGTTAGCCATTCTGACAGGTGTGAGGTGATATCTAATTGTGGTTTTGATTTGCATTTCCCTGATGCCAAGTGATGTTGAGCATCTTTTCATGTGTCTAATGGCCATCTGGATATGTTCTCTGAAAAGGTGTCTATTCATGTCTTTTGCCCACTTCTTAACTGGATTATTTGGTTTTGGAGTGTTAAGTTTGATAAGATCTTTATAGATTTTGGAGACTAGCCCTTTATCAGATATGTCATTTGTAAATATCTTCTCCCATTCCATAGACCAAATTTTAGTTTTGTTGATTATTTCAGTTGCTATACAGAAGATTTTTATCTTGATGAAATCCCAATAGTTCATTTTTACTTTTGTTTCCCTTGCCTCCAAAGATGTGTCTAATAAGAAGTTCCTGCAGCCAAAGTCAAGGAGGTTGCTGCCTATGTTTTCCGCTAAAATTTTGATGGTTTCCTGTCTCACATTTAGGTCTTTCATCTATTTTTGTGTCTATTTGAGTCTATTTTTGTGTATGGGGTAAGAAGGTGGTCCAGTTTCATTCTCTGCATGTGGCTGTCCAGTTTTTTTCCCAACACCATTTGTTGAAGAGACGGTCTTTTTTCCATTGGACATTCTTTCCTGCTTTGTCAAAGATTAGTTGGCTATAGAGTTGTAGGTCTATTTCTGGGTTTTCTATTCTGTTCCATTGGTCTATGTGTCTGTTTTTGTTGACTGTCTTGATGACTACAGCTTTGTAGATATCACCCTTTCTAAGTTTCTTTTAACTTTTTAATATCTGGTTCATATTCTTTACAAATGATTTGCTAATGAAATGATTTTTGTTCAGAAGAAGTGCTCCTATTTTCACCAGGGTCACCACCATAAGCATTTATCAAATGGGGGCATTTTGTATTGCCCAAGTAAAGCAGAAAGGTTGAGTTCTTCCAGTCTAGTCTTATTATGTCAGAAAGCTGGGATAAAATCTGATTTTTAATTCATAGTTTTTCTTTTCTTTCCACAGAAATTATAGCCTTTACCCTCTGAAAGTATTTGGTAAAAGATTCTATGGGGGCTGCCTTTGAGGAAAACCGAGGGACAGATTCAGCTTCTCTTCAGTTTCTTACTTCCTTGTTCCGTGCAATTCCCTTGCAATTCGGTCACTGCTCCTTCCCCAGACACTTGAGGTATTCCAAGCTGTTCTGGAGTAGGTTTCCTCAGGGCAACATCTCATTGATCATACTTGGGGGTGGGGCCAAGCCTAATAAAGACGGATCATGTATGCAGACTCCACCCCACCTACACTTTCCAGGTTAAGGGGCCCAGATAAAACTCCTTGCTTAAAACTCTCTCTTTCATCCAGGAGCTGCAAGTACTGAACCCTTTGCATTCCAAGTCCTATTTCTAAATTCTTTCCCCTATCTTCTTTAAAACTTCTGGAAGAATAACTCATTAAAATAGGTCTCAAAAAGATGATGTTGTATACTGAAATATGTATGAATAGACTTTCTCCTTCTCTTGAAGTTACAATTTTGTGTGGCACTTCAGTAACATAGATGCTAGCACAGAGGTGAGAAGACTCAAAATATCGTTAAATATGTCCTATCCTGTTTGAGGCTGACATCTGGGGGTGGTGGAGACCAGGCCAGGAATTATGATCTAGAATATCAGCATCCTGTATGGCAGCACATGAAATACAAATAAATGAAGAAATCTATTTACCTGTGAGCCTAACATCATAGCAGCAGCCATCTTAGTTCTGCAAAAAGGTAAGAAATGCAGAACTTCTAGCAAAACTAGAAAAACAAAGGACTCTCCACACAGATAAATGCACAGGAGCAAGTGAACTCTTCTTTAGAAATAGTTACTAGAAAACTTAATGCTTATAAACAGAATTTGAAATTAAGGACAAAGTCAAGAATCCATGACCAGCTCAGAACAAATATATCAAAGATGCAAAGTTTAATGCTAAGAACTACTGGATCATATCAAAGTGTCAAAATAAAGAAGAGGTGGAGAAATCGAAGACTGAGCAAGTGCTGGAATGTTTGCAGTGTTCTTTCTTAGCTGCTGAAAGATGGGCTCCCCCCGGGGAAGGGAGTGAGGGGGAATGCCGCTACACTGACTGAGGTCTCCAGTGGGACATGGACCCATTGGGAACAGTAACCTGCTGTGCTAAAATGAGGGAAGGACAAAGGAGACACGAGACAAGAGCTCTGTCGCATTATCACGTTTCTGGAAGCTCTCCTTTTAAAAGCTCCAAACATGCTCTAAGTAAGAGAAAGAGAATCTTCCCGCTAAATTCTGCAGTCCTCACGGACTCAGGGGGATGGACCCACAGGAGTGCCTCCGTGACTTTGTTGACGACACTATGACTTTTTTACCTAAGGACAGTTTCACGTATTCTTAGAATGAACTTTAGGTAGTGGGGTTCTTTTATGTTCTACTTTCCATATTAATCAGAAATCGTTGGACCGAGGGCCCTTTCAGAAATTTCATGTATCTCTCATATTTCTTAAGCCACCGCAATTGCTGCCAACAGAGAGACAGCATTTTAAAAAAAATGAACAATATTCTGTTTTTCAGTTAAAGGGAAGTTTGGAGTTTAAAAAAAATAATAATTGGTTGGGTAATTCATCATCTATTCCCAAACTTCTCCCTTGTTTACATTACTGGGGGTTGGGGAAGGAGTGGTCACATGATATGATTTTGGCCAATGACGCATCAGTAGGAGTCTGCTGGGGGCTTCTGAAAAACGTTTGGCTCTCTTGGTTGAATTGATGGGTAAGGAGGATGACATCCTTACCCTCCTTCTTCTTCCCTTAAATGTAGATCTGACACCTAAAACAGAGGCAGCCATCTTGTGATGAAGAAAAAACAAAAAAAGACCAGGAGAATTGCCAAGATAGTGACACTGATATCACTAAACTGGTGAACCTATTAGGCCATCCACCTCCAAGAGTCTTGCTATGTGATGAAAGTAACCCACCATCTGCTAAAACCATAGTGAATTGGATTCTCAGTCACTCACAGCCATCTGCATTTATAGCTGATACTGGATGATTTTCATATGTTTCACAGAAGGGAGATAGTTTTGTCCTGAGTTTCTTCCAATAATATACAGCATTTAATTAAAAATCAGAATACTTCCTAACCATAAATATCAGTCTGTGAACAGGCTTATATAATGGTACATTAAAGCGATCTGGCAGTCAATGAAATCCAACCCAAAAGGAAAATAAAATCACTCAATTCACTTCTAACTTATTTATTGATTTACCACTAAGAATTAAAAGTAATTCAGGATTTCTAGAGTTTGATTTATTGATTCTTTGGCTATTAATCATATAGAAGCTTCATACCAACTGTTGGTATGAAAAATTCCTATAATTTTTGAGTCTGAGAAAACTTTGCCTTCTTTCAGATTGAAATAAGACTCTTGTAATCTGTTTATCTGTTTAGTAAGTCTTTGCTCCATTTTGTAGAAGCCAAAATGCCATAGTTCCAAGCAAAACACAGGATTAAGGCAAATCTCCCTAAGATAGGGCAAAAGATGCAAAGTTTGCCTTCCCTAAGGTGCATCCTAGAAGAAAGTCAATAGGCCTTAGACTCTGTCTTCTCCAGGGTGGACCAGAAGCCAGCACATTGCACAGATCCTGGAAACTTGTGAGAAATGCAATTTCAGGGGCGCCTGAGTGGAGCAATCGGTTAAGCATGCGGCTCTTGGTTTCCACTGTGATAGTGATCTCAAGGTTGTGAAATCAAGTCCAGTTTTGGGCTCCCTGCTCAGCGTGGAGTCGGCTTAGGATTCTCTCTCCCTTCTATCCCTCCCGCTCATTCTCTCTCTCACTGTCAAATAAAAAATAAATCATGAAAGAAGGAAGGGAAGGAAGAAAGAGGGAGGGAGGGAGGGAGGAAGGGAGGGAGGGAAGGAGGGAAGGAAGGAAGGAAGGAAGGAAGGAAGGAAGGAAGGAAGGAAGGAAGGAAGGAGAAAGGCAGGCATTTCAGGCCCCACTTCAAATCTACTAAGTCAGAATCTGGACTGAGCAAATCTACAGGGATGTATGTGCCTTTAAAGTGTGAAAAGCATGGTTGCAGAGCTCCTCAGCCCTCTTTTTGTCAGACCATCTGGGAAAGGTAGACAATGGCCCCTCGGCATCTAGGGCAAGAGCCAATGGGCCATGGGTCAGTCCTTCCACAGATGGGGGCAAATGGTGACACGTGGTAAAGAGGAAAAGAAGAGAATGAAGCCTGGCTTTGGGGCTTGGGGATGACCTCTCCATCTGAACTCTGTGAGGCTGTTATTCCATCTTGTAAAGGTCAACCTGATAGAAAAGCATTCTGCAAGGCAACATTTCTTAAGCTATGGGCTGCATATATTTTCTTAGGGTCTGGGATTTTTTTTTAATATTACATTTTAATTTCAACAGTAATCTTAAAAAAGAATTAGGATGATTGGAATCACATAGAACTCTGAGTATATCCATGCAATATTTGTACTCCCAATAAGGATGTGATGTGGACAAAAGTTTTGCAGGAGGTTGAAAAGAGGAAAGTGCTGAGAGAGTTGATTCACTAATCCCACCGCCAAAGTTTTACATTCAAAAGAATCTGCTCTATTGCAGTCAGGATGTATCCCTCTTGTAAGCAGATCCCATCAGTCTATGTACCAACTTGCAAAAATTTATTAGCAGCAAGCATAATAGCAAATATACAGGGAAGCATTTTTCTGTTCTTCATTCAAGCAGTAATTGGACTTGTTATTAATTTAATGTACGTTCCAATTATATTGTGGTGTTAACTTAATCTTAAAGAGAACAAGACAGTTTTGCAGACCTATTTTTAAATTTGGATTTAAATTCCTGACTTTCTCACTGACAGTTTTGTTTATGAATAAGATTTTTTTGAACCGGGTGGCGCCTGGGTGGCTCAGTGGGTTAAAGCCTCTGCTTTCGGCTCAGGTCATGGTCTCAGGGTCCTGGGATCGAGCCCCGCATCGGGCTCTCTGCTCGGCAGGGAGCCTGCTTCCTCCTCTCTCTGACTGCTTCTCTGCCTACTTGTGATCTCTGTCTGTCAAATAAATAAATAAAATCTTTAAAAAAAAAAAAAAAAAGATTTTTTTGAACCGAAAGAACAACACCTTGAAAATGTTAATGCTGTCTTGAAAAGTATACTTAGGTGAATACGTATAAGAGGTAATACTATTGAAGTCACAACAGTACTAAAAATCACAAAAAGAAAACAAAAAATATATAAAATCAATTATGAGGCTGTGATTGAAGTTTAATTCCAGCAACCAGCATTCTTCATCACATTAAAATGGTTGATTTGTGTATTTTATTTTTGTAGGCTTGCTTGTATTTAATAAGCAAATTTGTTTAGGCTTCGTAGTTGTATAATAACTATATATGTAAGGAGCTTACATCTTATTTTATGACTTTATGTATATAAGTAACATAATAAAAATGAGTCAATAATGGAGATTTATGATAACTCATTTCTTTTAATAGAGAAGTTCTCATTATTTAAATTTGAGAAACATCCCCATAAGAGGACTATTTATCTGATTCTGCCCACAATGGGGACTAGAATCTAGACTGAACGGGCCTGCACTTTCCATCTGGTCTATATATCCTCCTGGAACGGGCCTTCAGAGGGTTCTTTGATGGGGCATTTTACTAAGATAACAAAGTGCATCAGCTAAAATAGCTGAACTCACACTGCAAAATAAGAACTGTTCGTTCATTTATATTCTGTCTCCTTCCGCAACGAATTTAGGTAGTTTTCAAATATAAATAAAACATTGCAAGATAAAAGAAAAGTACAGTGGGTAAGAGAAGTAGATCAAAGGAAGATAAGGGTGTGAGAGTCTGAGAGAGCCTGAGGGAGGTTCTTACACAAATGCAAGCTCTGAGGTCCCAGTGTCACACTGAGAATGACTTGTTTCAGTCCAGTTTTCTCCATAGGATACCTATGAACCATGCCTGCCCTGTTCATCCACATACACTTAGCCTGTTTCTACAGAGCCTGGAACTCTGGAGCTATTGAATTAATGAATGAAGGGGGTGGGTCACAACAGGAAAGGGAGAAACAACAAGTTATAAAGACAGAAATAAATCAGTTGTTCAACAGAGGCATAAGTATATCTGAAATTGGGAGGGAAAATTTTCCCCATGGGAGTCTGTAGGTGTATATTTTCCTATGCTGTTGACTTAGGCATAAACATATTTTGGGGATCAAATACAAAAACCTAGAAAATAATTATACCACATTCCAACTTATATCCACATGCTGAAAGCTGGGGAGCCTTATCATTACCTAAAGAAGATTCCAAACAATTAATTTGGGCAGGGCAATCATTGTTGTCAAGTGTGTTCCTACTGGAATGAGTTTAGGTGGTGATCAATGAAAGGGTCATAGATTATATAGTTGAAACACACTTTCTTCCCCCATACTTAAAGATGGGCTTTTCTCTGCCTACCCTACCACATATCTCTTATCCCACACCACAGAGGATGGGAATTTACATAGCACCAACCCATCTACAAGATGGCTTCTATGTCCCATGTAGTCATACACTCAGTGAACAATATGGCAGAACAGTTACAAAGGGTTTCCAATGCCCCTTTGCCATTTCATGAGGTTTTAGTGGGTCTGTCAACCATAGTAGTGGCATTTCTGGGATGGCCGTGGGATAATAGCATGTCTAATCAAGGTCTTTCTTTGGGCTTGGTATATGGACATTAGGAGAAAAAAACTTACTTTCTTTGTTTCAGTTGTTAATTTGGAATGCTGATGCCTAGGATTGTTGGAAATCATCTATAAAGGTTAATTTTATGTGTCAACTTGATTGAACCACAGTACCCAGATTTTTGTTCAAATATTCTGGAAGTTTCTGTGAGGAAGATTTAGACGATATTAACATTTAAATAAGTGGACTTCAGTAAAACAGATTGACCTCTATGATGTGGGTGGAACTCATCTAATTATTTGAAGGTCTGAATAGTGAAAAGACTGATGTACTCCCCCCCAAAAGAAGAAATTCTGCAACCTGATGGCCTTTGGACTTGAACTGTAACATTGGCTCTTCCCTGGTTCTCTACCCTGTCTGCCCATCCTGCAGAGTTTGGACATACCAGCATCCACAATTGTATGAGTCAATTCCTTTAAAAATTTTTTTTCCTTTTTTTTAGATTTAAATTTTAGTGAACATATTGCAATATTGGTTTCTGGAATAGAATTCAGTGATTCATCACTTATATACAACATCCAGTGCCCATCACAATAAGTGCCCTCCTTAATATTCATCAACCATCAAGCCCATCCCCCACCCACCTCCCTCCATCAATCCTCAGTTTGTTTTTTAACATTGAAAGTCTCTTATGGCTTGTTTCCTGCTCTCCTTTTTTTCCTTTCCCTCTTCCTATACATTCATCTGTTTTCTTTCTTAAATTCCACATTTGAGTGAGATCATATGGTATTTGTCTTTCTCTGACTGACTTCTAAAACACTCTAGCTCCATCCATGTTGTTGCAAATGGCAAATATTCATTTTTAATGGCTGAGTAATATTCCACTGTATATATATACACCACATTTTCTTTCTTTTTTTTTTCAAGATTTATTTACTTATTTTAGAGAAAGCATGCACAAGTGGGAAGGGCAGAGAGAGAGGGAGAGAGAATCTCAAGCAGACTCAGTGCTGAGTGTGGAACCTGGCACAGGGTTTGATCTCAAGACCCTGAGATCACAACCTGAGCCATAAACCAAGAGTTGGACGCTTAACTGACTGAGTCACCCAGGCGTCCCATATCTTTTTTATCCACTCATCAGTGGATGGACATTTGGGCTCTCTCCATAGTTTGGCTATTGTTGATAATGCTGCTATACACATTGGGAGGCATGTACCTCTTCAAATTTGTATTTTTATATTCTTTGGATAAACACCTAGTAGTGCAATTGCTGGACCATAGGGTAGTTCCATTTTTTAACTTTTTGAGGAACCTCCATACTGTTCTCCAGAGTGTGGCTGCACCAGTGCAAGAGGGGTGCCCTTTCTCAACATCTTCTCCAACACCTGTTCCTTCTTGTGTCATCAATTTTAGCCATTCTGACAGGTGTAGATAAAGATACACATATACATGAACATATACATGTTCTTTTTCTCTAAAGAAAAATACACCATCATCTTTCTTATGTGTTGAAGAAGGAACATTGGTAGTGGAAAAAGATGAGGCCAACAGAGAAAGAGAACGAGAGAGGGAGAGATACTAAGTGATACTCAGGTCTCTGGGTCCAGCTCCCTATCTGGACTTGAAGTTTTACATGAGCCAATAAATGTCCTTTATTTAGTGGGACTGGGGTTCCTGTTATCTGAAAATCAAATCTTAACTAATACAAATTTTATTTCTTTTCTCCCCTTTCTCCTTCTTCAAATTAAATGGCAAAGGGTACATGTACTGGTTATTTTCATTTAGAATAACTATCACTGTGAGTTGCATCCAAATTGCAGTCCCAAGCCCCTTGTCATACGTTCAGCCTATGCTGACATGGAATGATACTTTCTTATATTGGCCATGCATATTTAACATTCAAAAAGATCTTCCCGTGTATTTTGTTATGAGATCTCAGAGTTTATTTTTTAATGGCCTTTGACCTATATAAAACAATGCTACCCAAAACCTCCACTAGCTAAAGTTGCTCATGAGTAGTCATAACCTCAATTTTAACTACTTAATAAAGTCCATTATATTTGTGCTTTCAGCAGGCCCAGCTGAGAAAGTCAGTTTCCCAAAGGTTTGGAAAATCACAGTGAAAGTGAGGCT
The DNA here is from genome assembly GCF_010015895.1 of Lontra canadensis. Taxonomy (NCBI): domain Eukaryota; kingdom Metazoa; phylum Chordata; class Mammalia; order Carnivora; family Mustelidae; genus Lontra; species Lontra canadensis. The sequence continues at coordinate 7,706,146 of NW_022631045.1, forward strand.
CAGATTCCTGTTTACATTTTGAGTTTTAGAACTAGCAATATTTGTTTTCCTTCAATAGTTTAGTTTCTTGTTTTGTGCTAGGAAGAGATCTCAGCACTTTTCTTCCATGGTTGTTCATTTGTTATTAGGAATGGATTTATTTTGCCTGTTGCTATGTTCCTGGTCCTGCCCTTAAGAAGAACAGATTGCCCTGTATAATATTTCAAGCCACTTGTGCTCATTAATGATGTAGATAATCTTAACATTCGTCAGTTTTGAAAGAGAGCACGCTTTCCAGAGACCCTTGCTTTCGATAGGAATAAAAAAAAGAAACATTTTCAAATTGCTTATGCTAGTTTTAGAAACAAACCCTCAAAGACAGCAAAACAGAACCACCAGAATTACCTTGCTTTCGTACAGAGAAGAAAAAAGAGGAATGTATCATATGGTTGTATTCAAAAAGCAGAGAGTCAAACTTGGAAAAACTTCTTGGTTCCCTTTCAACTTAACCTTTCCCGTTTCTTATACATGCATTATAGTGCAATTAATTCTGGCTTAATTAACATTGGCTGTAAAATTAATTGGCTATCCCAAAGCACAACATATTAATGGTTATGGTAGAGCAACGAAGAGTTCTGCTAGGCTTTCTGTATTGCAAATTGTAAGAGAAATTCCAATGATCAGTTCTAGGAGTTGTTTTGCCATGCTCTAAAATAACATCATGTAACAAAACTTGCTGGGAAGGTTACACTAATATTTTGAACACAGGTCCATCAAGATTGATCTTGGATTTTAGAAATCTGCATTACTTGGGTGTATTTTGTTTCTAATCTGAAATTTATGCCACTCTGACCCATTTTTTTCAAGAATTTAGATAGAGATACTCGGATTGTGTCTATCTGTGGTAGAGAATTGGGTGGAAACATAGTATTTTGTGAAGTATGTTTCTACAGAGCAGGAAATGGCCGCACAGTTCAAATTCTTACAACCAGTGTCATAGGAAGGCAATGACCACATCGTTCACCCTCATTCACCCATCTTTTCTCATCTCACTCCCCTCTTGCTTGCTTGTCCATTTGTTTGCTCAGTCCTACGTGTTAATCAGCTTTCTTCAAAGTACGCAGAACGCTGTCTCAGGTCGAACTAGAATAGCTTGTGAGAATAATGTTTTCATCATCATTTAATGTCTTTTTTGCCCTAGATCGATTCTCTCCACTCTGAGCATCAAAGTTGCTACTTAGATTTGAGCAATTTCTGCAGTGGCACCTTTCTTACTGTAATGTAGAGCGATTGGTATCCAGGCTTCTCATGATGCCATGTTTTAGATGTCATGCCACACATGCTGTCATGCGCTTTTTATTCCTTGCTCAAAGTGTGAAACCATTTTGCATGAAGAGTCAACGTTGTGATGCCATTTTGCAGAAGGAAGAACTGAAATCTGGCCTGAAACTTAGTCAACATCTGAGTTCTACATAGAGATATTTTGCAGACAGCCACAAAAGGAATAAAATAACACATACGCTTCATTAACATTAGTGAAAGTTTCTGGATATCGGTGAAAATGAAAAGTCGATGATATTCTCATTGAAGAATTTTGTTAACTCAGCAGTGGGGCTTTTCCAAACCATCGTGGGTGGCCAGAATGACTGCTCATTCAAAGTCAAGTGCCACCCTGGAATGCCTCAGCAGAGCAGAGAGAAGAAATGCAAAGTTTAATTAAAAAGAGCTCCTCAAGAGCTAGAAGATCAACTCTGTTGTTTAATTAAATTATAGACATTTTGGAGAACTGAATATTTAAGTGATAGATTTATTTCTCAGACACCCTTTGTCTGATCTTGGACTCTTCCCACAAAGGCCAAAGCCAGCCTGAGAGTGGATGTCGTTTTTCTCCCCAGGGAGACTATTCAGTATTTTCTAGTCTCACTTGCTATTCCTCTTCCAGGTCTTGAGGAGCGGGGTGAGTGGTGTTTTCCTCCCCATTCTCCTCAGTGGGGCTTCTTCCTAGACCTTTGGCACATCTGGGAATGGCCCCAGGATCCAGCTTTAAAAAGGCCACAGGAGTCAACATGGGCACCATTGGAGCCTGGATAATTCCAGAGATGTGGAGAGGAGAATGGCATGATTTGTAAATTCTTGCTTTTAGTAGGTTCCCTCTCTTAACCATTGCAACACCAAGGCAGACAGACTCTAAAAGCTAGGATATCCTTCTGGATTAAACAGAGACCCAAGGACTCATTCTATCCTCTGAGAGCCAGACTATGAGGTCTGGTGATGACTTTCCTATGATCTTGACTCTCGACTCTTGTCAGTGGGAAAGGGCCCTTGTCAGGCCATTCCTAGGCCAGCTGAGGATGGGGAGGGGGCTCCCAAGCAGTTATCTGCAGTCTACTGTTTTTCCATCAGTCTATCTCTGGAATCAGATGTACTCAACAGGCCTGAAACCTAACGATTTTTTATCATCTGGTTCTCCACTGACTTGCCTCCATATCCCTTTTGTTTAAGTAACTGGTCCGCATAGTCCAGACTGTCCATAGATAGAAGTGGAGAAGGTGGTTTGAGGTCTACTAAAAGGCTCAGTTATCTGAAGTACATTTACTCTTGTAGGCCTGCCCCAATACTTACATGCTTGAAAGAATGCTTGGGAATAAGGAAGGACAAAATTCCTCAAGGCACCCAAGGTAAAGTTCAAATGCATGACCAGAAAGAAGAAACATATTAGCCCTGTTACTGCCCACCAACATTTTACCAGGGTTTGGTCCTCCGTATCAGGCTGTGATATGGTTGAGGGAGAGCGACTCAGGAGCTCATCTAGACCATGAGTTTTCCAAAGGTGTAAGGTGAGACTTGGCATTTAAGTGACACACTCAAGGCTTGTGGGGGCATAGAATCAGAACCCAGGTCTTCTACACCCTGTCCCGAAGTCCTTCCCATATCTGTATCTTGTGACTTGGGAAAGTTGGGCACAGCTGCAAGAGACCAGAATGTGGTATTAGCCACGTGACAAGGAAGGGACAGCACAAGGACATGCTCCATTACAGGTAATGGGAAGAGTAGGGGATGAAGCAGGAGCTCCCACTGGTACCTATTAAGGACTGGATTGTTCCCTCAACTCCCACAGGCTCTGTGTCCATTGGTGAAGGATGTAGGGCTGAGAAGTTGGTAGCATGAATGTCTAGGCACAGCCCTGAGGGAATGAGAAGCTTTACTACATATCGGGGAATGAGATTTGGGAAAGGTGGTCATCGTGCGAAACCCTTGGAAAAGTCAGACTCAGGAGATCCAGACTCAGGAGGGCTTGACAAAGTAAGTCTAGAAGCACCCTTAAAAAAAAAAAAAAAAAAAAGACATGAAAGAGCTACAGGTGAATTTTTCTTCCACATTTTTGTCTAGAACAGGGCCTAGAAGAGTCATATGGTAAAGATGTGGACCGGTGAACTCAGGACCCAAATAAAAGCCATAATGGACACAAAATTGAGTGCAGTCCCACCCTGATGTCTAACACCTTGATATTGCAAAACCAACTGTGATCCATTTTCTCATGTGGGTATGTGAGACTTTTCACAATCTTCCTGTGAAACAGGTCAGTAGTATGGATGGATCTCAATTTATAGACAGAAGAAAAGGGAAAAAACAGCAAAGTGGTCAAACAGCATGCCCAAGAACATGACATGCTTACAGGCCAACCACGGTCTGCACATCACAAACATCGAGTCCTTAAATCTAGGACCCGGTCATGGTTACACTGCAGTTTCAGGTGGAGCTCATACTGTTGGTTTCCCCAGTGTTATTTGTATTATAAAATTCGTTTTTTAAAGTACTCTGTGACATCTGCCCTAAGGCATGTTTTATGATTCTAAGGACTTCCTTCTTTCCCAGTATTTCTTTAAACATCCCTACCACCTTCCCATCTCCCTTGCTGTGCTCTTCATTCAACTTTGCCAGCTCCTTCCTTTTCTTCCAGACCTCTAAATGCTGGCTGTGTTCTCTCCCCTGGTGATCTCCTCCAGCCCCATGACTTCACATATCAACTGTATAACCAGAACCCAGAATTTAAGTCCTTATACCCTTTCCAGGCTCCACAGTCATACCCAACTCGTACCCAGTTAGCTCCATGTGGATGGCAGGTAGGCATTTCAGGTGAAACCTGCTTAAAAGAGAACTCTTGGTTCCAGAGCCACCTCACCCTGCACTCCCAGACCTACTCCTCCCAGGCCCTTGCTATACTGACAAGCAGCACCGCTCTTCACCCACTTGCTATAAACCTGAAAGTCTTTTATCTTTTTTCTTCTCGACATGTGCATCTAGTCTGTCATCGAAGAGTCCATTCGACCTTCAAAATACATCACTGATCGTGACCTCTCCAGCTGACCTTTTCACCATCTCCGTGATGCCACTCTTAACCTTAACAATCTTTTCCCCATATAGCAGCCAGAGGGACCTCAGACTTAAATCAGATCATGTTGCCTCCCTACTCTAAATGGCTATCAGTAAAGCAGGTGGCCCTTGATCTTGGGGTGGTGAGTTCAAGCCCAGCATTGGGCTTAGAGCTTACTTAAAACAAACCAAACCAAAAGAAAACAAAAAACCCCCTCAGTCGAAAGCCTCTACTAACGTTCCATTGCCCTTAACTTAAGCACTCAACTCTTGACTGGGGCGTCTCCAGCCCCGATGATCTGGCTCCTTCTACCCTGTTAAACTCCACTACTAAACTGTTACTTCACTCTTGCCTCCTGGCTCTCCTCTAACACATGACTTCTCAACCTTTTCCATGCCGTGGATCCCTTCGGCAATCTGGGAAACCCCACGGGTTGCCTCTCAGAAGCAAGTTTTTAAATTCATAAAGTAAAATGCATGAGATTACAAAGGATACAGCCGCCCTGAAATATGATCACTAGAATATTAAAAATCAAATTTGTGATAGAGTAATACATGTGCTTCTTTGTCAACACGTTGATAATAGGATCTAGCTGCTCTAGCATGCATCATAACTTTGAAGTGGTCGTGAACATAAATGACATTTGCAGATATCTGCAACAACTTAAATGTGGTAGGAAAGCATCTGTGATTTCTTTGGGTGACAGAGTCACCCTAAATTTGCTACTGTGCATCAGCTTGTTTGCCCATATTTATTAGTGGAAGAAATGCTAAATTTCAGCTAGAAGTTAGTGAAAAGAGGGATGCAATTTTTTTTTTCCCATTCTACTTCAGGGCCCCTGATTCTGTCCATGGACAGACACAAAGTTAATAACTCCTCTTCAATACATCAAGCTCATTCCCATCTCCGGACCTGTGTACTCACTATTGCCTCACCTGGAATGCTCTCCCTCTGGATCTATGCAGAGCTCCCTCTCACATCACTCAAACTTCTGTCCAAAGCCTGCTTTCTCAGAGATTCTTCCTTCCCTCACTCCCTACCTGAAACAGCACCCTTAGCCCACCGCCCCCATCACACTCCTTCCCCTTGTTCTGCTTCATTTCCCAACCTTCCTTATCACCTTCAAAGTCATATTGCTTATGTGCTGGTGTACCTGTTGACTGGCTTCCTGAAGGTAAAGCTCCCCTCCCAGTCTTGGTCTCCAAGGTCTCCCAGCATCTAGAATGGGCCTGCTACAAGAAAGCATGTAACAGTTATCTGTGGGATGAGTAAATGGCTGTAAGGGATGAATATGATTTAGACTTTCAGACACATGAAAGGAAGAGATAGCTTGTTCTAATTCCAACAAAAAGGGACAGGTTTTCATATTTTTTTTTTTCAAAAATGGGGTTTCCAATAGGGGAACTATATTCCATGTTTTATAGTCTTTTAAATATGGTTCCTGACACAGCGTAGGCAAGTGCCTGCTTTCCTACCAGAGGATTGGCTGTTCAGCTACCAGAAGACTGGCAAACCTGTATTGCAAGGAGCCATAGCTTGGTTTGACTACTTCAATTAAGTATAGCAGATTCCTTCTAATAATAGCTGTTTTCTTTTAAACTTGCTCTTAGCATTTTATATTTGGCTGACCCTGAGAAGGGAATATTGTCGAATTGGCATTATACTTGACTCAAAGACAATAACATTATAGAGCAATCATAATGGCTTATCTCATTATGTGGAGGCAACTTAATTCTTTATTGCAGGGAGTAGTTTAACATTGAGGCCTTGAGGGACTTCCTGGTGATAACTCATTAGCCATTAAAAATATGAGTCTCGCTATTACTCAGCCATAGGGGGGAAAAAGAGGACTTTTTACTTTATTCTTGCCTCCTGGCTCTCTACTTTACTCTTGCAACCACATGGATGGACCTAGGGGATATTATGCTAACAGAAGTAAGTCAGATAGAGAAAGACAAGTACCATATGATTTCACTTAGATGTGGAATCTGAAAGACAAAACAAAAGAACAAACAAAAGACAAAAACAGACCTAAAATACAGAGAACAAACTGGTGGTTGCCAGAGGGGAGGCAGATGGGGAGATGGGCGAAATAGATAAAGGGGATTAAGAGGTACAAACTTCTAGTTATAAAATACATAAGTCATGGAAATGGAGCATACAGTCCAGGGAATATGGTCAAGAATGTTGTAACAACGTTGCTGGGTGAGAGACGGTGATTACCCTAAATAGCGTTGAGCATGTGGAATGTATAGAATTGTCCAATTACCATGTTCTGCACCTGAAAGTAATACAACGTTGTATGTCAACTAGATTTCAACAATAAAAACTTTTGGAAAAAACAAAGTGCGTTTCTTGAAAACAAAATATGGGTCTTGAGCTCAGGAAAGTAGATACAGAGTGAGAGGTAAACAGATACGGTTTGCTGCATGTATGATTCTGGAGCAGTGATTGTGGGTGGGATGTTTCAGGCAGGTGTGGAATAGGAGAAGGAACAGAAATCAGCTCCTAAGGAACCCATGGAAGAGAAAAAAAAAAAAAAAAAAAAGCCAAGAAGGCAAACTTGGAATCAGAAATACCAAGTTGTTCAAGTATCAACTTGTTGAAGTATAAATTAACTCACTAATTGCCTCAGGTATGTAATTCCTGACCAGTTCTTGAAGATAAGGAAGAATAAAGAGGCAAAGGTAATCCATGTCCTGTGACCTTTATAAAAAAGAGAAGAAGATATAGAACAAAGTAACAGACAACATCTGAAGAATGTTAATCATTTCTCATTTGCAAATCATCTTACAAAAGCAAACACCTAAATGGAAGAGTTGGCAAAATGTAGAGCTTGATAAAGAAATCCAGAGAAAAATACTAGGGCAAACCTCAAGTGAATACAGGAATAACTCTGAGAGCTAAAAAGGAAAGTTTAAAAAAAAAAATACACACACAACAACATTATTAAATGCCAACAGTGCATGTGTCCCTGCTGTACCAAGAAACTATTAGTGTTCCCAGAGTATCTGTGTTAAGTAATTGAAACAAAATGGTTTTTATTCAAACAATTGCATTTTGAACAGCAAAAAATTGAAAGCAAAGTAAAGCAAAAATAATCCAACTCTGAAACAAGCTGACCTACATATCAGATGAGCATGTAGTCGTGAAACACAGAACAGAGAAGAAAATCATTTAATTGCAAGTGTTTCTGACTAGTAATCATTGGCAAATGAATGGACAATATTTCTAAATGGCCAAGAGTACACATTTACAGGGGCCTAATGCTTGTTCTTGATGAAAATGAACTGATTGGAAAAAAAGCTTCAGACTTTTCTTTTAAACAAAGCACTTTAATTTAATGGAAATCTTTCAGGATATAAAATAGTTGAATTTGATAGGATCTGGTGGATGGGAGCAGGGGAGTGGGGTACCCAGGGCCCTGCTCACTGAGCCTCCCCCTTGCCCTGAGCACTCCACCACCTTCCCCCATCCTCCCTCTGGGCAGCCCCCGAGGAACCTCCAGAGACCCAGGCTCTGTGTAGCACTAATTGAAAACTGCTGGATTCAAGAAGAAAGACACAGTGAGCGTGATGCCCTACTGTGACACCCCAAGAACTTTAATTCATTCCGAACATTTCCTCAGTGACTTGATCCCACATAAATGAATCCATTTATTTATTATTAGCTATTAGCTGGAAGTGCTTTAAGCATCGGAAAAAAGTCAGCTCGAGACCAGTTTCTTCCTCTCTGCCCCAGCTGTCATAGACACATGTGTTCTAGGCTCTGACCCTCTCTGAGCAACAGTTGCAGAGTTGGCCCCAGCATAGTGGCCAGTGGGGGGATGGGCAGGGAGAATTGGATTTGGTGAGCATTTCTTTACTCATTTTCCGGAGAAGCCAGGGCAGGAGATAAAGGAGGCTTAAGCTTCAGGTCACTTCACTTGTGTGGATCCCTTATGACATCAGGCAATAAGTGTCATCAAGCCAAAGACCATTGAAGATTACTGTGCAAACATGAACTGACCTGAAATCTTATAGTTAGTATATCAAAGAAATTTAATAGAAGTTCTCCCAATCCTAGAAGTATACACAAGATGACCAATAACATATTGTAAAGAAACTCTTCTAACTATCAGTAATAAAATACAATTTACCATCAACCATGCTAGGGTAAAGCCTAAGTTATGTATTATCACTATAAAAAATGGTACTACAGAGCAAAATTAAGTCAATCAGAGAAAGACAATTATCATATGAACCCCCTAGATGAGGAATGTGAGAGGCAGAGATGGGGGTTTGGGGTGTAGGGAAGGAAAAAATGAAACAAGATGGGATGGGGAGGAAGACAAACCATAAGAGACTCTTGATCTCACAAAACAAACTGAGGGTTGCGGGGGGTGGGGGCAGGGGGCTAGGGATCGGGTGGCTGGGATATGGACATTGGGAAGGGTATGTGCTATGCTGAGTGCTGTGAAGTGTGTAAGACTAATGGTTCATAGACCTGTACCCCTGGGGCAAATATATGTTAATAAAAATAATTTTTAAAAAAATGGTACTACAAAATCCTGGCCAAAAAAAAAAAAAAAAAAAAAAGAAGAAGAAGCAATAAGTATGCAGGGGAAAAAAAAAGTAGTGAAAAAGAAATTAGAGAGGTGTACCAGGCAGTTAAACAGTAATAGATACTATATTTGTGTAGGTTTTATAGTTCTTGTTATAGGTCAGCTTTTTAAATTTTAAAATTGGTTGTGATTTTGTTACTCATTCTAGACCAAGATTCATTTTGACACTTTGTATTTGGCATTTTGTACTCCTTTTATTAAAGATGGTGCTCAAAATCATACAAGCTTCAGGCCCCACAGAGCCTGGATCCATTGCTCTCTACCAGCGAGAGCAGGTGAGGGAAAGCTACTGTCTTATTTATGGTCTTATTTAGAACATGTTCATAGCAAAGGTCAGATCACACCCTGCCCCTCAAGCCAACTGGATCCTTTAACATTCAATGAACACTGTGGACTTCGAAGAAGAAAACTACTAGTATAGTAAGGATCCACCTTGCATCTAAGCTGGAGTTCAACTATGGGCATAAATCCTAAACCACTGGGGTAGGCCTAGAAGACATTTATTTGTACTAGACAACTGAGGAGTCTTCTGGGAAAGGTCTCATTCTAGGGAGCAGGACCCTCATTTGGGCAGCTTGTTCTCAGTAAAGAGTTCTCAGTAGAGTGTTTGTTATTCGCTTCTGTTTCGTGGACACACATACATCCACACTTAATCACTTACCACTCACACAAGACTCCTGCGTGAGTCCTTTACAGAAAAGACTGGAGCCCAGAGGAAGCAGCTTCCCTGAGGCTGCTATGTAACTATAAGGTGAAGGAGACCCTTTCTAAAAGGAAGTGGGACCAGAGCCAAGGCAACTCTAGCATTTTGGGAACGCCACTGCTTTCCAATGCTGTGGCATGAGACAGCGGTGCCCGCAAGTGTCTGGTGGGGAAGAGTGGCCTGGTGGACCCAGCAGAATAAATTTGTCCGTGAGTATATGGAAACTTCCAGAAAACTGGGGAGCCGTCTTACAGAGGATTGAGGGTATCCTGGCTGAGCTGGAATGGGCATGAAGTAGTGAAATTTGGTTCATTATTAACAGTGCAGTCCAGCTTCGGGTAGGGAGGTGTGGGGAAAACAGGGTTATGTCTGTAACGACAGTGTGGGGTTGAGGTTCTCTGGAGGAACATAGTTAAGGGGACCTGGATGTTCCCTGCCACAAACTTGCTGTGTGACTTTACACCTCTGCTTCCTCATGTGTAGAAGCTTGGTGCCGGCGTCAGACGGATCATCTCTGTGGTGTCTGCTAACTCGAACATTCATTCTACTGTTCCAACCGAAAATCTTTACGGGTCTCCCCGGGTAACATCAAGCAATTACGAGAAATTCTTCTTAGAACAGAGGGCAGGCAACAAGAGAAGAACAACGTGTTCCTAGCACAGTTGCCTCCTGGAAGTTTTTGTTACTTTGAACAATGAGTGAATAAATGCCATTGAAAGAAGAAGTTGAGCTTCTTCTCAGGGTACACATGCGCACGCGCGCGCACACACACACACACACACACACACACATACAAACACATACACACCACACCAAATACTTATCAGTCTCCTAAGGATCCGATTCTCTTTCATCTGGGCTTACCGTTGATTACAGCGTCTGGAAGTCAAAGATGAGACCAATGAGGCAGCGATGCTTACCTGACCTTGTAAATGTGGGAAAACGACCCTGCGTGCGTCTACACTGTGGGTTCTGAAAACAAAGAAAATCTAGATTTGTAGCTCATCAGTTACAGTGAGAGGAAGGGCTATTTTACGAGACCACATCTAATTATGATATTTAGGTACAAGATTATAAAACGCTGAGTGTGGCTCCTCTTTGAATGCTAGAGAGAGACACCTTTTCGGGGGGGCTTTCCGCCGTGGTTGCTTGCTCAGAGATACTGGATTGTCATGTGAAGACTCTAGGGAAGAGCTTCAAGACACCATAATCTGAAATGGGTAAAACTCCAGAGGGCCAGAGAGAAGGAGTCAGCCTCAGATCTGGCTCTCCAAGTCTTCAAATTAATGTTCTTTTCAGTCTCTCCATGAGATTAGATGCAAATTGTTTCTATTGTGCAAATAGCTGGGCTCCCACCGGCCTTGGGGAAAGTGACTTTTGGAATAGTGTTGCGACCTGGAAAACACCTATCAATTCCTAGATGAGCAGATGAAGCCCAAAGAAAACAAGGGACTTTTCTGGTGCTTGCATGTATTGGAAACACAAATGTGCCCCGGAATCTGGGGTCCTGGAATCTGGGGTCCCAGAACAGATGAATTTCAAAGAATAGTACTTCTGCTGAGGCTGCTGAACAGGGCAGTGGGGGACCAGGAGGCTGGAGGCCCCGTGATCATAGACTCCCTTAGAATCGTGCTGTGCCATCTGCACAGCGGCCCTGCTCTGTCCCCCTTGTCCCTACACAAAATCGCAAAATCGTTGAGTTCCAAAGCCTGTGACTGGCGGTCCCAGGAGAAGGAAGGGTGGAGGCACTGGAGTAGGCCCTGCCCATTGCCTTTTCCTCTCCTCGGAATGCATTTTTTTTTTTTAAAGTTGCTTACAAAGTGGAGTTAATGGCTTTCCCAGATGGCCCTGCTATCGGACAAGGCTACAAACACCCAGAAAGCCCAAATGAATTGTAATGCTCTTTGGAAAAGTTAAAAACGATGACAGGAAATTAGGGAATTGTGAGGAAAGTGGAAAATCCTTAGGTTATTTAGGAAGATGATAGTCTGGGAGTCCCCAACCTCCTGCTTCTCTGCTAAACAGAGCTACTGCTGAAGAGAATATGGACCAAAATGTGGCTAAGCTTCTTTCAAGATGGCAATCTTCCAACAGTAAGAGGCTCAGGTGGAAGGCACAGAGGACCAGCCAAGAGAGTACTCAGAGGAGACGAGAAGTCAGTTTCCCATAGAAAAGTATACAGCCGACAAAACTTGCCTCAGGTACACCCAGTGACTTCACTGACTTCTGCTGAAGTTACTCGAAGATACTCCTTAAGAGGCACTGGGGAGGGTGTGCTATCGTGAGCGCTGTGAACGATATAAGACTGTTGAATCACAGACCTGTACCCCTGAAGCAAATAATACATTATATGTTAAAAAAAAAAAAAAAAAAGAGTATATATCCCAATCCATATCCGTGGCAGGGAAATCACATATACTTGGTGGAAATGTAAAGAAACTACTTTGAGCTCCTCTACCCCACCCTCCCACATGTTCATCCTACTGAAGCCACTGGGCTTACCCATGCAGGCCCCTACTGTTCCTCTGAAAAAACTTACCTCTATAGACCTTCCCCACCATGTATCTCTTATTTTCCCCTCCGTGCAATGCCAAGTCCAGGGAGGAATTGATACCAAAAATTCAGTTTGATTGATACCAAAAATTAATGTTTAGGCCATTGAATCTCAACCCTGGCTGCATATTGGTATCATCTGGGGAGCTTTGTAAGAATGCCCATGCCTGGCTCCTACTCCAGACCAAGTAAACTGGCAGCTCAGGCTGGGACCAGAGCATTGGCACACGTTAAAAGCTGGCGCAGGTCAAGATGTCCTCCAACTCTGAAAGTTATATTAGCGATTCTCAAACTTGGTTCAAATTCAAAGCTCTTTTCTCTGAATTTCAACTCTTCTGGAGCCCCAGATTCTGGTTGTATATTTTGGGGATGTCTGAAGAAAAAAAAAAAAACAAAAAAAACCTCAATGACCAAACTGCACTCTGTATCAATTAAATCAGAATTCTAGGGGTGGGAACCAGACATCAGTATTTTTTAAGATTTCTTAGATGCCCCCGAAGTTTAGCCAAATTGGAGAAGCAAAGGGTTAAAAGACAACCACCCAACCCGAAGAGCAGGATCTATACAGGGCACTTGAAAGAGAGAGGCTTCCAAGCCAGGGTTGGCTGGAACTTAGTTGGAGGTATTAACAGATCTAAAGATAGAATGAGTGAACCAAGTGAGGAGGTCTGCATGGAAAGAGAAAATGGGAGTTAGAGGGGAAGGGCTCGCACAGAGGGAGAGGGCATGGGTGATCTGACAGGAACATCCAGTACTATCTGTTTGGCAGGTCCATCTCCCAAGAGGAAATGAGCACATGAGCTTAAGAAAATGTGACACCCTTTGACATTAAAACCATCCCTCTAAAATCCCCTGCTCAGGCTGTGTACTCAAGCTGTGTTCTCATTACCATTTGCCTTCCTATTTCGTTTCCTGTTGGGAGAGAACGTGTTAGTCAAGGTGACACACATGTCCACTCTGCTGAGACGCTCTCATTTCTCATCACAGATTAATAAATTGTGATATGGGTTTACATGGCCATCTCTCGAGAGCTTGGCTGATGCAAATCCGTCCCAGAGAACTTGATGCATCTAGCACGTTGATACAGTCCAGTGTTCAAGTTTGCAAAGCAGTTTCACCAAAGTGGCATCCTCTCAGGATTCCTGGGCTTTATCAGAGCTCTTTTTGTGATAGTCTCCACTGGGTTGGGAGATCCTGGAAGACAGGGGTCCATGTTTTATTCTTCTGTGTATCACTGATACCCAGCTTAGTGCCTGGACATTAGAGGCAACGGTGAGAGTCTAGCTCTTTACACCCATATCAGTGGTGACTGCCCTTTTCACACAATGTGAGTACTCTTTTGGCTGGTGCTGGAGCAGAGTCCTAGAGGCCCTTGTGGGGCGAAGTGCAAATCTCGTAGGTACTTGCTTTTGGGAATTCAGAGGGTGCTTGGTCTTGGGGAATTCAGGAGGTGCAAGGGGACTATGTCTGGGGCACATGGGGCTACTGGGAAGACTCAGGGTAGTGACATTTCACCATCAGCAGGGAAGTACTTTGATGTTTTAAAAACTAGTAGATACAGGGGCACCTGGGTGGCTCAGTGTGTTAAGCCTCTGCCTTTGGCTCAGGTCATGATCCCAGGGTCCTGGGATCGAGCCCCGCATTGGGCTCTCTGCTTAGCAGGGAGCCTGCTTTCTCCTCTCTCTCTGCCTGCCTCTCTGCCTACTTGTGATCTCTCTCTCTCTCTCTCTCTCTCTCCTTCTCTGTTAAATAAATAAACAAAATCTTAAAAAAAAAAAAAAAACCAAAAACTACAGATACAGTCATTTAGCCTAACGGCTAAATATCAGCTTTGTTTGTAGGTAACAAATATTTGTGGATTAGATAAATACCTCTCACGAAAGCCTCCCCACCGTGGTTGGTGGTACTCCAATATCCGCCCACCCCCAGCAGTGCCAGAGACCTTCCTTCCCAGAGCTCCCTGACACCAGACCCATGCAGAGAGTGACTGAGTGTGGCCTTGGCTTTCAATCACATAACCTTGGGAGCCAGCTGGGTCTGGTGCCTGGGACACAGGGGCGAGAAGAGAAAAGAGTGTAGCCTCCTCACAGGATTAATACACAAGGCCCAGGCTTGCTTTAGCTTTAATTTAAAAAGAAGCCCTAAGGCCTTTGCAACCGTGAAACTCCCTTGGCAAAATCACCGCTCTTTGCATGGTATTCAAAAGCTGGGCTCTAATATGAAAGCAAAAAAAAAAAAAAAAACTACTCTAATATTTATGGCAAGACAGCCTGAGCAGATGAGAACAAAACTTCCGATCCCCTTGAAAGTGGAATCCACTGTGATTTCCCGACGAAATGACTGTCTAAGAAAGGCTTCTTAGAGATTCTGCTCTCTCTCCTACAATTGATGTTCTGTGACAAGTGATTGCTGGGACATGTCTCTGGGTGAGAACACTGGAAAACATTTGTTTACCGTGTCATTCCAGCTTTGTCATTCTGGTGGTGACTTGTCCATTTCCCTCCTCCGGGCACCTTAAAGGGACACACGCGATCAATGATGTGGGAAGATCTAAAGACCTCTTTATGGTTAATTGTGCTATTGTTGTAAAATATGAAAATGTGTCTGTATGAAATATGAAAATGTGTTGTAAAATGATGAAAATGTTCATTATGTTATCCAAAGTTTGGGGCTTTCAGACCTTTCCCCTGGCTAGCCTCCTCTGCTAGCTGGCTCCCCACCCCCACTCCTCAATGCTCATGCTACCAAATTTCAGTGAACTCTATCTTGTCTTGCTATTGAGAAATCCAGTCTAGAGCTGTTTTTAGAGAAGATTGCTGTGCCTCCCAAGGTAGTTTGTAGTTTCACTAATACACAAATTATTTCATAGCTTCTGGGTGCGTATAGTTAGAAGAAGGGTTATCTGGTGCCCACTAAGGATGCAGAAGAGATATCGAAACAGATGGACGGATACCTCCCATGGTATGGCAGCAAAACACATCCAGAACAACTCTGAATGTGGGCCACAAGAGCCAGGCATTAGTTTCCCAGTTGCCATTTTGGTGTCCTCTTCCAGGCATCCCAGAAAGCTCTCGGCTGACATAGAGACAGAAAAGGTTTCATTCCCCAAAAGGAAAAAATCTATTCTATCATGGGAGCCCGAAGTGAAAACAACACGTGAACTCGGGGCTGCCAGCATACCCTCGTGCCAGCTGGTTCAATGGGCAGAAGTGAAAATGTTAATAAACACTCTAATGAAAGGAAGTTGTTGGATAGTAATTAACATATGCCATTAGTATCTGTCCCTCCGGCCAGACACTGCAGACAGGCTGAAACCATACATACAAATGAGCGTCTGCTAGGACCGTGCGGGGAAGAAAGGGCGACAGTGTCATTGTGAGTGGCTGGTGTTGTCAGGAGCTTTAAATCATAGGCCACTTAGTAACAAAAACAGGGGAGGCTTTTGTGTTCCAGAACAATCATGTGACTGAAAGTTTAAAAATTGTAATAAACATTTTTTCATGCTTGTTTACTTTCCTTTCGCCTCAAAACATACTGTTTGTAGTTCTTTCTTTCTTTCTTTCTTAAGGAAAATACCGACTTAGCTCTTTTTTTTTTTTTTTTTAATCAATGAGTACAGGACTGCAACTTAGGGCCTTTTGTGTTTAAACCACAATTTCCTAATCTTTCCAGGAAGAGAGGTGATTACAAGAGTCTCATGGGCATCCTGTTAGTTGTATTTTTCAAGATTTACATTATCCCTTTCTGGTTGACCTAAAATGGCTTATAAATCATACCAACTACTTCCAAATGCTGCCTCTCACAACACAGTGAGAAGTCAAAACTGAAAACACAGAGGCCAGTCAGCTTCAATAGCCTCTTTTTGCAATGAGAAACTGAGGCCTAGAAAGGTGAACCCAAGTCCTTTAAATCACAGGCCTAGTCTACTGACCACTAGCCAAGATTTTTTTCACGTCCTAGGCCACATGTCTGTCTCACTTTGACCAGGACTCAAAGAGGCATTAAAAAGAGACCAAACCACATCTGGATCCTTCTTCATGGGTGTTGATTCGCTGGGAGCACACAGATTTGGGGGGAAACTCAACATTTCAGAAATACCAGGAGCAGTGAAGCTTGGTGCTGTTTGGCAGTGAGACGTTATGAGGAATTAAAAGTAGAAAATCGAGCAGGAACAAAGGAAGAAGCAGAAAAAAGAAAAGAATTCAAAATCAGAGAGATTACAGTAAAATATGAGCAGACAAGGAGGATGGACACCACAAATAAGTAGGCAGCAGCCTCTGGAAGGGTTGACTGTGAGAGTTAATAAATAATTTTCCTAGGAAATTAATTTGAATGACTGAATTTAGGCCTTTGTGATAATTAAAGTTGGCTGAAATCTATCGCTGTGTTGTCTTTGAAGAAAGAACTTATTAAACCAATTAAAGGATAAGCAAAAGTATAGACAAATTAATTTAACCTATTTAAGATAACAAAATAACTTTTGAGAATTGTTCGAACTTTCATTATTTAATACCCTGCCCTGCCTTTAAATAAGCCCATCTACTTGCTCGACCAGACCCAGAAAAACCTTTATTTGTGTCTGTTCCGTGATGCCAGTTCACTTCCCAACTGAGAAATAAAGGGCTCTATTTGGTGAGAGATTAAAAATCCTTCCTTGGAGAACATTCTGTAGGGAGGGAATAGCCAGTCTCACTTGCTACTCCCCAAGGGAACTCTCTGTCAATCCCTTAGACCTCTGTGGGAAGAGAAGAGAATTCAAGGCTGTTGGCGTGCGGTGGGCTCCAGCAGAACCTTCCAGCTGCCCTCAAGGTCCATCTCAGGAAGTTCCAGCCTTTCTCTAATCAGATTGCCCTTTCTCCCAGCCAATGACATCACTTATTCACTAATGTTTTTGTTCAAAGAACTCATATCGAGCACCTTCTCGGTGCCAGACGTGGTGCTGGGCAGTGGGCCTTCGTCTCTGAAAGTGACGGAATGGGCGTCTGTCCCTACGTAGCTTTTTGCTGCTTTCTGGGCTTGCCCTTCGGTCAGATTCCATATCAGATTAGAGCACTAGGAGGTGTTAGTTTTTTGCGAGGGACTGAAGGATAGAGGAACAGTCAAAAAAGAAAAGCTTTCAATAAGTCATTTTTCCTGTCAGTCTGTGGGTCTCCTCAGGCCCCACACAGCCCCGGAGAGAGAGTAAATGATAACGCAAAGGTTCATAGACCAGAATAAAAATGTTAGTGCTCGTAAAGACCCTTGACATCACCTGGTACAACCCTCTCATTTAACAGACGAGGACACTGAAGTGTAGAGAAGGAAATAGCTCTCTTCGAGGTTGTATAGAAGGTTCGGGGCAAAGCTCGCCCTCCAGGGCTCTGTCTCCCACACCAACTTCGCACAGAAACAACCAACTAAATCTTGCTTTGGGCAGGAACTCTGCGAGAGTCCATAACTATGTATTAGGAGAAAAGATTAATTGAAACAGCTTTACCAAAAAAGCAACTTAAGGACACCCTTCGTAACTGTTGATGGTTGCTTATAAAAACAAGGGTTTTGATTGGGGGTCCCTTCTGGAGGCTCAAATACGAATTGAATTGAACACACGAAATACTGTCAGTGTGGGCGGGCGTCGACGTGGGGAAGAACAGGGGAGTGAATTCCAGGCTGCGCTCCTGAGCTCGAATCCTCCCCCTGAAAGGTTTCCACCGGGAGAGAAGCCCATTTGACCCCGATTGAGGAGTAATGGTGATTAGGCAGGTGAGTGAATGCTCGGGTCTCTTGCTAGGGTTGTGTCACTGTGGGCATGTTAAGTGACCAGCGCACATCCCGCAGCGGTGGGGACGGATCCTAACAGAGGACAGTGGCTTTGTCTTGCGCGGGACCCACTGAGCACCCCTTTCTCTAGGTTTCTGAGGTCTTCTGTGTGTTTACTGCCATTCCAACACCCTTCTGCCCAGGGACTCTCCTCTTTCTTTAAAGGATGCCCCGCTGCTGCTGTGGCTGTTAATTGCAAACAAACATGCACTTACTGTAACAAATCCAAATAACCCAGAAATATACAGAATAAGAGGGTCACCTGGGTGGCTCAGTCAGTTAAGTGGCTGCCTTCGGCTCAGGTCATGATCTCAGGGCCCTGGGATCCAGCCCTGTGTTGGGCTCCGTGCACTGCGGGAAGCCTGCTTTTCCCTCTTTCTCCCTCTGCTTGTGTTCCCTCTCTCGCTGTGTCTCTCTCTGTCAAATAAATAAATAAAATCTTAAAAAAAAAAAAAAAAAAGAATAAGAACTGAACATTCTCCTTCCCTTTCCCCCACTTTGTGCTTCCCCTCCAGTTCCTTTTCTTACAGGTGACTGCTGCTAACAGTTTAATGTACACACTCATCCAGAAAAAAAATACATTATATATATGAATGTGTGTGTATATACACAATTTATGTTTTTATTTACATTTGTGTGCACTTACATAAAAAGTTTTGCCCAACATAAATTGTACCATATCATATGTATTGTTCAGCAACTTGCCCTATTCCCTAACCTACATATTATGCATATTTTCCCACGCTGGTACCATGTGTCGCAAGATATGTGCATACTCCAGTTTATTTAATGAGGAGTCAACTGATAAACATTTAAGTAGTTTCCGATTCTTTAAAAAGTAACCTCCAATTAACATTAGGTAATTTCTAGGGTGCCTAGGTGGCTCAGTTGGTTAAGCGACTGCCTTTGGCTCAGGTCATGATCCTGGAGTCCTGGGATCGAGTCCTGCTTCAGGCTCCCAGTTCCATGGGGAGTCTGCTTCTGTCTCTGACCTTCTTCTCTCTCATGCTCTCTCTCACTCTCTTTCTCGCAAATAAAATCTTAAAAAAAAAAAAAAACATTAAGTAACTTCATAAATTCTCCTCTCCCACCCCACTGCTCTAAGCTCAGTTATGTAAACGTACCACCATATCCCAATCCTATTATCAACTATGACACTTTGATTGTTTGCTAGTTAAGTAAATGCTGTGCCAAATGAGAAGATGAATATGAGCATTAGGATGTCATAAAATTCAAAGACAATAAAGGACTAATATCACCATTATCTGTGGGCTGGTCTGATGTTTTGGCCCATTTTCTCCCCCCAGATAGCTGCTACATTTCACTTATATTTTTATTAAAAAAAAAATTAACATAAAAAATAAAACGGGGCACCTGGGTGGTTCAGTCCATTAAGCATCTACCTTGGGCTCAAGTCATGGATCGAGCTCCTCCTCGGGCTCCCTGCTCGGTGGGGAGTCTTCTTCTCCCCACTGAGTGCCTCAGCTTCACACTCTCTCTGCTTGTGCTGTTGAGTAAATAAATAAGATCTATAAAAAAAAAATTAAAAGCAAGTTTATGTGATGAGTCTCATTGCACATCTCATTGGAAATGGGAGTGGCAGAGCAGACGCTGCCAAGCTGTGTCCCATACCTGTCTCACTGTGGACTCTATAAATACTAAACGGACCACAGAGGCTGAGCTGAACTGCCCAGAGAACTCGCGTTCATCAGACCTCCATGGATCACCCACTTTGTACAATGCCATGAAGGTTTAACCAAAAAGAATATGACACAGTCAATGCCCTCCAAAACCCTGGCCATGGTAGAAGAGATAGACCCCAAACACCAGCCATCACATGCAGAACGAATTAAGCATGCCACTGAAGAACGAGCAAAGAGCATGCATAGGGCACCAGAAAGGTTTGCATTCAAAAGAGAAGTCACACGAAAGTGCGTTTGAACAAGGCCTTGAGCAGAACGTGGATGGCGGGGTGAGGGGTAGAAAGAAGTTGCAGGTCAGGAATAAGGAACCAGGCGTGAATGCAGATAACCATGTAAGGAGCCGTGAACAGTGGGTGATGCCCTCTGTCTGGGAACCAGAAGCCACACAGGGATCTAGTATGAGGCTGGCAAGATGCTTGGACTCGGATTGTCGAAGGCTGTGAATGGGACAGTAAAGCACTTTTCTGCTATTCTGTGGGCAGTGGTATTTGAGACCAGAAGAAACCTGGCTCTCATTCTCTCCACTACATTTACTTTGTTCAACTCTGCCATGCAGGTAAAGTAGTTTCAATATTGCTAACCCACGCCCTGTAGGAGACGAAATGACTCACTAGAGTATACTCTAATTTTGCATCCAAGTCATTTTTTGTCATTAGCCTTGCGGTATCCACTCAAAACACTATTTCCAAAGTTATTTAAGTTGTCTCCTTTCTTCCCCACCCCCTTAAGCATGGTTAAAGCATTCACTCATAATAGTGTTCTGTTCATCTGCCACAGTCTATATTCCATCTGGGGCCTCTGACAATCCGGCTGATTATCTTCTTTTACTTGCGTAGAATAAAATTCATTCTTGGACTATACAACTCCATGGATTTTGACAAATGCAGAGTCATGTCTCCTCTACCATAGTAACATATAGGATTGTTCCATCGCCCTCAAAATTCCTTTGTGCTCCCCCTTCGTAATCAATCCCTCTCCCATTCCAAGCCCTAGCAACTGTCCTTATAGTTTTGCCTTTCTGGGACTGTCATGTCAACGGAATCATGCAACAGGTAGCCTTTCGGTTCTGACTTCTTTCACTCCACAAAAGGTACTTGAGATCTACCCATCTTGTATGGCTCAACAGCTTGTTCCTTGTTATTACTGAGCAGTATTCTGTGATATGGACGTATCACCGTTCTATGTATTCATCAGTTGAAGGACATACCAGTTTATGAGTAAGGCTGCTGTAAACTTCCAGGTATAGGTTGTGTGAAAGCATTAGTTTTCAGGCCACTTGGGTACATATCTACGTGTGGGTTGTTGGTTGTATAGTAAATATATATTTAACTTTATAAGAGACTAGCAAACTCTTACAAAGTGGCTGTGCCACTGTGAATTCCCTCCAATAAAGTCTAAGTGTTCATCCTTATCAGCACTCGGGGTTTCCAGTTTTTTCTTCTTCTCTTTTACATCATTCTCGAAGCATGTAGTGATAGGCGCTGAGATTTTAATTTATATGTCTCCAGTGACTAATGATGTTGAGCATCTTCTATGTGCTTCTTTGCCACCTAAATGTCATTTTTGGTGAAGTGCCCATTCAAACCGTTTGTCCTTTTGCTCATTATTTTTTAAAATGTCCCCTATTGGCGGACATGAAACTTTCACACTCTCTCCTGTTTCTGAAATGCCCTTATGGAGGCTTCCCTCGCTCGGCCCCTCCCCCCAATGTAATCACAAATTCCTCTGTGTTTGCTCCCAGTCAACATGACTTGTTGAGTTCTACTTCTCATAGTATGTGTAATGCAAGCATTTTTACAAATATGAAATTTTACTTTCATTTGATCTACTTTGCCAGTCACCACCCCTGAGATTCTGATATGACTCCCTAGGGGATATGGTTTCAGTGTTCAGTCTCCTAATGACATGGTTCATTAGTACTTCCAAGAGAGTTCTGGAAACTGAACATGCTCTTTGGCAGCATGAAGATGCCAGAAGGGCTCAGTGGAGAGAGTTGGAGCCTTTCAGTGCCAGAGTCTCAAGTAGTGTAGGGTGGGATCTGAGTGAGTGTTTTGGAGATAAGGAGAATGATTTTATTTCCACAGGATTTCTGATACTTATGGAAGTATTTGAACCAACCTCACTCTAGTCTAGAGTTAAATTTCATGAATTATAGTTAGACTGTAATGCAGGGGGAGGAAAGACTGTGATGTACCAGCGACTCTCTATTTATTAATCCGAGTAATCCTCCCAACTCTGTGAGCTCATTTACCCCCACAGGACAGATAAGGAAACGGAGACTCTGTGGGTTACAGAGCAAGGAAATTATAGGGCTTGGGCTATGTCCCAGGGCTGACTCCAAAATCTTCATTCTTCCCACAGCATTGTTTCATTGCCTCGTGGGTTTAATTCACACATAATATTAGAAATAATGTTTTAAGAAGGTGGAATTTTCGAGAATCACAGAGACCCGGAGAGGCTGGAGTCTGCTGTGATTGGATTCAAGAAGTTATTTCTGTCTCTCACTCATCTGTTTCTGAATACAAAGAAATCATTGAATACTATTTTGCTTTAGTTTGCCTCTCTTTAACAGTGGCCTGAAAACTGTTTTGATTTTATATCTCATCGGTAAGAAAATGAGCATACTCACTCATGAAATGGTTGTCTACTTTTAAAATCATAGACATGTAGGATGCCATTAACATATTATGTATGTTTTTTAAAAATCACAAAAATAGACATTTCAAAAGGATGAGATAAAGATAAAATAATCATATTTCTGCTCTCGCTAGTATTTTTAGTTGGGAACATGCGATGACATAGATTATCCTTATTTTTACCTCATGAATAAGAGAGGTGTCTGCTCTACCATATTCTTTTTTTTTTTTAAATTTTATTTATTTATTTGTCAGAGAGGGAGCACAAGCAGGGGGAGCAGCAGGCAGAGGGAGAAGCAGATTTCCGACTGAGCAGGGAGCCCTATGCAGGACCCGATCCCAGGGCCCTGGGATCATGACCTAAGGTGAAGGCAGACACTTAACCAACTGAGCCACCCAGGCATCCCTGCTCTACTGTATTCTTGTTGTTTACTTGTTTGTATTTTGATAATAGCTTTACTCTCTGAATCCATTAGGAAAATGCTTTTATGCCATTAGCCTACTTTAATAAGGTTTAGCTTTATCAAAACTAGATTATAAAGATTATAAAACCCAAGAATCCATGCAGCCTGTCGCCCATAAACTGCAATGTGTCCCAGTACATTAAAAACAAATAAATTATGATGATGCTATTAATCTCTCCGAATTATAAGATTATTTTAAGTTTTCTCCTCTGTCATCCAGAACACTTGATCTTCTGACATGTGGGCTAAGAGAGGAGACCAGTGTCAACCCATTTATTAAATGTCAGTAAAGCTTAATTTGTTTTATTTTAGATAAAAATAAGTCTAAGTTCAAATATTTTTTTATTGTTCCCCACAAGATTGTCTCACATGTCCACTATGTACAAATAATTCATTTGAGGGACCAC
The DNA here is from genome assembly GCF_010015895.1 of Lontra canadensis. Lineage (NCBI taxonomy): Eukaryota > Metazoa > Chordata > Mammalia > Carnivora > Mustelidae > Lontra > Lontra canadensis. Next base: position 7,729,368 of record NW_022631045.1, read on the forward strand.
GGACCTATAAAATGACTATATGTTTCACCCAAATGGGGAAACCTAGGGGTCAATGGTACAGGTTCTATTACACATTGTTGAACTATTCAATAACAAGGTTAAAATGCCTTCAAGAAAAATAGTGTTGCATCTCTGTGCTCGTCTTGCTGCACAAGAGAGAATCTAGGAGTGTGGCCTCCAGCAACCAAAGCAGGGAATCCAATTAAGTGGGAGCTCCCTGCACTTCTGGAAACAGCCTGTTCCTGCTATACTTTGACAAGAGCTCAGATCTAGGACATCTGGAGGAGGTTACTCTGTTGGAGCTTCTACTGGTGCTGGAACCCAGATGAGTCTAGATGCATGCTGAATATTCTTCTCAGAATTCTCTTTCCCATCTCTAGATAGCTGAGTCATGTTTAAAAATCAACTTGCTACAGAACAAGCTGGACTGAGGTCCCCAAGATGAAGAACAACCCTGGGCTGGCCCAGATAAGATCATCCAAGGCCAGCTCACAGGAACAGTCCCTTGGAAAGCCTGAGCTGAGTTCCAGCCCCAACCCAAGGGTTTTGGGTGGAAGTGAGTCAACTTCAGGAATGCGGTGAATTCTCCATTCAGCCCCAAGTCAGTCACCATGACAAAGAGTAGGAGAATCTTGGTTCTTGCTCCACCTCCTTTCTCACTGCAAAAAAATGGGCCAGTGAAAGCAGGGGTCTAAGAGAAGTTCAGCAGGGAGCCCTGGGATCCAGCAAACCCTAACACTGGGGGTTTCATCCTAATGAAGCAAAATACTAAATGACTTTGGTGGGGATCTCTCTCAGCTGTAGCTGTTAAAAAAGAAAGAAGAAAGAAGAAAGAAGAAAGAAAGAAAGGAAAGAAAGAAAGAAAGAAAGAAAAATATCCTGAAGTAGAAGTAAAAAAAACATGAGAGGAAAGGACCTGCAGTTTAAAATACTTTAAGAAATCCACACGTCAACGGAAAGAACGTAATTGAAATGACCTGGAAGAAAAGAAGTTTCCAGCCTTTAAAGTGGGGTTCGTGTCAACTAGAATGTCTTCAGCTGAGGTAAGCCAGTTAGCAAACAAATACATCCCTCCACTGGAAAGAAAACCTTTTTTTTTTTTTTTTAATTTTTTTTAATAGTACTTCTTAGAATAGGAAATTCTCATCCCTCTTTTCATTTAAGTTCAAAAGTTACAACAGAGTGGTTGGTAAAAGTCTCCCTCCTTCCAAACCATCCCCCAGCCACTCAATTCCTCTCCCATTCAGAGAACTGCTGAGACAGTCCATCTTTATTGGCTAGAACTGTGTGACTTATCGGTGAGTTGGTCTGGCTTATGGGTAAGGGCAAGAATCCAAGAACAAATCCCAGCAGAATGGAAAAGTTGTTAATGGTGCCCCCCTCCTTAAGGATTCTTCCATGTATGCACTAAATATAACAGGAGCATCATCTTCAGAGATGAGGCACAAGTGAAAACCATAGAGACGGTCAGTACGCAGGAGAAAAACATTTTGTCAGAACGGGAAAGATAACATAAGTTACCTTCTTTTGATTTTCTACAGGATGTTTGGAGGCTCTTGATGATGAAGACCTTGCTGTAAGTGTTTGAGTTGGGTTTGGCATCTGGCATGACCTGAAATGCTCAGGCACAGCTGGCCCTAATTATCATGAAATCACGTGTGACAAGGAAGGCTTCTCCTGGCTCTGGAATGTTGCAAAAGATCAGGTGAAAAATCAAGTCATTTCCCACTAATTTTTCCTTTCTTTTGATAGAATTCTAGACTCTGCTTTATATTAAAAAAAAAAAAAAAAAAAGGGTTCCTCACATCTCAACCATCACTCTGGTTCCAGGTTCTAGGAACCCAAGAAATGATCAGTCACAATTTGAGTGACTGCCTGTTCATCTCCTTCCCCGTGGGGTTGGGTGAGAGCGACGGTAGCAAATGTTTGTTCAGTGCCTGGTATTTTATATGCTTTATCTCTTTTAACCATAGATGCCTCTCCACAACTCATATTTCCAGTTTAACAAATGTCATGAAATGGAATCCATCAAGCCTTCCAGCCATGGTATATGCATCCTGATCCCAGCCATTCCAGAATCATCTGTAACTTTAAAAAAGTGGGGAGGGGAGTGGGGAGTAGTATTTACTAGGCAAACATAGGCCTTTATAAATGAGTACTTACAGTTTTTCAAGAGTCACAGTACTTCCAGCCATGGGTGATAAAACCCTGTAATGTCTCCATGTTATAATTTTCCGGACCACTGTCCCCAAGATAATTCACTAGAACTTAAGCCATAAATGCATGTGACTTGAGCTTCCTGGGTGTCATGACAATAAACAAATGACAATAGAGATCTTTCTCAATCAATTCACAGACTCTCCAGAGGTTAAAGTATTGCAGGCCAGTACTTTCCAAAGCTTTGTCATTTGCACCACACCTTCATAACATTTCAAGTGGAATTTTAAAAATTGTGCCAAAATTATTTTGTTAGGATCAAAGAGTTAAGGATCAACTAGTTCTACAATATTTGTTACAAAAAATAAAGCTGTGTTCCACCTCTCGAAGTTACCACTTTCAGGGCTTCTAAACTATTGTTTTCATATTTACCTTCGATTCTTTATTTTTAAAAACAAACCCTGTCAGGGGTACCTGGGTGGCTCAGTCGGTTATGCACGGGACTCTTGATTTGAGCTCAAGTCATGATCTCAGAGTCCTGAGATGGAGCCCCACATCCGGCTCCACAATCAGTGGGGAGTCTGCTTGAAGTTTTCCCCTCCATTTGCCCCTTCTCCCACTCCTGTGCTCTTTCTCCAAATAAATAAAAATCTTAAAAAATAAAATAAAAACGTACCCTGATTTTTCTACTTAGGCTTTTTCTTTTTTTAATTTTAGCATTATCTATTGATTTCCTACTATGGAGGAGTCAGATTAAGTTTAATTGCAATATTCCTTACCCAATGCCCATACCCACTTCCCACCTTCCCCATTCCCCTAGTCAATATACTTTTTTAAAGATTTTGTTTATTATTTGAGAGAGCGTGCACGCACCCACACCCGGGCAAGCACAAGCAGTAGGGAGAGGCAGAGGGAGAGAGAGAAGCAGACTCCCCACTGAACAAGGAGCTCTAAACAGGGTAGGTCAAACCCATAACCTTGAGATCATGACCAGGACCTTGAGATCATGACCTGAGCAGAAGTTGGAGCTTAACCAACTGAGCCACCCAGGTGTCCCTCCCCCAGTCAATATTCAGCTGACATGACTTTAATGGTGAAACCACTAGTGTCATCTGAGACACACAGAAAACTGGGATTACTTGTGTGCAACAGCTATTTGTTTTCCTTGGGAAACCCTCTACAGAGTTACTAACAGCGCTATGGTTTGGTAAGATTTTTTGATACACTTTTCACTAATGTATCTCCAGACTTCCCTGAGCTGCATAAATCTTCTCTCAGCATTAGCATTGGTACCCATGGTATTCCAACAGTTCCATCTTCTTGAAGCATTCTCTTGTGGAGTCTTCTGACCATCTGAGTGAGAAGGTCACCAGCTCCTGGCTGTGTGGCATGAGGGAGGGTGTCCTACTTCTTCCTCAACAGACAGTCAATCACGGTTGTTCCATTTTTAACGTTATCTCCCAGCCTTTTCTTTCAGAAATATTGAATGCTACAAATTCCTAGGCCTCTCTAGGTCCTGGCATGCAAATCAGGTTGTCCTTCAACTTCACCCAATGCTGCTGACTTAAGACTCAGCTCACCAGTTACCCCGTGTCCATTCGATGGCTACTTTCACAGTTTTGTGGCCAGGATCTTTCTCTTATTTAATTATATGATTATGTGCAAACTATGTGCTATTGTAAATGCTTTAAAACAAATATTTCTAAACTCAGCATCTGAGACTGATAATGTTTTCAGTTTTTTTCCCCAGCTTGATATTGTTTGGACTTTTGTTTACATAATCTTTGTTTTTATATTGGCTTGATTTTTATATTTAACTCATCTTAATCAATAATATTCATAAAATTATGGTTGGACATAGTTATAGTCTCTAAAATAGTTACATCTTCTAAAACACATTAATATATATTAAAAAGAAAAAAAAAATCTGATGTACCACCACTGGTACACACTCCATTTAGAGATGCATTATTATAGTCCAAATAGAAACTAAGGCCCAGAGAGGACACATGGCCTTGCTTTAGGTCTAGCAAATGGCAGAACTGGGACATTGTTTGGATCTCCTGAATCCCCTACTTGTTTTTTATTACCAAGCCAGGCTGCCTGGGTCTCTAATTAGATGTACTGATTAACTATCTACCTTCCTTCTTTAAGTTATCCACTGCCACTTAACACGTTGTACCGCTATCAGATTATCCAGCCACTAAGTAACAGACCTCATTTAAGCTCACAGTTTCAAATATGAGCCACGTGCAGTCCTGCACGGGGAAACACATTGGTGGAAAAACCAATGACGTCAGTTGGTATTATTTTCTACTCCTCTGACAAGAATGGTTAGTTATTAAGTAAGCAAGTTTTCCATCACAGTTTCCAAAAGTCTTGCTCATTTTACGCTCAATGAGGAAGGACGCCAGAGAAGTGTGCTATGTGCAACGTATGGGACCTCCAAGTCACTGGGACTTTACATATTTTCCCCAACAGAAGGTAGTACAGTTTGCAAGTAGCAGAGTCAGTTTGTAAACACAATTTTTTCCAAACCCGTCATTTAAATAGAAATGGCCCAATGCCAGCATTACTTCAAGCATAGGAATTCTCACATAGTTTATCCTCACCAACAAATTCCACAGTACCAAATTTAGCTTGCTGAGACCAGCGTGATGCTGAAAATACTTCCTTTGCTGTTACTTGGCAATGTTTAATAAAAGAGGAGCAGATGTTGAACCACAGAGACAGGTTACGCTTTGAAATTACAAATGTCATTATAACTAATTAAAACCAGAATGAAAGATACAAATTTGAGAATGATAAAATTATTGAAACAGCTCTTTGGAGGTTTTGTTTTTGTTTTTGTTTACAAGGGCTTGATTCGTGTAGCATATTTTGGTCCCCTATAAGTTACATATTATGCTTTTTAATGTACAACAGTGTAACTTCAAATAATATTATTCCACTTTAAGTATAGTAAAATAATCTTATAACAGGATGCTTTGATTTCTTCCTGCTTTGTGCTATTTTCATATATTTGGCTTCAGCATGTGTTATGAATCTCACAATACGCTGTGATCAGTTTTGCTCTAAAGAGTCAATCATCCTGGGTGGCTCAGTGGGTTGAGCTTCTGCCTTCAGCTTGGGTCATGATCTCAGGATCCTGGGATCGAGTCTTACATGGAGCTCTATGCTCAGTGGGGAGCCTGCCCCCCCCCACCTACTTGTCATCTCTCTCTCTCTGTCAAATAAACAAATAAAATCTTAAAAAAAATAAATTATGCACATATTTACCATTTCTGGCACTTTTCAGTCATTTGCTTACTTATTTAAAGGTTTTATTTATTTATTTGACAGAGAGAGACAAAGTGAGAGAGTGAACACAAGCAGGGGGAGTGGGAAACTGAGAAGCAGGCTTCATGCTGAGCAGGGAGCCCGATGAGGGGCTCAATCCCAGGACCCGAGGATCATGACCTGAGTCAAAGGCAGACACTTAACCAACTGAGCCACCCAGGTGCCCCTCTTTAGTAGTTTAAGTAAATCCTTTTCTCTTGTGGTATCCTACCTAAAAAAACTTCTATTAAGATTTCTTACAATGAAGAACTTCTAGTGATTAATTTTCTCACCTTTGTTTGAAAAGTTTTCATTTCACTTTTATTTTTATATTGTTTTTGCTGGGCATTAAATCCAAGACTGACAGTTTTTCTTTCATTGCCTTAAAGATGTTGCTCCACTGTCCTATGGATTACAGTTTGTAACAAGAAACCTGCTGTTACTGTCATTTTTGTTTCCAGGTATGTGATGTGTCCCTTTTCCTCTGGCCGCTTTTGAAGATTTTCTTTTTACCGCTGATGTTCAACAATTTGATTATAATTTATCTGGCATGGTTTTCTTCATGGTTATTCTGCTTGGGTGTTTGTTGAGCTCCTTGAATCTATCATTTACAGTTTTCGTCAAAGTTAAAATATTTTTATTCCTGATTTCTTCAAATATTTTCTCCTCACCTCTCACATCATTTTCATGGTGCTTTAAATACAAATGTAGCCCACTTGGATTATATATTTTGAACCCACAAGTCACTAACCCCTCTTAATTTTTTCAGTCTTGTTTCTTTCTATGCTTCCTTGTGGATTGTTTCTACTGCTCCATCTACGACCTCACTTAGCTTTTTTTCTGTAGTATCTGATCAACTATTAATCTTATTCTGTATTTTCATTTCAGATGCTGTGTTATTTATCTGTGTATGTCCCATCCAGGTCTTTTTTATGTCATCAATTTAACTTCTTATCATGTTTATGATTTATTTACTTTCTTGTACCTGTGTAGTATATTTAAAATAGCTGTTTTAATGTTCTTATCTGCTAACTCATCATTTCTATAATTTCTGGGTCTGTTTCTATTGACCAGTTTTTCTCTGGGTTATGAGTATTGTTTTCCTGCTTCATTGCATGCCTGGTAATTTTTTACTAAATGTCTGACACTGTAATTCTACATTGTTGTTTGCTGGGTTTTGTTGTATTCTCTGAAATAGCATTGAACTTTATTATGGCATGAGTTAAGTTACCTGGGAGTAACTGGATCATTTCAAGGCTTGATTTTAACTTTTGTTATGGTGGGTCCAATGCAACCTTTAGTCCATGAGTTCTTTAGTCCCAGTACAAAGGTAGAACCAAAGAAGAGTCTCCCACCAAGGTCTCTATTGGGAGGTTTTTCTACTCTGGCTGTAAACTATACCCAACCTTGTGTGAGCCCCAGGAAATGTTCATCCTTCTGCTTTAGGGTTTTTCTCTCTCAGATACTTCCCTCTTGGGTGTAGATAGATCAGCTAAGCTTTTAAAGTGACCCCTCTATAAATCTCTGGAGCTTCCCCTTTCTCATACCTCAATCCATAAATTCTAGTGCCTTCAACCTCCTTTCACGTGGATCTCTAACTCTTCATTGCAATGAGACTATTGAGTTCAGTTTCTCCCTCCCTGACCTGCAGTATTGAAATTGTCTCCAGGTAGCAATCTGGAACAATTGTAGAACTCACGTCTCTCACCACCTTCTGCCCCTCCTCTCAAGGCCATAGTTCAATGCTGCTTGTTGTTCAATATCTGAAAACTATTGTTTCATATATTTTGTCCAGTTTTCTAGTTGTTGAAAGCAGAAGGAGAAATTCATTTCATGTTATTCCATCTTGGTCATGAAACAGAAGTCTGTGAGACTTTATAGTGAATGTCTGTGGTTAGAAAAATGCCTTAAAAAAAAAAAAAACTATCATTAGTGATCCTAAAGTTCCTTACCAAGTTTGAAGGGATTTTTTTGTTTGTTTGTTTGTTTGTTTGTTTGGGTTTTTTTTAAAAGATTTTATTTATTTGTTTGAGAAAGAGAGAGAGAGAGAGAGTACACAAGCAGGGGGTGGGAGGAGAAGGGTAGAGGAAGAGGGAGAAGCAGGCTCCCCACCAAACAAGGAGCCTAACGCCAGGCTCAATCCCAGGACCCTGGGATCATGACCTGAGCCTAAGGCAGATGCTTAACTGACTGAGCCACCCAGGTGCCCCTTTGAAGGTGTTTACATACTAATTAATCATGCTGGAAACTTCACTTAGGTTACATTAGCCACTGGCTCCTACTCCCTTCCTGACACCTGCTAGATCTGTAAAAGAAGATGGGGTTAAACCCTTGGCTTCCCAAGTCGAATCTCACCAATTCACTTTATGTGGTAACCACTGTTTTCATGTTTAGATCACCACAAATCATGATTATGTGGAACCCAGAAACTAAACTATAGTTGTTGGAACTGATATATAATCAAAGCTGTGAGAGGCAAGAATTCACTTGTCTGCCCTTCTTTTTTCTCCTTCCACGTTCTGGAGCCCTACTCCTTGATTTTAGGCAGTCAGTGGCTTTCAGTTAGTTCTCTGATTCTCCAAAATCCCTCCTAGAGATGTCGCATACAAATACATCCTGTTTCGAAATTATGTTTAGTTCTTTTTTATATACTGATCACACTCCAATGATCCCATAGGCTTAACCCACTTGCCGTAAGAAGTTTGAAGGCGGGAACTAAAGTTTATTTTTGGTATTTCACCAGCCTCTAGAAAATCATCTGACAATAGAAAGAGGTGCTCTCTCTCTCTCTGTGCTCTGAAGCTGTGAAGCTAATAAAAAGTTGGAGATCTTGGTGGCTATCTCTGCTACCAGAGTTGAGAATGAAGGCCACACAGAAAATGTGGAGAAAAAAGAGAGCACAAAATACTGTCATGAGGACATGATCTGGGCTCCTGGATTCACCTACTTAGATTCACACTTAGATTTCCCAAGAACAGTAATTTTCCATTTTTACCTAAATTGGTTTGAATTGGGTTTTTGTCACCAGTGGGTTTAGGTAATCTTTTCCATCAAACCCCAAAATGGGATTGAAGTATAGGAGACCATTGGTATCTTACCGTGTAGCTCCCTCTCTCCACAACCAGCTGCTACCCCACCTGAAGCAGCTGAGCTTCAGCTGGTAAGGATCAGGTGAAATCCAGAATCCACCTGGAACACTGGAGGACCAAGGCTGGACAACTGCAACCTACAGGGTCTTGTCATTTTCAGGCGCTGCCAAATGTCCCTCCATGGGGGTGGGGAAATGGGCAGAGGCATGTCATGCGGGCTTGAATATAGACCAGAATGTCACGTTCTGTGCGCCAAAGTGCTGTTGACAAGACAGAGTGGTAGTCTCACATTTCACAGTGTTTCTATTCCTCTAGTCCTTGTGGAAGTTTCCCTCTGTTCTACCAGTCTATCCGGTCAAGCCCTGGAAACTACAGATAAGCATGAACAGGGTGGCTGGGAGAGAAGAGGACTCCACAGCCTCAATGCTGATGGATTAGTTAGAGAAAGCATTGCTGCCTTCATTTCCCATGGTTCGCTTTGGCCCTCGCTCTCCCAGCTGTCCTTTGGCAGAGGTGCAGAATGCTGATGAGGTACTTCTTGAACCTGATCAAGGCACTTAGGTGAGAGCTGGAGGACACTTGAGTGGGCTGTGCAGTGGAGCCAAGGGGCTCCTGGGTCAAGAGGCCAGGTCTCAGCTCTGCCACTGATGGACCCCTAGGAAGGTCTCAATGAAACCAAAACAAATAATCACCCTTTTTTTGTAAAATACCCCAGGATGTTCAAAATAGCTCAGAGTTATATTGCCTTGAATAAGCATAATATGTTTTGCAGTATCAACTCCATTCCCTGGTTGCTAGGATGAATTTGGCAGGAACCACATCACTGACAGACAAATCATGGTAAAACAGATCTTAAAAGTAAAACTTAAAAGAGAAAGAATATAGTGGGGAGACCAACAATAATGAATATTTTCATGGGTAATCACTATGTGGTGAGTACTTTCAGAGACCCCTTCCCCCTTTCCGCAAAGAAGACGTTATACCCATTTTACAGATAAAGAAAGTGAGGCTCCAAGAGGGTAAATAACTACAAAACAAGAACCTAGAATGGTAGAAAGAATCTTTCTTCAACATCACCATACCTCTTGTTGAACCATGCTACCCCCTAATAACTAATGAGTACCCCACCCCTGCCATTCACACGTGCATACAAGCAGAAGACCAAGGAGCCCCCTTTCCTAAGGAAACTTGCCTTCCTTCCCCTGTTTTCTTGCTGGCTATAAAATCCCGAGAAATTAGCTTCATCTCTCCCTGTTAGATTGTGGTTTCTGTGACTGTTAGACCAACGCAAAACCAGCAGGACACTCGGGCTAATGTGATAAGCTGGCCAATAGCCACTTTTCTTTCACTATCTCAAGGTCCTTTAATCTTCAACGATGTTTGCTTTATTTTCTTACTGTGATAAAATATGCATTACATAATATTTACCTTCTTAACTATGTTCAGGTATACAGTTCAGGGCAGCAAGAATTTCCTTCCGTTTTGAGGACAAATGATATTCCACTGTGTGTATACGCCACATGTTCTTTATCCATTTATCCATGGATAGGCCCAATCCACTTTTGAAAAACTCTAGGAGAGAGAAAATCTTCCTCATTTGGAACCCAGCTTGGTCTCCTTCTAACTTGTGTTCATAGGTCCTAGTTCCACCCCTCCAACATTCCACAACGTTTGTCCATAGGGCCTAGTTCCCTCATGTCAGTCCTCTACTCATTTTAGGACCAGTTCCAGGTTGCCCTAGGACTTTCCCTTTCTGACCTATGAAATCAGACCTAAGAATGACATGCTGTGCTCAAGGAGCTGCTTCAGAAGGGAGATACCTTCTTCCATCTCTCCATTCCCTGCCTCGAGCACACTGGGTATCCTAACACCATTCACTCCATACCAGAGGCCCCCTGCCTGGAAAACTAGCCAAGAGAGTGGCTCATCTTCTCAGTCTCCTGGAGGCAGTACAGCCCACCACACTCACCCCACAGCACAGAGGACCAGCAGAACCTCCAGGTGCCCCTCCTGAGAAGACCAGAGCTGCAGCCCACGGCTCCAGACCACGGTGAACAGAGCTGGGGAGCACATCAGTTACTGGCCCCAAGACATGTTTGTGGAAGATTTTCTGAACACACATTCCTGCTTCAGCAAATTCTCTCCAAGAGCACAGTAAGGATGAAGATAAATAAAGGAGAGATGCCAGAATGAGAAACTAAATTGGTTACTCCTAAGATGGCCAGTGCCGATGGCTTGCTCTGGGTCGAAAGAGGAGATTTCACCACTTGTTCTCCCTAGAGGTGGAAGGGGAAGATCAAGTTGCTTCTCACTCCTGCCCCACCCTGAGGAATGGACTCAGGGACACTGCAGGCCTTTTTCTTCCCCTGTATCTTTGAGTCAAGGCGCCGTGTTGACCAAGTAGGTCAGATAAAGGACTGCGAAAGCATTGTCCGAATCGCGCAGGGAGGATGTAGCCAACATTCCTAGGTGTGTTTGCAAATACGGCTGAGAGAGTAGGTGCAAAATGAGTGATGCTGGCAAAGCACACCCATATGTGCAGACCAGCAGTTCCCTCCTGGGGAACCTTCTGGTTAATGCCTTCCAACGCAGAGGTACCCACTTCCACGCTCAGCTACAGAGGGTAAATTCCACACTTCAAATTCCAGGCAGGGAGGTTCCAAAATAGGATATTGTTCATTATAATAGAATTCTGCTTTTCCTGAACTTAGTAATCCATCAACTGGCAAACTTCCCTAGTACGTATTTTTAAGATTCTAGAACATTCAACTCATTTATTTATGACTAACTCATTATTCACTCCTAAAATCATTGCAAATTCCATTTGACAATTACCCATAGAGTTACTACATCAAGGACCTCTACATAGAAGTCAGGTAACAAAATGGGTTCAAAGAAGAAAACAATTCTACCCGAAGATTAAGACTAAGGAAGTAATGAAATTAAATATGTAGCTCAACTCTGAGTTTCCTGGCAAAAAAAAACTAGAAAGGGGAAAAAGAAAGTTAGGCTGCATATGTCCAGTTATTTAATGAAAGAGAGCAGACAGATCTATCAGGAGATGTTGCCTTGATAATTTCAAACAGGAATTATTCATAAAAACTGAACTGAAATGTGATTTTTTTAGGGATTCATCTACTATGTATGTAGGACCTATCTGTATGTGTAAATGTGCCTGTGGGTATGTATAGATGTATATATCTATCATCTATAGTCTTTTTGTGTGTGAATTTAAAAGATTTTAAAAAATCTATAAGGCATTTAGCAAGAACTCATCTGTTTCAATTTATAGGAATGGTTGCCTCTCAAGGGAAGAATCTGGTGGGGAGGATGGGGCAAAAGGTAATCCTAGATCCTGGGACATCTGACCACTTATTCTATTCAGCTAGGTGGCTGATCTGATCCTACACAAACTTATTGCTTCATAATTTGGGGCTTTTGGCCCCTAGTGGGGGG